>NC_133334.1:121664838-122009908 GCF_042186555.1 Aquarana catesbeiana
AGCTGCCAGCAGAGTCACCCAGTGTGCCGTGAAAGATAGGTAATGTCCCTGTCCATGCCTGCTGGACCATGAGTCAGTGGTAATATACACCTTACTACTGACCGCCCTGTCCAGCGAGGCCAAGACATTGCCTTCCACATGCCGGTAGAGAAAAAGTGGCGTTTGGGAACCTGCCACTGAGGTACCGCACATTCCACAAATTCACGAAGGGGGCAGAATCTACCACCTGAAAAGGCAGCAGTTGGAGAGTGCTAGCAATTTAGCCAAGCTAGCATTCAGCCGCTGGGCATGTGGATGGCTGGGACCAAATTTCTTTCGCCGGTTTAGCAACTGGGGTACGGAAATTTGCCTGCTACAATTGGACGTTGGTGTAGTGATAGCAGATTGCCTGCAAGTACTTGGCACACCTAATTCTACACCTTCATTCCTCTCAGTGCAGGTTTCTGAGAGAACTGAAGGTATAGTGGGGTTGGAGATCCCAGCTGATGAGGAGTAAGCAGAGGTCCGCTGTGTTCTTTGGTGTGGGTCTTTTAAGTACGCTTGCCAACGCACTGCATGGGCAGTTCGACATATGTCTGGTCAAGCATGTGGTGCCCAAGCGGCTGCTGTTTTGGCCACGCTTAATACGCTTCAGACATATGTTGCAAACAGCAATAGTGCGATCTGCTGCACATGTCTAAAAAAAGGCCCACACCAAAGAACTTTTGGAAAAACATGCGGAGTCAGCAGCACCCTGCACATGTGGAGCTCTGCGGTATGATACAGTTAGTTGGCTGCCCTTAAGCTGGCCCCTGGAGGGCATCCTTCCTCATTGGAGATGTGCCTCCTCCTCCTCCTCTCTCCTATCAGGCACCCATGTAGAGTTAGTGACCTCATCATCCCCTCCCTCCTCATCACTGGAGCAAATCTGGCAGTATGCTGCAGCTGGCGGAACATGACTGCTAGTTTGTTGTCCTTCTTGGGCACCAACTCTCTCTGGGCTCATGCTACTGCCTTCCTCAAGCTGGGTACCATCATCAGAGCCTTCAAAACTCTGCGCATCCTCCTGCAACATGCACCCAACACTGTGGTCGAACAGTCTGGGGGACTCCTCCGTGAATGATGGTGGGGCTAGGGAAGGAGTAACTGATGACCTGGAGCCAATGGAATAGGCCGCTTTGGCAGCTGCATTGGCAGCCAAAGTACTCTGAGCCTGGGTGACAGAGGATGAGGATGATGAGGACGGCTTGGTCATCCACTCTACCAACTCTTCTGCATGTTGTGGCTCAACACAGCCAGCTGCTCCCGAAAAAAGGACAAGCATGCCCCACGGCCACATGCTGAGGATGCACCGTGTCCATGACCAGCAATGTTGGCTGTAGACACAGAGCCTGCTTGCCCTCTTTTAGTGGCCTGTGAGTGTCTGCCTCTCCTTGTTGGCCTTCCAGACATATTGTATTTGATGTATTTGTAATGTATTTGAATAGGTTCCCCAGGAATGGTCTGCAGTGAGATGTAGCTGCACAAAGCTGGGATGTATATATATACTGAATATACTGCAGCTAACTGAATCAACTGCCTGCCTGTAGTATATTAGGAAGAGAACAACAGGAACGGTCTGCAGTGAGATCTAGCTGCACAGGATACAGTACTGAATATACTGCAGCTAACTGAATCAACTGCCTGCCTGTAGTATATTAGGAACAGAACAACAGGAACGGTCTGCAGTGAGATCTAGCTGCACAGGATACAGTACTGAATATACTGCAGCTAACTGAATCAACTGCCTGCCTGTAGTATATTAGGAAGAGAACAACAGGAACGGTCTGCAGTGAGATCTAGCTAAACTTGATACAGTATACTGATGGTGGGGCCCCAGGACTACTCCTGTCGATTGATGCTGAGAAAGCATTCGACAGGGTAGACTTGGGCCTCATGCAGGGTATGTGGGAAGAAATAGGATTGGGTGAAAAAATTTTAAAAAAAGCATAAAGGCCCTATATAATAGACCTACAGCAAGGGTAAAGATAAATGGAATAGTATCAGCACCGTTCGAAATGCTCAACGGAACGAGACAGGGGTGCCCATTGTCTCCCCTGCTATTCGTGTTGGCGCTGGAATCACTCCTAACTAGGATAAGGCAGAATCCAGACATAAGGGGGATAAAGGTGGGGGAGGAAACCCATAAGTTAGCGGCGTACGTGGACGACATTCTGTTCTATGTAACCAGTCCAAGGATATCCTTGCCAAATTTAATGAAAACCTTAAAAGAGTACGGCGAGGTATCAAACTTTACGATAAATCCATCAAAGTCCGAGACCTTAATTTTCAACATACATACATCAACAAAAGGAAGAACTTATACTCCAAAAAAACTTTTCATTTGTATGGGGTAAAAAAGAAATTAAGTACTTAGGGGTCAAGATAACCAAAACTAGCGTAAGCTTATATCAAGCAAACTTTCTCCCCTTACTGGACAAGATTAAAACAGAGGTAAATAGAATAATAACAGGAAATTTATCTTGGGGGGGAAGAATTCATATTTTTAAAATGGTCATCCTCCCCAAAATCATGTATAAAATGCAGATGCTACCGATCCCACTCCCGGAGGCCTTTTTCAAAACAATACAAAAGCTATTTCTAAGATTTATATGGAGAAGGAAAAAAGCAAGAATAAGCTTGACACAGTTAATCAAAGAAAAGACAAGAAGGGGTTGGGGTGCACCAGACGTTAGAAATTATTATAATGCCGTAATATTGTCACGGATAGTAGAATGGGCAAAAGAAATCAGAAAAAAGAGATGGGTTAAGATGGAAAGCACAATAAGCACAGTTAATTTAGGTAAAATAATTTGGATCCCTCCATGATTTAGAAAACTTGGCAATGGCACAAATAATATCACTAGAAACGCACTAAAAATATGGGATCACTTACATAGAAAGGAAAAATGGGAATATAATTCACCATTAATACCACTAACAAACACAGAATATTTTATCCCCGGAATGGAAGTATGGTTTGGGAAATGGATAACACTAGCAAATGCACAACTGAAAGACATCACGGAGCAAGACAAAATTTACACTTACCACGACTTAAAGGGTAAAAGGGAGTGGAGATCAATAGATGAATGGCAGTACAACCAATTAAAACATTTTACAGAGTCTCTGCCCCAGCCAATAAGAATGGAGGCAAATTTGCTCCCCTTAGAGAAAATTTGTGTCGATAAGGGAAAGAAGAGGGTGATTTCAAGGATATATATAGAGCACTTGTGGAAAAGATAGGGCCGGAGATACCACCGTATATTGAAAAATGGGAGAACGAACTCGGAACATCCCTGAAAATAGAGGAGATCAGACAAATATTGCGCCGGGTATATGTCACTACAGTAAATAGTAATATGATAGAAGAAATAAGAGATTATAAGAAATAATAGTTCCGCGCTTAGGAAGTAAAAGAACTGCAGCCCCCCCAGCACAGAATAACACCTAAGTGAAATTCTAAACAGACAGAGTACTAGATTGGGGTGATTGGCGCTGTTCAACTATATGTGCACTGAGTAATGTCCACAAATATATAAGTGTAAAAATAAACAAAAATAAGTGTTGCAGAAGTGTGGAGAGAATTATATGTACATCTATAAAATGCTCTGACGGCAATATATAACCATAAAGTGCAGTGTGCAATAACACATATGCTAATACATCAATAAAAATCTCTGTGAACAATACAAACACTAAAAAAATAGGTAGTGAAAAATATCCAATCTAAACCATTCCAAAAAATATATATTAAAAAATATATATTGAAAAAAACAGGTGTTGGTAAAAACTCCTTAATTCATATACACAGTGGTGCGAAAAAAAAGCATAAAATGTGAATAATAAGTTCATAAGAAAAAGTGGTAAAGAATAAGTGTCCCCAAAAAAACATTATGGAAAATTCTTCTTAAAGCACAGTGATGTGTCTCTTCATTCAAATAACACTGTTCTTGGTGTGGCAAGTGCTCCCCGCCTTCCAAAGCACCCCCACTCGTGCCCTCACTCACCGGAAAGCTTCACCCCTACAGGGGGTATCAAGCCTATAGGCTGAATCCAGCAGCGATGATCCGTGGTGACAGTCCTCCGTCCTCCTCTCCTTTTCTGGTGCCCAGATCACCTCTGATCGCTCCCCGGCATTAAACATCCATATGTGGTAAAACAAAAATGAGCCCCATAGCATGAATCTGAAAAAAAAGTATGTTTATTTTAAAAAACGCTAATTAAAAAGAAGCTGACAGTGCTCCGTTAACAGATACAAAGACAATAGTGGGAAGTGCAGCGCTGTGTAGCGTGCGTTCCACCGCCCGCTGCCTAAACCCGGAAGTCAACTCAGCACAAGGAAAAACGTATGCGTACCATGTGGCCACGTCTTACGTGTTTCGTCATCAAGACAGCATCTGAGGCGCGTCCATCTTGGTACTCCATATGTCTTATATATTCAATGGAGGATGGCCAATCGTGGTGTGTAGTCCCGCCCCCCAAAACACAGATATGGGAGTGAGATGCCATACAAGGGAATAGACCCCAAGCGCCATCTAGTGGGCTAAAAGATATGTGTTGCATTTGGCGCCTCCATCATAAACAGACAAAACATTATGTGGAAGCAAAGGGGATATGGGAAGAAATATATAAAAACAATATTATATGTTTATTAAACTGGTCTTGCATTCATCCCACAAACGAAAGTGGTAACCACTAACTCATATAAAAGAAAATATGTGTAAAAAGTATATATAAAATTGCTAGAATGCAAGAAAAAAACATGTATAAAGGAAATATGGAGTTTGACAAAGGGGAAGATAAAACTATAACGGATAATGAATGGTGAAGGATTGTATTCTACATGTATGTGATGGCCAGGAACTATTGTGACAAAATGAACTATATCAAAGGGAGGGGTATAAATAACTACCCTCCGGGCCTCATGATAAAAAGAATACACAAACATTAATCCTGTAACACGATTGGCCATCCAGGCACCTCCATTGAATATATAAGACGTATGGAGTACCAAGATGGCCGCGCCTCAGATGACGTCTTGATGACGAAAAGCATAAGGCGTGGCCACGTGATACGCATACGTCTTTCCTTGTGCTGAGTTGACTTCCGGGTTTAGGCAGCGGGCGGTGGAACGCACGTTACACCGCGCTGCACTTCCCACTATTGTCTTTGTATCTGTTAACGGAGCACTGTCAGCTTCTTTTTAATTAGCGTTTTTTGAAATAAACATACATTTTTTTCGGATTCACGCTATGGGGCTCTTTTTTGTTTTACCACATATGGATGTTTAATGCCGGGGAGCAATCAGAGGTGATCTGGACAACAGAAAAGGAGAGGAGGACGGAGGACTGTCACCACGGATCATCGCTGCTGGATTCAGCCTATAGGCTTGATACCCCTGTTGGGGTGAAGCTTTCCGGTGAGTGAGGGCACGAGTGGGGGTGCTTTGGAAGGTGGGGAGCACTTGCCACACCAAGAACAGAGTTATTTGAATGAAGAGACACATCACTGTGCTTTAAGAAGAATTTTCCATAAAGTTTTTTGGGGACACTTATTCTTTACCACTTTTTCTTATGAACTTATTATTCACATTTTATGCTTTTTTCGCACCACTGTGTATATGAATTAAGGAGTTTTTACCAACACCTGTTTTTTCAATATACATTTTTTAATATATATTTTTTGGAATGGTTTAGATTGGATATTTTTCACTACCTATTTTTTTAGTGTTTGTATTGTTCACAGAGATTTTTATTGATGTATTAGCATATGTGTTATTGCACACTGCACTTTATGGTTATATATTGCCGTCAGAGCATTTTATAGATGTACATATAATTCTCTCCACACTTCTGCAACACTTATTTTTGTTTATTTTTACACTTATATATTTGTGGACATTACTCAGTGCACATATAGTTTAACAGCGTCAATCACCCCAATCTTGTACTCAATATGATAGAAGCAAACTACAAATGTTTAGCCAGATGGCATATTACCCCTGATAAAGCACATAAATATCAAGAAGAAAAGTCGCAATACTGCTGGTGAGGGTGCAAAGAAATTGGGACGACGGCCCATATATGGTGGCAATGCCCGGAAATGAAAAAACACTGGGACGAGATAAGGCAGAGAATCGAGGAAATAACTAACATAACGCTCCCAGATTATCTGTGGGGCTGCTTATTTCACGGGATAAATATGCCAACCAAACAATATTTGGGAAGCCTATTGCCGCCACTTTTAAACGCAGCCAAAAGTCTTATACCGAGATATTGGAAGGAACCGATAAGACCCACAATGAGGAACTGGTGCAATAAAGTAAATGAGATTCAAAACCTAGAGCATCTAAGGTTTAGTGATGGTGAAGGTCTGGAAGCTTACGAAGAAAAATGGCAGGAATGGGATAAATACAAATTAACAATGAGATACGCCGAAGTCATGGGAGCATAAGGACGAGAGTAGAAAGGGAATAGAAGAAAAATATTGGTAATTAATAAGTGGTACACAGAAGAGATACCGAGAGAGAGGATCGGAAAAGTGACTGGTAGATAGGGGGGCTCGGGGGGGTGGGCGGGATGGATAAGACTCAGTGTCGGCACGGGGGAATAAATGTATTTACATATACGACATAAACTTTTAATATATAAACAAAAGGGGGTAAGGGAGATTGCATAACAAAAAAAAAAAAAAGAGCTACTATGATGTGACTTGAGCGGGGAATAGAATGAACTGAAAAGGTGAATCAAGTACCCCAAAAGAACTGAAGTAGCAAAAACAAAAAAAAAAAAAAAGGAAGAGAACAACAGGAATGGTCTGCAGTGAGATCTAGCTGCACAAGATACAGTACTGAATATACTGCAGCTAACTGAATCAACTGCCTGCCTGTAGTATATTAGGAACAGAACAACAGGAACGGTCTGCAGTGAGATCTAGCTGCACAGGATACAGTACTGAATATACTGCAGCTAACTGAATCAACTGCCTGCCTGTAGTATATTAGGAACAGAACAACAGGAATGGTCTGCAGTGAGATCTAGCTGCACAGGATACAGTACTGAATATACTGCAGCTAACTAAATCAACTGCCTGCCTGTAGTATATTAGGAAGAGAACAACAGGAACAGTCTGCAGTGAGATCTAGCTGCACAGGGTACAGTACTGAATATACTGCAACTAACTGAATCAACTGCCTGCCTGTAGTATATTAGGAAAAGAACAACAGGAACGGTCTGCAGTGAGATCTAGCTAAACTGGATACAGTATACTGAATATACTGCAGCTAACTGAATCAACTGCCTGCCTGTAGTATATTAGGAAAAGAACAACAGGAATGGTCTGCAGTGAGATCTAACTGCACAGGATACAGTACTGAATATACTGCAGCTAACTGAATCAACTGCCTGCCTGTAGTATATTAGGAAGAGAACAACAGGAACGGTCTGCAGTGAGATCTAACTGCACAGGATACAGTACTGAATATACTGCAGCTAACTGAATCAACTGCCTGCCTGTAGTATATTAGGAACAGAACAACAGGAACGGTCTGCAGTGAGATCTAGCTGCACAGGATACAGTACTAAATATACTGCAGCTAACTGAATCAACTGCCTGTATGTAGTATATTAGGAACAGAACAACAGGAACGTTCTGCAGTGAGATCTAGCTGCACAGGATACAGTACTGAATATACTGCAGCTAACTAAATCAACTGCCTGCCTGTAGTATATTAGGAAGAGAACAAAAGGAACAGTTTGCAGTGAGATCCAACTGCACAGGATACAGTACTGAATATACTGCAGCTAACTGAATCAACTGCCTGCCTGTAGTATATTAGGAACAGAACAACAGGAACGGTCTGCAGTGAGATCTAGCTGCACAGGATACAGTACTGAATATACTGCAGCTAACTAAATCAACTGCCTGCCTGTAGTATATTAGGAAGAGAACAACAGGACGGTCTGCAGTGAGATCTAGCTAAACTGGATACAGTATACTGAATATACTGCAGCTAACTGAATCAACTGCCTGCCTGTAGTATATTAGGAAGAGAACAGGAATGGTCTGCAGTGAAATCTAGCTAAACTGGATACAGTACTGAATATATTGCAGCTAAC
Organism: Aquarana catesbeiana; assembly: GCF_042186555.1. Lineage (NCBI taxonomy): Eukaryota > Metazoa > Chordata > Amphibia > Anura > Ranidae > Aquarana > Aquarana catesbeiana. Next base: position 121,672,977 of record NC_133334.1, read on the forward strand.
CGAATGTCAGGTCACCTTGAGGCTAGGTGACAGATACACCCCGTTGGAATCAGGAGTGCACCGCAAGGTAGTGGACCCTATGGCTGACTGCTGCGGATGGGAGTCAGGGTGGTAAGGAAGGCAGGGCCGCTGGAACATCAACACGGATCCCACTGGGGTTAGAGCATAAGATTCCCTAGGACACGGAGTCAGGGATAGTCGGGGACACGCCAAAGGTCAGGGTCACAAGCAGACAGGAATAGTTGAGAACACGCCAAGGTCGTTAACAGAAACAAACGTAGAACACGTGGCAAACAGGAAGCCAAACACACAAAGGTTGATCAGCAGGGTTGGCCTGCAGTGCAGAGGTTATTATAGAGTTCTCTGATAGGAGCTGGAGTGGAGCCATGCTAGGGGAGAGATTATAAAAGCAGTCAGGTGAGAGTCAGCTGGTCTCTAGAGATGAATACATGGAGACAGGTAAGCTGACAGACAAGCTCTATTGCATAACCATGACAGTACCCCCCTCTTACGAGGGGGGGGTGCTGTCATCCCCCTTCCCCGCCTGGGACCAGGTTTAGAGGGGAACTTAAAATGAAACTTCCTCAACAGACAAAGTGCAAAGACCTCAGAAGCCGTGATCCACGACCTCTCCTCAGGACCAAACCCTTTCCAATGCACGAGGTACTGGAGAATGCCTCTACAGAGTCGGGAATCCAAAATTTGGTTAACCTCATACTCCTGATTATCCTCACAGACCGGCGCTGCAGTAGGGAGAGGATGAGAGAACTTATTGAGGACTAAAGGCTTCAGAAGGGCAACGTGGAAGTAGTTAGAGATTTTGAGGCTTTTGAGAATCTGGAGCGTGTAACAAACCGGATTCAGTTTAGAAGTTATGTTTTACGGACCAATGAATCTTGGGGCAAATTTGAGAGAAGGAACCCAGAGTCTGAGGTTCCTGGTGGAGAGCCAGACTTTGTCTCCTGGCTGAAGAGAAGGCGGCTTACGCCTGCGACGGTCAGCAAAATTCTTGAATTTGCTGGCAGCTTTCTGGAGGGAATCATGAACGTCAGCCCACATGGAATTGAATGATTCCTGAACAGTAGCCAAAGCTGGAATGTCGGAAGAACAGGTCATAGGAACAGGGAGTTGGGGATGTCTTCTATAAACAGTGACAAAGGGTGTTTTCTGAGAACTGACGTTGACATGATTATTGTGGGAGAACTCTGCCCACGGGAGTAGTGATGCCCAATCATCGTGATGAGCCGAGACCAAGGTACGGAGAAAGACCTCCAACTCTGATTAACCCTCTCAGTCTGGCCATTGGATTGGGGATGGTAAGAAGAGGTAAAATCCAAGGTAATGTTGAGGGATTTGCAAAAGGCTCTCCAAAAACAAGAAGTAAACTGAACACCCCTATCCAAAATGACAAGGGAAGGGACACCATGAAGACGGAAAATACAAAAATGGGAAGGCAGGGGCAGAAGAGAGACCAGGAAGAGGAACAAAATGAGCCATCTTGGAGAACCGATCTATTACCACCCAAATGGCTGTATTATTCTCTGACAGTGATAAAGATCGGTGATAAAATCCATGGCGATGTGATACCAGGGCTCCTTAGGAATGGGCAAGGGCATGAGAAGACCAGCAGGGGCTTGTGTGGAAGATTTGAGCACAGACATGACAAGCCTTAACATACTCTTTAACATCCAAGCGGAGATTAGACTACCAGTAGTGATGACTGATGAGCAGGAGGGATTGGAGGGACCCAGCATGACCTGCCACCTTGGAATCATGTCCCCAATGAAGGATCTTAGCTCTTAGCTCCTTGGGAACAGGAGGAATTTTTGATTCCAGGGTGGTAGAATGGGCAACAATGCATGAGGTCGGAATGATCGGCTCAGGATCAGCGGTGGACTCCTCATTCAAAGTGACCTAGAGAGTGCATTAGCCCGACCGTTGCAGGAACCAGGTTTGTACGTAATTGTGAATTTAAAACGGGTAAAGAAGTGACTCCACCTGACATGTCTGGGGTTCAGACGTTTAGCATTCTGTAGGTATTGTAGATTCTTGTGATCAGTAAAGATCGTTATGGAGTGAGGGGAACCCTCCAAGAGATGACGCTACTCCTCCAACGCCAATTTAATTGTGCGAAGTTCCCGATCACCAATGGCATAATTTCTCTCTGCCTGAGAAAATTTTTTGGAGAAGAACGCACATGGTTGACGTCTCTTCTCAAAGAAGTGAAGAAGCACAGCTCCCACCCCAATCGAAGAAGCGTCTACTTCAATAAGAAATGGGTCCCCAGGATTTGGTCTCCTCAAGAGAAGTCCAGAAACAAAGGCCTGTTTCAGATCGTGAAACGCAGAGACAGCCTCGGGAGGCCAGTTTTTGGCATTCGCGCCCTTCTTGGTCAAAGCTATAAAAGGTGCGGCAATAGAAGAGTAATTTCTTATGAATTGCCTATAATAATTTATGAAGCCAAGAAAGTGCTGTGTGGCCTTGAGGCTAGCAGGAAGGGGCCAGTTGGTAATGGCCGAGACCTTTCCGGGATCCATGCGAAGACCCAAACTAGAAACAAAACATCCCAGAAACAGGACCTCAGAACATTCAAAGGAACATTTCTCCAGCTTGGCATAGAGATTATTCTCTCTAAGGCGCTGAAGTACGGTGCGGACATGGTTTCTGTGAGCAAGCAGATTTTCGGAAAAGATGAGAATGTCATCCAGATAGATAACAACAAACTGGTACAGTAGATCCCTGAAGATTTCATTGACAAAGTTCTGGAACACAGCTGGAGCATTACACAAACCAAAAGGCATAACCAGGTATTCGTAATGCCCGTCCCTAGTGTTAAACGCAGTCTTCCATTCATTACCTTCCCGTATTCGAATGAGATTGTATGCACCTCTTAGATCCAACTTGGTGAAAATGGAAGCCCCCTTCAACCTGTCGAATAGCTCAGATATTAGAGGTAAGGGGTATCGGTTTTTGATAGTCACTGCATTTAAACCTCGATAATTGATGCAGGGTCTGAGGGTACCATCCTTTTTGGCAACGAAAAAGAACCCTGCTCCTGCAGGCGACAAGGATTTCTGGATGAAACCCCTCTCCAGATTCTCGGTGACATACTCAGACATGGCCTGAGTCTCTGGAATGGACAGAGGGTGGGTACGGCCCCTGGGCAGAGTTGTTCCAGGGACAAGGTCAATGGCACAGTCAAAAGATCTGTGGGGAGGAAGCACCTCAGCAGACTTCTTACAGAACACATCCCGGTAATCGCTGTATGCCGCGGGAAGATCAGAAGATATGGCTGTGGTAGCAATGGGAAGTCTCTCCTTGGGGGCCACCTTGAGAAGACAGGATGAGAAACACGAAGGTCTGCCAAGCTAGGATCTGCCCAGAGACCCAGTCCACATGTGGAGAATGGAGCTGTAGCCAAGGAAGACCCAATACAATGGGGGTAGAGGCCTTGGGTAGAATGAGGAAGGAAATCCACTCCTGGTGGAGTATCCCTACCGACATCCTAATAGGTAGCATTTGGAAATGGATAGGGCTCCCTGGGAGCACAGTGCCATCAATTGCCAAGAGTACCAGTGGTGTAGCGAGGGGAGAAAGGGTAAGCTTCATAGAAGAAGCAGTTCTCCAGTCCATAAAATTGCCAGCAGCCCCGGAGTCCAGATATGCTAAGACCGATTGGGGAGAAGTGCCTACATGGAGGAACACCAGAAGAAGAAGACAAGAAGGTGATGTTTCAGGGTCCAATACTCCATATTCTAAATGTATTAGACCCGAGCGTTTCCCGGACGAAGCAAGCAGGAGTCACGAAAATGACCCTTGCCCCCACAATAAAGACACAGGCCCAGAGTTCTACATCTAGCACGTTCTTCGGGGGTTAGTCTGGTCCGGCCCAGCTGCATAGGTTCCTCAGCAGGCAGAGGATGCTCCACAGGGCGACGGGGGAAGAGTTCAGGCTGACTAGGACCTAGGGAGTGCTGGCATCTTTTTTCTAGAGACCTCTCCTGGAAACGAATGTCAATCTGATTGCACAAGGAAATTACATCATCCAGACTGGCGGGGATGGCTCTTCCTGCTAATTCGTCCTTCACTTGGTCAGAGAGGCCATGTAAAAAGGTTGTGACCAGGGCCTCATTGTTCCAGCTCAATTCAGCTGTGGGGATACGGAACTGAAGCGAATGTGTGGCTGCGACTGGTGCGATAGGTGCAGCTGCTGATTGTACTTGAAGCTGCAGGTTCGGGGTTCCCAAGGAGGCCTGGAGCTGCTCGAAGCGGGAAGCCAGATCTTGAAGGAATTGCATCACCTGAGTCTGATTAGATTCCTGGGTCTCGAGTCTGCGAACTATGCCCTGCAATGAATCGGCTGCAGGAAGCAGCACGTCAGCCGGGTCCATGGCTGATCAAACTATCAGGTCACCTTGAGGCTAGGTGACAGATGCACACCGTTGGAATCAGGAAGGTAGTGGACCCTACGGCTGACTGCTGCAAATGGGAGTCAGGGTGGTAAGGAAGGCAGGGCCACTGGAACACCAACAAGGATACCACCAGGGTTAGAGCATAAGATTCCCTAGGGCGCGGAGTCTAAGAGCCAGCAGGTGTTCACCAGAGCCTTTAGTGGTGAGGATGGACTGGGCTGCAACTGGCTCCAGGTCGCGACCCCCAGTGTCCCCCAGCTCACACCCACAGTAGGCAACAGATAGGGATAGTAAGGGACAAGCCAAGGTCAGGGTCACAAGCAGACAAGGACAACAGAATTCAAGCCAAAAGTTCAGGGTCACAGGCAAATACGGATAGTCGGGGACACGCCAAAGGTCAGGGTCACTAGCAGACAGGAATAGTTGAGAACATGCCAAGGTCGGTAACAGAAACAAACTTAGAACACACAGCAAACAGGAAGCCAAACACACAAATAGGGATGAGCCAAACAACCCCCCGGTTCGGTTCACAGCAGAACTTGCGAACAGGCAAAAAATTCATTTGAACACGCGAACACCGTTAAAATCTATGGGACACAAACATGAATAACCAAAAGTGCTCATTTTAAAGGCTTATATGCAAGACCTGGGTCCTGGCCCAGGGGACATGTATCAATGCAAAAAGTATTTTTAAAAACGTCCGTTTTTTTTGGGAGCAGTGATTTTAATAATGCTTAAAGTGAAACAATAAAAGTGTAATATTCCTTTAAATTTCGTACCTGGGGGTGTCTATAGTATGCTTGTAAACAGTCTGACAGCAAAATGACATTTCAAAGGAAAAAAAGTCATTTAAAACTACTCGCGAATCGACAATACACATAAAAGTTCACTGATAAAAACTGCATGGGATTTCCCCACAGGGGAAACCCGAACCAAAATTTAAAAAAATGCGTGGGGGTCCCCCTAAATTCCATACCAGGTCCTTCAGGTCTGGTATGGATATTAAGGGGAACCCCGCGCCAAAATAAAAAAAAAAATGGTGTGGGGGTCCCCCTCAAAATCCATACCAGACCCTTCAGGTCTGGTACGGATTTTAAGGGGAACCCCTGTGGCAAAATTAAAAAAAAATGGAGTGGGGTCCCTCCAAAAATCCATACCAGACCCTTATCCAAGCACGCAACAGGATACAGTACTGAATATACTGCAGCTAACTAAATCAACTGCCTGCCTGTAGTATATTAGGAAGAGAACAACAGGAATGGTCTGCAGTGAGATCTAGCTAAACTGGATACAGTATACTGAATATACTGCAGCTAACTGAATCAACTGCCTGCTCAATCTAGCTAACTGAAATTAAATGACACCTAGGATGTATATATATATATATATATATATATATACACAATACACTGTAAGTGCAGCTAACTGACTCGCCTGCCTACTCTATCTAACTTAAATCAAATGACACTGTCTGTCTGTCTATCTATCTCTCTCTCAACGCCGGAACACACTACACAGGGCCAACGTGCAGGCGGCCATATATAGTGTGGGGCGTGTACTTAATCCCCTGAGCCATAATTGGCCAAGGGCACTCTGCCTTTGGCCAATTATGGCTCTCTTCACTGACGGCGCTGTGATTGGCCAAAGCATGCGGGTCATAGTGAATGCTTGGCCAATCTTCAGCCAGCAATGCACTGCGATGACACAGTGCATTATGAGCCGTGATGCGCCGCTCGAATTTGGTGCGAATGGCCCATAATGTTCGATCTTCATCGAACGATCGAACAGCCGATGTTCGAGTCAAACTCATGTTCGACTCGAACTCGAAGCTCATCCCTATTGCACACATTTTAAACAGGAAAATGTTGAGCTATATTCCACAGTATGCTTATTTTTGTTCATTTAATAAGCTATCGGCTACTGTGAAAGAACCTCTGTAATTTGTATTGTCTGATGTTAAAAAATGACTATTATAATCTCCTTGTGTCAAAATGCAAAGACGTATTATTTAAAATAGCAGTTTACATTGAAACAAGTTGAAAAGACCATCAAAGAAAATTGATTACTATATCTAAAAGAACAGCAAATAGGTTTCACTGTTACAAAAGGTGAGATTGTATTTTCTCAGTCTTGGACTTTCTCTATTACCTTGAAAGAAACACCAAATTATTATTCAGTCGCTGCACATTTTATATCAAAGTATAATCAAAGATTCATGAATGTGTAATGCAATCTTTCTTCTTATTGATCGATGGCATTCATCTCAACCAGCTCAACTAGAAGTCTATGCAACATGAATTATGTCTGTCAGATATTATTTCCTTCGTTATGCTTGAATCAATGGTTACAGAGAACACTGTGCTTTTATATTGGAATTGAATGAATGATTTAAATAAAAGAATAAGAAAGGTTATGGAGCGCGGCAGGTCTGTCAGTCTGTCAGCATTCACGACAAACTCCAAAGGTCATATTCACAGAAGGGCCAATAGTCTGCTTGGAATGTGATTCAGAATTTTTGATATTTGAACATTATTATTTATTTACCTTCAAATGGAAATACTAGTGTATGTCAACAAGCAGATCTGTTTATGCAGTCACACTGTGCTATGAAGTATAATGCATTATTTCCATCCTGAGTGTCCTGTAAAAACTTCATAGGGATTGGGGTGCAGGAAGGAGTATTATACAGAGGAAAGTAAAGTAGTTGTAATTATCCCTCAGAATTTTAGTCAGCTGGGTACTAGCAGCAGCTTTATCAGCTGGTCAATAATCTCCATTACTGAACTATTTTGAGCAGATGCAGTCAGCTATTAGAGATGCACCGAACAACCCACAGTTCGGTTTGTGCTAGAACTCTCAAACATTGCAAAACTTCAGACCCGAACCGCAAACCCTATTAAAGTCCAGAGGATCCAAACTTGAAAAATGTCCCCACCTTGAAGGCTTATATGCAAGTTATTGGCCATAAAAAGTGTATGGGGGCCTGGGTACTGCCTTGGGGGACTTGTACCTGTCAGTGCTGGGCCCAGCCCTTCCTTCTCTGAGCTGGCCACTCAGCTGTCAGCTAATTGACAGCTCCTATCTCTCTACATTCACTCACCTGTTGATGATCCTGCTTGTCGGTCCTGCCTACTTAAGCCGTCCAGTCCAGATGATCTCTGCCTTCATCTTGGTCACACCTCTAGAGACTCTCTCCTGTGTTCCTGTTAAAGACTTGCTTGGCTGACCTTCCTGCTGGCTCCCTGACTTGTCTGACTATCCGTTCCGGTTCCTGAACTCTGGTTATGTTTTGGCTATGTTTACCCTGTTTACGTTTTTTGTTTTATTATTAAACAAGTGTGATTTAACTGTACTTATGTCTCAGACTGATTCATGGTTTCTGACAGTAGGCGAAGGCCATGAATTCAGAAGATGCAGTCAATCCACTTGTTGGTAATATTTTTTTCAGATTGCATGAGCAGGATTCCTGCGTGGATCAGTTTGCCATGGTGTTACAAACGCTCCTGAGTCGCACGGCTCACCTGGAATTCCCCACTGTGGATGCTCCAGTACAGAGGTATGTCTGGTTACGCTCCACTTCCCCATCGATTTGAGGGTGATCCAGTCCAATGCAGAGGGTTTTTCTACCAGGTTGAGATATACTTTGAGATGCTGCCCAAAGCGTTATCCATGGACAGAAGCAAAGTAGGTTTCATGAGATCTTTGCTTTCTGAGAGAGCCTTGGCCTGGGCAAACCCTCTATGGGAGACTCAAAAGCCTGTTGTCTTGAGTTACCCTGAGTTTGTGGCTTCTTTTAAAAGGGTATTTGACTTTCCCATATGCTCCGCTTCTGCTGCCAAGTGCCTCATGTCCATGAGTACGAGAACTGTTGCTGATTACGCCATTGAATTCCATACTCTGGCCGCAGATGTTGCTTGGAACAATGAGGCCCTCGTGGCTGCTTTTTCTCATGGTCTCTCAGATACCATCAAGGATAAGAATTGCAGCCCGAGATATACTCACTGAGCTGAAGAATTTGATCACATTTGCCATCCTCATTGACTCCAGACTCAGAGAAAGACTCTCTTTTAAGGAGCGCTTGTGGAAGCCTCCTGTTCATTTATCTCCGAGCTTTGCAGTCCCACCTTTGCCTCCCTCACCTCCCATGCTTCCTGGTACCGAGTAGGTCAGTGAAGGTGAACCCATGCACTTGGGTTTCACATGTCTCTCAGCGGATGAGAGAACCTTTAGGAGGAGGAAGAGATTGTGCCTTTATTGTGGCCAGGCAGGTTACTTTTTGAAGTCTTGTCCTACCCATCCAGGGAATGCCCTAGCCTTGAGGTCCTGTCACAAACAGACCTTAGGTGGCGTTGTTCCGTCCCCAGTTATCCAGAAGGATAAGCCCCTGGTTTTGGTTACCCTTTCTTGGGCTGAGTAGTCCGTCGAGATACAGGCTCTAATCAACCCTAGGGCTGCAGGCCTGTTCATTGATGCTGCCTTTGTATCAAAGCACTCTATTCTGCTGCAGCTACGTGACACTCCACTTGCCATTGAGGCTCGACGGGAGACCTCTACAGCCTGCCCATGTGACTCATGAGACTGTTCCATTGTCCATGGCCGTAGGGGCTCTTTACCATGAGATAATCCAATCCCAAGTTATTTCCTCACCTACTTTTTTGCTGGTTATTGGTTATCCTTGGTTACAGAGGCACAACCCCTCTTTTGATTGGCTTCCTGCTGAGGTTCTCTCCTGGTCGCCACAATGCAGTAAGACATGCTTCCAGAAGGTAGCCAAGGTCCTGCACCTCTTCACTCTCCTTCATGCCGGAGGAATACCGCAATTTTAGCGATGTCTTTGACAAAGGTCAATCCGCTAGTTTGCCTCCACACCGGTCGCATGATTGCGCAATTGACCTTCAACCTGGTGCCATACCTTCTTGTGGCCCGGTTTACCCTTTGTCGGTCTTGAAGGATAAGACCATGGAGGAGTATGTTGCAGATGCACTTTCTCAAGGTTTCATCTGCAAATCCTCGTCTCCTGCTGGTGCTGGTTTCTTCTTTGTGAAGAAGAAGAGTGGTGAACTGTATTGATCATAGGGGTCGCAATCGTTTCACGATTAAGAATGCATATCCGATTCCATTGATTACGGAGAGGTATTTGACCGCCTCAAGGGAGCAATGGTTTTCACAAAGCTTGATTTGAGAGGGGCATACAATCTCAAAAGGATTAAGGAGGGCGACAAGCGGAAAACTGCGTTTAATGCCAGAACAGGCTATTTTGAGTACCCGTAATGCCTTTTGGCCTTTGTAACGCCTCGGCAGCTTTCCAGGAATTTATTAACAATGTCCTCCGAGATTTATTGCAGTTATGTGTGGTGGGTTGTCTCGACGATATCCTCATATTTTCCAAGTCCCTGAGAGCCACTACACAGATGTCTGTTGTGTGCTTCAGAAACTAAGAGAGAACAATCTATATTGTAAATTGGAGAAGTGCAAATTCCATCCTAAACAGGTTAAATTCCTGGGTTATGTCATTTCCACTGCTGGTTTTTCGATGGACCCAGAGAAACTTTCAGCAGTCCTACAGTGGCCCCGACCTGTGGGTTTAAGTCCTCTGCAATGTTTTCTTGGCTTTGCCAACTACTATCGGAAGTTTCTTCGTAACTTCTCGTCTCTGGCCAAGCCCCTGACTGATATGACCAGAAAGGACGGTAACCCACAGAGTTGGTCTCTGGAGTCCATTAAGGCCTTTGAGAGTCTCAAGGCTGCCTTTGTTTCTGCTCCTGTGTTGGCACATCCTGATCCTTCGTTACCTTTTATCCTTGAGGTTGATGCTTCTGAGACTGGAGTTGGCACCCTTCTGTCTCAACGTCCTACCTCTGAGAGCACTATACATTCTTGTGGCTACTTTTCCAAGAAATTGTCACCTGCGGAGTGCAATTACGAGATTGGTGACAGAGAGCTGTTAGCGATCATTTTAGCCCTGAAAGAATGGAGACATCTCCTTGAAGGTACCACTGTGCAGGTTCTCATTCTTACTGACCATAAGAATTTCACATTCTTGCCTGAGGCTAAATGCCTCTCTCCCAGAAGGGCGCATCTCGCATCTTACTTCTCCTTTGGGTGACAAAATTCTTGCTGCTCAGGTCCATGCTCCTCCTGAGAAACCTTGTGACCGCTGCTTTGTCCCAGAGAGTCTCCGTGCTGCAGTGCTCCAGACTTACCATTCTCCCAAGGCTGCTGGCCACCCTGGGAAGAATCAACTCTTTTGGGCCATTTCCCAACAATCCTGGTGGCCTAGTCTATGTGCTGATGTAACTGCCTTCCTAGCTGCCTGTTCCGTGTGTGCTCAGAGTAAGACTCCACGCCACCTTCCAGTGGGTCTCCTACAACCCACTGGAGAGAGAGCCTGGAACAATCTGTCTATGGATTTCATTGTGGAGTTACCCAACTCCCAGGGTTAGAGTTATCCTTATGGTGGTTGACCGGTTCTCGAAAATGTCTCATTTAGGGACGAGCTTTGTGTTCGAGTCGAACTCATGTTCGACTCGAACATATGTGTTCGGTTGTTCGCCGAATTACGAACATTATGGGCTGTTCGCGCCAAATTCGAGTGGTGCGTCACAGCCCATAATTCACTGCGGCATCGCAGTGCATTGCTGGCTGATGATTGGCCAAGCATGCACTATGACCCACATGCTTGGCCAATCACAGCGCCCTATATACAGAGAGCCGTAATTGGCCAAAGCCAGGGAGGCTTTGGCCAATTATGGCTCAGGGGGTTTAGTACACGCCCCACACTATATAAGGCCACCTGCACGTCGGCCCTGTGTAGTGTGTTGCGGAGGAGAGAGATAGACAGAGAGACAGTGTCATTTGATTTAAGTTAGATAGAGTAGGCAAGTCGAGTCAGTTAGCTGCACTTGCAGTGTATTGTGAATATAGATGCATCCCAGGTGCTGTATATATATATATATATATATATATATATATATATATATATATATATATATATATATATATATATACTGTATTCAGTTTAGCTAGATCCTGTTCTTCTCTTCCTAATATACTGACAGGCAGGCAGGTGTTTTTACAGAATTTCCAGTTACTGTACTGTGTACCCTGCACAGTTGCACCTACAGTATAACTACTTGAAGCCAGGTGCTTGTGTAGGCTCCTGACGTATTTCCAGTTACTGTACTGTGTACCCTGCACAGTTGCGCCTACAGTATAGCTATTTGAAGCCAGGTGCTTGTGTGGGCTCTTGACGTATTTCCAGTTACTGTACTTTGTACCCTGCACAGTTGCACCTACAGTATAACTACCTGAAGCCAGGTGCTTGTGTAGGCTCTTGACGTATTTCCAGTTACTGTAGTGTGTACCCTGCACAGTTGCACCTACAGTATAGCTACCTGAAGCCAGGTGCTTGTGTAGGTTCTTGAAGTATTTCCAGTTACTCTACTGTGTACCCTGCACAGTTGCACCTAGAGTATAGCTACCTGAAGCCAGGTGCTTGTGTAGGCTCTTGATGTATTTCCAGTTACTGTACTGTGTACCCTGCACAGTTGCACCTACAGTATAGCTACCTGAAGCCAGGTGCTTGTGTAGGCTCTTGACATATTTCCAGTTACTCTACTGTGTACCCTGCACAGTTGCACCTACAGTATAGCTACCTGAAGCCAGGTGCTTGTGTAGGCTCTTGACGTATTTCCAGTTACTATATTGTGTACCCTGCACAGTTGCACCTAGAGTATAGCTACCTGAAGCCAGGTGCTTGTGTGGGCTCTTGATGTATTTCCAGTTACTGTACTGTGTACCCTGCACAGTTGCACCTACAGTATAACTACCTGAAGCCAGGTGCTTGTGTAGGCTCTTGACGTATTTCCAGTTACTGTACTGTGTACCCTGGACAGTTGCACCTACAGTATAGCTACCTGAAGCCAGGTGCTTGTGTAGGCTCTTGACATATTTCCAGTTACTGTACTGTGCACCCTGCACAGTTGCACCTACAGTATAACTACCTAAAGCCAGGTGCTTGTGAGGGCTCTTGACGTATTTCCAGTTACTGTACTGTGTACCCTGCACAGTTGCACCTACAGTATAGCTACCTGAAGCCAGGTGCTTGTGTGGGCTCTTGACGTATTTCCAGTTACTGTACTGTGTACCTTGCACAGTTGCACCTACAGCATAGCTACCTGAAGACAAGTGCAGGTGTTCTCATACTAATAATACTACAGGCAGGCAGTTGATTCTGCTAGCTGCAGTATAATCAGTATATATACATCCCAGTTTTGTGCAGCTACATCTCACTGCAGGCCAATAGTATGTCTGGAAGGCCAGCAAGGAGAGGCAGACAGTCACAAGCCAAAAAAGAGGGCAAGTAGGCTCTGTGTCTAGAGGCAACAGTGCTGGTCGTGGACACGGTGCATCCTCATCCGCACGTGGCCTTGGGACACGCTTGGCCTTTTTTTCGGCAGCTGGCTGCGTTGAGCCGCAACATGCGGAAGACTTGGTCGAGTGGATGACCAAGCCGTCTTCATCCTCCTCATCCTCTCTCACTCAGGCTCAGGGTACTTTGTCTGGAAAAGCAGCTGCCAACGCGGCCTCTTCCCTTGGCTCAATGGCATCAGTCACTCCTTCCTTAGCCCCACCATGTCCTCCTGAGGTGTCGCCCGAACTGTTTGACCACAGTGTGGGGTACATGCTCCAGGAGGATGCCCAGCGTTTTGAAGGCTCCAATGATGGTACTCAGCTAGAGTAAGGCAGTAATGTGAGCCCAGACAGAGGGGGTGCCCAAGAAGGACAGCAATCTGGCAGTCATGTTCCCCCTGTTGCAGCATACTGCCAGGTTTGCTCCAGTGATGAGGAGGGAGGGGATGATGAGGTCACTGACTCCACGTGGGTGCCTGATAGGAGAGAGGAGGAGGAGGAGGCACATCACCAACGAGGCAGGATGCCCTCCAGGGGCCAGCCTAAGGGCAGCACACTGACTGCATCACACCACAGAGCTCCGCATGTGCAGGGCCCTGCTGTCTCTGCACGTTATTCCAAAAGTTCTTTGGTGTGGGCCTTTTTTGAGACGAGTGCCATGCAGTTCGTTGGCAAGCATACCTAAAAGACCCACACCAAAAAACAAAGAGGACCTTTCCTTGCTCCTCATTAGCTGGGATCTCCAACCCCACTATACCTTCAGTCCTCTCTGAGACCTGCACTGAGAGGAATGAAGGTGTAGAATTAGGTGTGTCACAGCCAAGGACTTGGGGGCAATCTGCTATCGGTACACCGACGTCAGATTATACCAGGCAAATTTCCCTGCCCCAGCTGCTGCACCGCAGAAAGACGTTCACTCTCAGCCAACCACATGCCCAGCGGTTGAATGCTAGCTTGGCAAAATTGCTAGAACTTCAACTGCTACCTTTTCAATTGGTAGACTCTGCCCCCTTCCATGAGTTTGTGGAATGTGCGGTTCCTAAGTGGCAGGTTCCCAAACGCCACTTTTTCTCACAGAAGGCGATTCCAGCTCTCTACTGGCATGTAGAAGTCAATGTCTTGGCCTCGCTGGACAGGGCGGTCAGCGGTAAGGTGCGTATTACTGCTGACTCTGGTCCAGCAGGCATGGACAGGGACGTTACCTAAGTTTCACCGTGCATTGGGTGACTCTGCCGGCAGCTGAGAAGGATGCAGGACAAGGGGCAGTAGTGTTGGATGTTGTTCCGCCACCATGCCTCCGAAATGCTACTACTGGTGATTCTGACACACCTCTCTCCTCCACCCCTCCTCTTCTTCTTTCTCCATGGCCTCTTCCTGTGCTTTGTCCTCGGAACCAGTGGTGCTCCGTAGGCATTCAAGGGGCTACGCAAGTATGCAGGCCAAAAGATGCCATGCGGTGCTTGAGCTGGTGTGCTTGGGGGACAGGAGCCACACTGGGGCAGAGATTCTGTCAGCTCTGCAGGGGCAGGTTCAGAGGTGGTTGACGCCACGCCAACTTAAGCCAGGGATGGTGGTTTGCGACAATGGCACCAACTTGCTCTCCATCCTCCCACAGGGACACTTCACCCATGTGCCCTGTTTGGCTCACATCCTTAACTTGGTAGTGCAGCGGTTCTTGGGCAGGTACCCGGGCTTACAGGATGTCCTGAGGCAGGCCAGGAAAGTCTGTGTGCACTTCCGCCAGTCATATAATGCCAGTGCTCGGCTGGCAGACCTACAAAAGGAATTTAACCTGCCCAAGAACCGCCTAATCTGTGACATGCCCATCAAGTGGAACTCAACGTTGGCCATGCTGCAGCAGCTGCACACGCAGCAGAGGGCCATCAATGAGTAGATGTGCGACTATGGCACCAGGACAGGGTCAGGGGAGCTTGTTTTTTTTTCCCCACGCCAGTGGGCCATGATCAGGGATGCATGCACTGTCCTGTCACCATTTGAGGAGGCCACGAGGATGGTGAGCAGTGACAGTGCATGCATCAGTGATACTGTCCCTCTTGTCTACCTGTTGGAGCACATGCTGCGTGGAATAATGGACAGGGCACTTGAGGCAGAACAGAGGAAGGAAGAGGAGGACTTCCTTACCTCTCAAGGCCCCCTTTATCCAGACAGTGTTCCTGCGTGCCTGCCGATCACACAGGAAGAGGACGAGGAGGAGAAGGAGGAGGATTGTGTCAGCATGGAGGCGGAGCCTGGCACTCAGCATCAGCAGCAGTCTTTAAGGGATCATTTAATATCCCAAGAAACCCATGGACTTTTACGTGGCTGGGAGGAGGTGGCTGTGGATCATGTCATCCTTAGTGAGGACTCCGGACCGAATGCCTCAGCAAACCTACGCTGCATGGCCTCCCTGATCCTGCAAAGCCTGCGGAAGGATCCTCGTATTCGTGGTATCAAGGAGAGGGATCAATACTGGCTGGCAACCCTCCTTGATCCACATTTCAAGAGTAAGGTTCCAGACCTTATCCTGCCGTCGCAGAGGGAACAGAGGATGAAACATCTTTGGGAGGCCTTGCAGAATGTTCTGTGCAACGCGTTCCCAGAGACTGGGAGGTTACAAACTCCTGTTCCTTGACAACGTGTTGCCGAGGCTTCGGTCAGTCAAAGAAGGAGCGGTGGAGAAGGTGGCCGTCTGACCAATGCGTTCATACAATTTTTTAGTCCGCAGCCCCAAGGTATGATCGGTTCCAGCAACCATCGCCAGCGTCTGTTTTAAAGGGTGCAGGAATACCTAGGGGCAAGATCTGACTTGGACACCTTTCCCACCGAAAATCCTCCGGGTTACTGGGTCTTGAGGATGGATCACTGGCCATAGCTTGCACAGTATGCAATTGAGCTACTGGCCTGTCCTGCATCCAGCGTTCTTTTGGAACGCACATTCAGTGCTACTGGAGGCTTTGTAACCGATCACAGGGTGCGCCTGTCCACCGACTCGGTCGATCGCCTGACCTTCATAAAAATGAATCAGTCTTGGATCACCACCAGATACCAAGCACCTGATGCTGATGTAACCGAATAAATTTTTTTTGAAATGTCAGACCCCTTCAAGACTGCCTATGCTGATGCTGAGTGACTATCCTCTTCCTCCTCAATGATCATGCTAATAGCTTGTAAGAATATTTTTGTTTCTGGGCCCCACCACCAGTGGCTAAGGCCCACTTTTTCATCCCTTGTTTAACAGGGGCATGTAATTACAATTTTTGATGCTATTCTTTGCAGCAGGGCTTGTTCCTGCGCTCCAACTAGAGTATCTGTGAGGGGTTGCAGTGTTGTGGCACCAGCACCAGTGCCTAAGGCCCAATTTTTCTGTCCCTGTTCAATAGGGACATGTAATTACAATTCTTGATCTAATATTTCACAGTAGGGCCCGTTCCAGCGCCCACCAAGAGTAACTGTGAGGACTTACAGTGTTGTGGCACCAGCACCACCACCACCACCAAAGGCCCAATTTTTCTGCCCCTGTTCAACAGGTGCATGTAATTACAGTTCTTGATCTAATATTTCACAGCAGGGCCCGTTCCAGCGCCCACCAAGAGTAACTGTGAGGCCTTACAGTGTTGTGGCACCAGCACCATCACCATTACCAAAGGCCCAATTTTTCTGCCCCTGTTCAACAGGAGCATGTAATTACAATTCTTGATCTAATATTTCACAGCAGGGCCCTGTGAGGGCTTACAGTGTTGTGGCAACACCAACACCTAAGGCCACAATTTCTGCCGAGTATATAGGGCAGGCCCCTACTTTCAAACATCCAACTTACAAACGACTCCTATTTGCAAACGGAAGGAGACAACAGGAAGTGAGATGAAATCTACCCCTAGGAAGGGAAATTCTCTCCTGTAAGAGTTAATATGGGAAAAATGTTTCTCCTTTCCACTGATGCTTTATCACCAATCCTTGTCTCACCAAAAACCCCAAACTTTCTAAAAACATTTGTCTTTGTGCAAACCTAACCGGGGGGTGTTCGGCTCATCCCTAGTCTCATTGTATTCCACTTAAGAAGTTGCCCACTTCTAAGGAACTGTCTTCCATTTTTGCTCAGGAGATCTTTTGCTAACATGTGCTACTCAAGGTAATTGTCTCGGACAATTAGTTAGTCAGTTTGTGTCCCGTTTCTGGCGAGCCTTTTATGCACCGGTGGGAATTCAGCTTGCTTTCTCTACGTTGTCCCAGTTTATGGTGAACTATTTTTTCCAAGCTTCCATGTTGCCTGACTCTTTTGTTCCGCAGAGTATTCCTGTGTTAGAGGAGCATCTCTGTGGTCTTCGTTCCACTTGGGCACAAATCCAGGAGGCTTTGCAACATGCTAATGATAGGTACAGACTCCATGCTGACCGCAGATGCCTGCCTGCACCTTCCTACCAGGTTGGGGACAGGGTCTGGCTATCATCTCGCAACCTCCGACTTTGTGTTCCCTCTCTGAAGTTCGCACCTTGGTTTATTTGGCCTTTCCATATTCTTTGCAGGATTAACCCAGTGGCTTACGCATTAGACCTTCCTTCTAATATGCATATCTCAAATGTATTTTATGTCTCTTTATTAAAACTTTTGGTCTGCAACCGTTTTACCACCTCGGTGCCATGTCCTCACCCTGTTCAGGTTGAGAACCATGAGGCGTATGAAGTACAGTCCATTGTTGATTCCCGTAGGTTCCGTGGGCGCATACAGTACCTGGTGCATTGGAAAGGGTACAGTCTGGAGGAATGCTTTTGGGTCCCATCCTCGGACATACATGCCCCTCAAGCCTGGTGATCCTCTGGAGGGGAGGGGTCATTGAGGAGGGGGTACTGTCAGGGCTGGGTACAGCCCTTCCTTCTCAGAGCTGGTTGCTCAGCTGTCGGCTAATTGCCAGCTTCTAGCTCTCTACAGTGACTCACCTGTTGATGATCCAGCTCGTCTGTCCTGCCTACTTAAGCCGTCCAGTCCAGATGATCTCTGCCTTCGCCTTGGTCACATTTCTAGAGAGGCTCTCCTGTGTTCTTGTTAAAGACTTGCTTGGCTGACCTTCCTGCTGGCTTCCTGACGTTTTGGCTTGTCTGACTATCCGTTCCGGTTCCTGAACTCTGGCTATGTTTTGACTACGTTTACTCTGTTTACCTTTTTTTTAATTATTATTAAACAAGTGTGGTTTAACTGTACTTCTGTCTCAGTCTGATTCATGGTTTCTGACAGTACCAAAAGCAAATAAAAATAAAAAAAAAAATCGTTTTTACAGGAGCAGTGATTTTAATGATGCTTAACCACTTGAGCCCCGGACCATTATGCTGCCTAAGGACCAGAGGTCTTTTTCCAATTTGGCACTGCTTCGCTTTAACTGCTAATTGCGCGGTCATGCAATGCTGTACCCAAACGAAATTTGCGTCCTTTTCTTCCCACAAATAGAGCTTTCTTTTGATGGTATTTGATCACCTCTGCGGTTTTTATTTTTTGCGCTATAAATGGAAAAAGACCGAAAATTTTGAAAAAAAATGATATTTTCTACTTTTTGTTATAAAAAAAATCCAATAAACTCAATTTTAGTCATACATTTAGGCCAAAATGTATTCGGCCTCATGTCTTTGGTAAAAAAAATGTCAATAAGCGTATATTTATTGGTTTGCGCAAAAGTTATAGCGTCTACAAACTAGGGTACATTTTCTGGAATTTACACAGCTTTTAGTTTATGGCTGCCTATGTCATTTCTTGAGGTGCTAAAATGGCAGGGCAGTACAAAATCCCCCCAAATGACCCCATTTTGGAAAGTAGACACCCCAAGGAAATTGCTGAGAGGCATGTTGAACCCATTGAATATTTATTTTTTTTGTCCCAAGTGATTGAATAATGACAAAAAAAAAAAAATATATTTACAAAAAGTTGTCACTAAATGATATATTGCTCACACAGGCCATGGGCCTATGTGAAATTGCACCCCAAAATACATTCAGCTGCTTCTCCTGAGTACGGGGATACCACATGTGTGGGACTTTTTGGGAGCCTAGCCGCGTACGGGACCCCGAAAACCAATCACCGCCTTCAGGATTTCTAAGGGCGTGAATTTTTGATTTTACTCTTCACTGCCTATCACCGTTTCGGAGGGCATGGAATGCCCAGGTGGCACAAAACCCCCCCAAATGACCCCATTTTGGAAAGTAGACACCCCAAGCTATTTGCTGAGAGGCATGGTGAGTATTTTGCAGCTCTCATTTGTTTTTGAAAATGAAGAAAGACAAGAAAAAACATTTTTTTTTTCTTTTTTCAATTTTCAAAACTTTGTGACAAAAAGTGAGGTCTGCAAAGTACTCACTATACCTCTCAGCAAATAGCTTGGGGTGTCTACTTTCCAAAATGGGGTCATTTGGGGGGGTTTTGTGCCACCTGGGCATTCCATGGCCTCCGAAACTGTGATAGGCAGTGAAGAGTGAAATCAAAAATTCACGCTCTTAGAAAGCCTGAAGGCGGTGCTTGGTTTTCGGGGTCCCGTGCGTGGCTAGGCTCCCAAAAAGTCTCACACATGTGGTATCCCCGTACTCAGGAGAAGCAGCAGAATGTATTTTGGGGTGTAATTTCACATATTCCCATGGCATGTTTGAGCAATATATCATTTAGTGACAACTTTGTGCAAAAAAAAAAAAAAAAAATTTGTCTCTTTCCCGCAACTTGTGTCGCAATATAAAATATTCCATGGACTCGACATGCCTCTCAGCAAATAGCTTGGGGTGTCTACTTTCCAAAATGGGGTCATTTGGGGGGGGGTTGAACTGTCCTGGCATTTTATGCACAACATTTAGAAGCTTATGTCACACATCACCCACTCTTCTAACCACTTGAAGACAAAGCCCTTTCTGACACTTTTTGATTACATGAAAAAGTTATTTTTTTTTTGCAAGAAAATTACTTTGAACCCCCAAACATTATATATTTTTTTAAAGCAAATGCCCTACAGATTAAAATGGTGGGTGTTTCATTTTTTTTTTTCACACAGTATTTGCGCAGCGATTTTTCAAACACATTTTTTGGGGAAAAAACACACTTTTTAAAATTTTAATGTACTAAAACACACTATATTGCCCAAATGTTTGATGAAATAAAAAAGATGATCTTAGGCCGAGTACATGGATACCAAACATGACATCCTTTACAATTGCGCACAAACGTGCAGTGGCAACAAAATAAATACATTTTTAAAAGCCTTTAAAAGCCTTTACAGGTTACCACTTTAGATTTACAGAGGAGGTCTACTGCTAAAATTACTGCCCTCGATCTGACCTTCGTGGTGATACCTCACATGCATGGTGCAATTGCTGTTTACGTTTGACGACAGACCGCCGCTTGCGTTCGCCTTAGCGCAAGAGCAGGGGGCGACAGGGGTGCTTTTTTTTTTTTTTTTTTTTTTCTTTATTATTTTTTTGCTTTTTAATCTTATTTTTAAACTGTTCCTTTCTTCTTTTTTTTTTTAATCATTTTTATTTCGGGGAATGTAAATATCCCCTATAATAGCAATAGGTAGTGACAGGTACCCTTTTTTTAAAAAATTGGGGTCTATTAGACCCTAGATCTCTCCTCTGCCCTCAAAGCATCTGACCACACCAAGATCGGTGTGATAAAATGCTTCCCCAATTTCCCAATGGCGCTATTTACATCCGGCGAAATCTAAGTCATAAAATGCTCGTAGCTTCCGGTTTCTTAGGCCATAGAGATGTTTGGAGCCACTCTGGTCTCTGATCAGCTCTATGGTCAGCTGGCTGAATCACCGGCTGCATTCTCAGGTTCCCTGTTGAGACAGGAGAGCCAGAGAAAAACACGGAAGACGGTGGGGGGGGGGCATTCCCTCCCACGGCTTGTAAAGGCAGTCTAGAGGCTAATTAGCCGCTAGGATTGCTTTTACATGAAAGCTGACCGCTGGCTGAAAAGAATGATACCAAGATGATACCTAAACCTGCAGGCATCATTCTGGTATAACCACTCAAAGTCGTGAATGGCGTACCTGAAGACAAAAAAATGGTTAACAATAAAGCACAGTAAACGGTAAAGTATAAAAAATTGCAGACCTGAAAAACAAACATGATAAAACATAATAACAATAAAACATTGCAGAATAGAATACAGTAAAAAAGAGCAGAACAATAGAGAGAGAATAGAGAGAGAGAGAACAATAAAACGACAACTATTTTTTTTTATTTTATATTTTTGTATGTGTTTTTTTTTTTTGTTTACACTTTTTTTTGTAACTAACTTTTATAACTGTAAACGGTTCCAGGTTCGGGTCTCTCAAAATGCGATGGCATCTTGGGAGACCCTGTGAAAGTGTGTCTAGTCTGTGCAATGCTGTACCCTACGCTAATACTCAACTAGTGAATGGTAGCATTCAAAACATTCATCAATGCAAAGACCAGGATTGTCAGGACAGGAGGGACAATAATAGCGGGTGTCACGCCTATATCCGCGCTTGCTGCAGACACAACATCTTTTTTGGGGGGGTTTGTTGGGTAGGGGTACTCGGGAGGACATAAAAATGCCTCTCATGCAGCCGACTGCATTTGGTTGGGGATGTGAATGGGGGAAGTACGGGCGCTGCAGAAGCGGTGGGTTCCCAATTAGGATTGGCGAATGCAGCAGGAAGGGCACTATGGGCACGATGGGCCTGTGTTTGTCTTTTTGGTGGCAGCGGGACACTACTTGTGCTTGCCACCTCACCAGCTTGAACTGCACTTATGGGACTCGCCACGTCACCAAGTGTTACTGCAGTGCTGGTTTGACTACGACCGGGGTGTACTAGGCCGCTGGTGCTTGCCAGTTCAATAAAAAGCTTCCAAAAAAACTGTTAGCGATCGCAGGGATCAGGCCTGACTCTGCGAACGCTGCAGTTATGTGTTTAGTGTTTTGTAAGTGACAGTGATCGATCGATACTGCACTTGGGTGGGCTGGGCTGGGCCGGGCGGAGGGGCAAAACGCAGGTGCTAGCAGGTATCTGGGCTGATCCCGCTAACACTGCGTTTTTGGGAACCCTAAACTGCTGGGGACGCTAGTATAGATCTGATCGGATCAGATATTGATCCGTTCAGATACTATACCACTAAGGGAGGTGTACGGCGCGTGTGTGGGTGTTAGCGGTACTGTTGCTAACCTGACACTGCCTGGGGCTGGTGCTTGCCAGTTCACCAAAATGCTACCAAAAAAACTGTTAGCGATCGCAGGGATCAGGCCTGACTCTGCGAACGCTGCAGTTATGCGTTTAGTGCCTTGTAAGTGACAGTGATCGATCGATACTGCACTTGGGTGGGCTGGGCTGGGCCGGGCGGAGGGGCAAAACGCAGGTGCTAGCGGGTATCTGGGCTGCTCCCGCTAACACTGCATTTTTGGGGCGCTAACCTGACGCTGCCTGGGGCTGGTGCTTGCTAGTTCACCAAAATGCTACCAAAAAAACTGTTAGCGATTGCAGGGATCAGGCCTGACTCTGCGAACGCTGCAGTTATGCGTTTAGTGCCTTGTAAGTGACAGTGATCGATCGATACTGCACTTGGGCTGGGCCGGGCGGAGGGACAAAACGCAGGTGCTAGCAGGTATCTGGGCTGATCCCGCTAACACTGCGTTTTTGGGAACCCTAAACTGCTGGGGACGCTAGTATAGATCTGATCGGATCAGATATTGATCCGTTTAGATACTATACCACTAAGGGAGGCGTATGGTGCGTGCGTGGGTGTTAGCGGTACTGGCGCTAATCTGACGCTGCCTGGGGCGACGCATATCACTGCCGGTCGATCGGGGGGCTAAACCTTTATTCGGTAATAAACGGCGGGTTCCCTGACACTATAAAAAATAAACGAACTAACCAGCGTCACCCGTAACGGTTATACGGTGATCAGTGGTGAAAGGGTTAACTAGGGGGCAATCAAGGGGTTAAAACATTTATTAGGTAGTATATGGGTGTCCCTGTCGCTATAAAACGCTGACAGCGAACCTAAATATTTACCTCACTAACTAGCGTCACCAGCGACACTAATACAGCGATCAGAAAAATGATCGCTTAGTGACACTGGCGACAGGGGATGATCAAGGGATTAAAACTTTATTAGGGGGGGTTAGGGGGGTATCCTAGACCTAAAGGGGGGTAATACTATCTGTCCCAACACTGTAACTGTCACAAACTGACACCAATGCAGTAATCAGAAAAAAAAAAAAAAAAAAAACTGCTGGTGTCAGTTTGTGACAGGGGGGGGGGTGATTGGGGGGGGATCGGGGGGCGATCGGGGGGGGGGGGTCGGGTGTTTTGTGTGCCTGGCATGTTCTACTGTGTGTGTAGTGTTGTGCACTCACAGTGAAGTCTTCTCTCCTCGGCGCTGCAACGGAAAATACCGAGCCGAGGAGAGATGACATAATTTCCTTTGCTGCTGTTTAGCATACAGCAGCAAAGGAAGTGATCTGATTGGCCGGCGGCGATCGCGAGGGGGGGGCCACGAACGGATGGCCCCTGACTTCAGTGTGGTCTGACAGAAATCGCAGTCTCTCATAGTACCACAGCCTGGGGACATAAACGTCATCTGCTGCAGCTCCGGATCTCTGGGAATCTGTGACCTTCTTGCGCCCCCTAAGATAAGTGCTCCTCAGGCCACCAATTTTGGTTTTTAAATAGGGGATGGTTGCTGTGGGGACCACCGGCTTCACCAACTCCAGCAGTTTCTCTAGCACTGCCTGCCTCTTTTGTTTATTGTTATAATGGGGGTGTCTCACCTGCCACAGACAGGGCAGCTCCCTGTATTTGTCTATGAACAGGGGGAGGACATTGTGGTCATTGAACCCATCCATTTTCTCTGTAAGACAAAACACAAGACAAACCCTAAGGTCAGGCCAAACTCTCCTAATCTTGTTACAATATAGGCTTCAATTTCGAAGCAGTATAGGCCCAAGTTTAGATCTTACCTTCGTTATCACGATCAACGCTTTCGATGCTCCTTCCTCCGCTCACAGATCGTACGTAATACACACACGTGTTACGCTTTATACACACTGCGCATGCGTGTAACTCCGCCCGCCCCTGACGTTCTTTCTAGTCTATTCCCCGCCCCTTTTCGTTCGGCGCAGTGGGGGAAGAGCACATGGCGGAGACACAGCAGGTGCGTGCTAATTATAGCAACGAGGAGGAGGAGGAAATGCCGGAGCCTGAAACGTCTGGATCCAGAAGGAGACGATTTAAGGCATCAAATATGTCCTTTGAGGGGGCCGACTATGACGGGAAGTATGGACCTTACCCCAACCCCAATATCAGAAGGGCCAAGATCATGGCGAAAGTGGTCAAGAGTCTGCACCGGCATTTCAGGATACGACGATCGAAAGATCAGCTCAGGAAGCGGTGGTCGGACCTGAAATTACGAGAACATGAGCAGTACAGAAAGATCCGGAGAGTGCTGAAAAAAAGTAAGTAGTTGTCCTGTGTTCCTATTCTTTATGTTTCTTACGTTCGTGCTGCTCCATGTGCTTTTCTTACAAGTCTACATTTTTAAATGGCAAATTTCATGTTCATGGGTACATTATTCGTTCGTATCAAACATTTTTCTTTCGGCCTATAAAGCACCATTGTTTAGGCCATATGCATTGGGCCACAATTTTTACGCCCTACTTGTCAGAAACTATTTTGGTTGGGTAGATGGCTTTGTTACTAGAATGAAATGCAAACTAGATTCTGTGTAAGGAGAGGACACTGAGCAGTTGTTTTCACATCTGGACACTGGAGCACTAGTGTGGGACACAAGAACACCATTTTTATTAGGGGGCCACACAGGTGCTCCAGTGTATACTATAGGGGGGTCTCCATCTGTGAAGCTTGTACCAAACAGGTAAAGTATTGAAGCTTGACAAAGGACACTGAAAATGCCACATTTTGGAACCCAAAATAGACAATTGTACCCCACTTCCAAGCAATGTTTTATAATTATAGTTCTGCCATCAAATCACTGTGTGCCAAGTATAGCATTTTTGTTTGACATAGGGGAGAAAAGACTCGGAGGACACCCCTCATCCGAGGAGAACACAGACCCCCCACCTCTGGAAGAAGGTGAAATCCCACCAACCCAAGAAGAGCAGGAGGAGGAAGAAGATGTGGTGGAAATTGTCACCACAACAGGTGAGTGTCTGCGACCACAGGCTCAGGTAAGAGATGGATGCCGGCAGATTTTTGATACCTTTTTTTTGGGTTTCTCTCTTTTTAGGTGATCGTGATGTTGTGGATCCAGATCCTTTCACATCAGAAAGTGCCCAGATCCTGATCGGGGAGATCATGGGGTGTAATTTAGAATTGGAAAACCTCAATAAAAACATCAATGATGTTATTCAAAAATATAAAAACATCATTGATGTTTTGGGGCGAGTTTAAAACCCCTCCCAATCCCTTTGTTTTTTTGTGTGCTCCAATGTTCAAAATGTTTGAAATATTTGTCGAAAAGCCTAATTTTGGAGGATGCACACAGTGTGCCAACATGTGCTATCTGCCATCACGGGAGATCAATGGACGCGTTTTGGGGGTGCAACCCCTTCCTCAATAATAAAGTAGCTGAGAGGAAGGGGTTTCTCCCCCAAAACACGTCCCTTGATCCCCCGTGATGGCAGATAGCACATGTTGACATTGGGAAATTTGTGTGCATCTTCCAAATTTGGCTTTTCCTGGGGTGACTTCACCCCATCTGAACGCAAGATCAAACACAGTTCCTAAATACTCATGTCTGATATTGCCTTCAAGTTCTACCAAATGTGAACTTTGTAAGTTCAAGATTTGTGTCTTTCTTGTTAGTTTTACACATGCCTGTTTTAGCTAAAATGGACATTTATCTGTTTGATAATGCTACCCCAAATATTGTTATACCACAAACATGTTTTTTGTTATAAAAACCTTTTCTAAATGCACATGTGATTGTGCAGGTATTAAAGAGATTGTTAAGCAAGAATGTGTGGATTATTGTGTCAACACTCAAACACTTTGTTGGTGATGTAATTGCTGTTTTCTGTGAAAATGGGGGTTATTTCCTAAGGGCAAATCCTCTTTGCACTACAAGTGCAGTTTCAGTGCACTTGTAGTGCAAAGTGTCTTTGCCTTTAGTAAATAACACCCAACAGTGCTTTGTATAAGGTTACACAATCACGCCATTTTCTGGACTCAACACATTTCTGTCAGGGTCAGCTAAAACAAACACAAGCAGTAAATGGCCAGCAGACGGTGAAACACGGGGTCCGTCATCCTGAGAAAGTTCCTGAAATCATCAGAATTATTCTCACGGATCTCACGGAGCAAAGGCATATGAGAGAACTGGTCATGCTGAAGCAACCAATTCTTGGTCCATGAACTCCTCCCCACCCTGTTCATGGACTGGACTTGTGTAAAGGTCAGGACCCCAACACCAAGCCCCCACACAGCACGAACTCTACAAGGAGTACGTATACGAAACATGGCTAGAAAACGGTCGGCTGCTCAGAACGAAGTAACAGAACGCACTGAAGAACAGCAAGGACTGTGAAAAGCGACCTGAAAAACAGTAACGAACAAACAAGAACACAATGACTACTTAAAGTCACGCGGAACTTGCTTGCACGCACTGAAGAGCAGATACAAACCCACAAGCACAAACTGAACAGCAGAAAACTATCTGAAAACCACGAGTCTGAAAAAGCGCGAATCATCTCTCACCAAACTTTTACTAACACGAGATTAGCCCAAAGGGTGCCGCGCTTGGTTCTGAACTGGCCTTTTCTAGTCTCGTCGTACGTGCTTGACGTCACCGCGTTGTTGGCGATCAGAAATTCCGACAACTTTGTGCGACCGTGTGTACTCAAAACAAGTTTGAGCCAACATCCGTCGGAAAAAATCCTAGGATTTTGTTCTCGGAATGTCCGAACAAAGTCCGACCATGTGTACGGGGCATTAGAGTCACAATGAGTGAACACACTCACTCACTGGTAGGAAACTGAGCCCTGCTTTATCTATCCCCACTCCAACACACACTACAAAAGCTTCCTGTGGAAAGGAACTTTTAATAGTGTAGGGTGAGACTATGAGCACTGAGCCATGATTGGACAAAATCATCATCACTTTGTCCAATCAGGGCTCTGACAGTGCTCTGTGCCCTAATTGGTAAAACCTTGCACCTGACCAGCGGTCAGGTGCAAGACTTCATCCAATTAGGGTCCTAGAATGCACTGTGCAGTGCACAGTGCACTGTGGGGTGCTTGGCAGAAGAAGATCAAATTGGCGAACAGGCGATGTTCAGGCCAAACTTTTGCTTGGCCAAAACCGTTTGCCCCACACTATCAACTACCAGCTAGCATCAAGCTTTGCTTGGTTATGGGCAGGGCAGCAACAGCAGCATGTCAAATCTGCCTTAGAGATCCGAACACATATTATCATATTTAACCTTTTGCTGACCGCCCACCATCGATGGACAGCGGCAGAATGGAACTCCTGCGTGAATTGCCGTAGCTGTACGGTGAGCGCTTTAAGGAGTATAGGGCTCACCCACCGCATGGCGTTGGAGCCTGTGCACATGACCAGCAGCCACGATGGCAGTTGGCTACCCACGATTGCTCCTGAGTAGGAGTGAACAGAGAATTTGTCAATGTAAACTAGAAAAACTGGACAAATTACTTGACATAGTAAGAGTGGAGGAGCACCAGGCATCCCAGATTTTGTTGTATTTCTTAGGGCATCCTCTATGCACAAATATAAGTTTCTCATTAGGTAAAACTTGGTTAACTAGTTGTATCCATTGGAGCAACCAAGGAGGAGTAGAATGGATCCACCTCAGCGCTATAGATTTACAGGCTAGAAAAAGCGTTTCTCTCAACAAAATTCTCATATATCATGACCAGTGTTCCTCATCAAGGATACCTAGGAGAGATACCTCCGGG
Source organism: Aquarana catesbeiana (assembly GCF_042186555.1). Lineage (NCBI taxonomy): Eukaryota > Metazoa > Chordata > Amphibia > Anura > Ranidae > Aquarana > Aquarana catesbeiana. The sequence goes on from NC_133334.1 coordinate 121,700,726, forward strand.
GTCAGGGGCACTGGCACAGGCAATATCATAGAGAGAATATCGACAATTTGGCGTAAATACCTAGCAATCACTGGGCATAGCCAAATTACATGTACAAAATGGCAATCACATCTAGTACAGTTTGAAGTATACTATATTACCAAAGGGTTGTGTGCTGGGACCAATCCTATTTAATTTATTCATAAACAACCTGGAGGATGGGGTAAACAGTTCAATCTCTGTATTTGCGGACGATACTAAGCTAAGCAGGGCAATAACTTCTCAGCAGGATGTGGAAACCTTGCAAGAAGATCTGAACAAATTAATGGGATGGGCAACTACATGGCAAATGAGGTTAAATGTAGAAAAATGTAAAATAATGCATTTGGGTGGCAAAAATATGAAGGCAATCTATACAATAGGGGGAGAAACTCTGGGAGAATCTAGGATGGAAAAGGACCCAGGGGCCCTAGTAGATGATAGGCTCAGCAATGGCATGCAATGCCAAGCTGCTGCTAGCCAAGCAAACAGAAAATTTGCGTGCATTAAAAAAGGGCTTAACTACAGGGATAAAACAATAATTCTCCCACTCTACAAGACTCTGGTCCGGCCGCACCTAGAGTAGGTCCAGTTCTGAGCACCCATCCTCAGGAAGGATGTACTGGAAATGGAGCGAGTACAAAGAAGGGCAACAAAGCTAATAAAGGGTCTGGAGGATATTAGTTACGAAGAAAGGTTGCGAGCACTGAACTTGTTCTCTCTGCAGAAGAGACGCTTGAGAGTGGTTATGATTTCAATTTACAAATACCGTACTGGTGACCCCACGATAGGGATAAAACTTTTTCAAATCGAGTTTAACAAGACATGTGACCACTCATTAAAATTAGAAGAAAAGAGGTTTAGCCATAAACTACATAGAGGGTTCTTTACTGTAAGAGCGGCCAGGAAGTGGAATTCCTTTCCACAGGCGGTGGTCTCAGTGGGGGGCATCGATAGTTTAAAAAAACGATTAGATAAGCACCTGAACGACCAAAACATACAGGGATATACAATGTAATACTGACTTATAATCATACACATAGGTTGGACTTGATGGACTTGTGTCTTTTTTCAACCTCACCTACTATGTAACTATATATGTATTGGGACGCCTGCATTTACACAAAGCACATGAGCTTTAATAGCATCCCAGTCTTAGTTCGTAGGGGTCAATATTAAGTTGGCCAACCCTTTCCAGCTATAACAGCTTTAACTCTTCTAGGAAGGCTGTCCACAAGGTTTAGGAGTGTGTCTGTGGGAATGTTTGACCATTTTCCATAACTGCATTTGTGAGGTCAGGCACTAATGTGCACGAGAAGGCCTGGTTTGGAGTCTCCACTCTAATTAATCCCAAAGGTGTTCTATCGGGTTGAGGTCAGGACTCTGTGCAGGCCAGTCAAATTCCTCCACCCCAAACTCGCTCACTCATGTCTTTATGTACCTTGTTTGGGCACTGGTGCACAGTCATGTTGGAATAGGAAAGGGCCATCCCCAAACTCTTACCACAATATTGGGAGCATGAAAATGTCCAAAATGTCTTGGTATGCTGCTGCCTTAAGAGTTCCCTTCACTGGAACTAAGGGGCCAAGACCAACCCCTGAAAATCAACCCCAAACCATAATCCTCTTCCATCAAATGATTTGGACCAGTGTACAACGCAAGGTCCATAAAGATATGAATGAGCGAGTTTGGGGTAGAGGAACTTGACTGGTTTGACTTCAACCCAATAGAACACCTTTGGGATAATTTAGAGCAGATACTGTGAGCCAGGTCTTCTTGTTCACATCAGTGCCTGACCTCACGAATGCGCTTCTGGAAGAATAGTCAAATACTCCCATAGAAACACTCCTAAACCTTGTGGACAGCCTTTCTAGAAGAGTTGAAGCCCTCATAGTTGCAAAGGGTGGGCCAATGCAACATTGAACCCTACAGACTAAGACTCGGATGCCATTAAAATTCATGTGCGTGGTAAGGCAATACTTTTGGTAATATAGTGTAGGTATATGGTGCATAATGTGAAGTCTAACTGTGGTCAAAAAGGATTGGTGGAACATATACAATTGGATCAGTTAATTGTTAACAGCAGGAGTTACAGATAAATGGGAGACTCATGCCTCCTCCCAATCCTCAAAGAGTTTGGGAATAAGTGTTTGCCATTTAGAACACATTGCCAATGGAGTAGTATTGAGAATGACATATAACAACTGGGAATAAATCTCATAAATAAACCCCTTAGGGCCCTAAAACCTAAGAATATCAGTGGACACTTGGAAAATCGACTGACACATGTGCTAAATTGTGCATGAAATGCATGACAAAGTTGCAGATACCTATAGAAAGCCATATGTGACAGCTCATATTTCCCCTGCAACTCTGCGAATGAATGCAGAATATTATTATCATACACATCAGCCAAGGATAACAAACCTTTACATTCCCAAAAGGAGGAATCTATAAACTGAAGCAAATGTGGAAACATTGTCACAAGGGTTGTGCCAAAGTGGAAGATCCAAATTAATATCACCAAACTAATCTATACGCTTGGCCCCCCTCCACATTGGACCAACCAAAGTCAGTATCAGCAGACGCCCCCCAGGGAGGACTTCCTTAGGGGCCTCTAAGGCAATCAAAAGGTGGATAAGCTTTAACACTTGGCCAAAGTGAGATTCCACCACTGCAGGTGTAACAGGGACAACCCAATCAGTCAAATGTCAAAGTTGGCCATCAAGGTAGTATAAATATAAGTTTGGAAGTGCCATGTTTGCTTAAGTTTTTTGCCATTACAAAAGGTTAATTTCAATTTATGTCTATTATTGACCCAAATGAAGGTATTAAATTGTGCACCCAAGATTTTAAAGAAGGGTTTAGGAACTGGAATTGAGATATGTGAGCTATCATAAAGGCACTTGTACTTGGAGTCAATCTGTGGATAGTGTAGGAAAGGAACAAAGAGCAACATAGACCTGAAGTGTGCCTGGGTCACGTGGTCAGTATGCCTAAAAGGGGGCATACCCAAGTATGAAATGAAATAAAATGAAAAAGAGAAAGGGAATGGGTGGGTGGGACACGAGATCCTATGACCACAGGGAAGGAGGCAAAGGAGGGCAGGCTTTATGCAGCCTGACTCCTCCTACAATTACAGGCTGACCTGCGGTCAGCCTTACACTTGTGCAAAAGGATCACACTTGTATTCGGAGTCAGTCTGTGGACAGTGTAGGAAAGGAACAAAGAGCAACAGAGAACATAGACCCGAAGTGTGCCTGGGTCACGTGGTCATTATGCCTAAAAGGGGGCAAAAATAAACCCAGTAGGATGAAAGCTTTAACAGCCAGATTTATTACCCACTGAATTAACATACAATCTGCCAAATTGACAACCGCTTGTGGCATCTCAAAAGTGGCTCTGGGACATACCCAGAGAAACAAGACGACCTCCACCTACCCAAATACCAAATAAGGGCCGGGGCCCCCTGGCGCAAATTCACAGAAGCTGCTCCTATCTTGAATGAATGCCAAGGTATGCCTTAGGGTCCAGACCCCAATTGACCAAAAGGGGAGGCAATGAAGTATGCATTGAGCAGAGAAGGGAGTGCTAGGAAAAGGCAAACGAGGACCATCCCTGGGTTTATCAGATGTAGCACTGCCAAGCTGGTTTAAACCAACACCGGGCACCACGCCTTGCCAGGCTCCAAAAACCTGATGACAGTGCCGCCACCCGATTGCTGCGTCTTGCGAACATGCAGATGTAAACAGAAAAGGCCGGGGTGCAAAACCCGTTGATTTGGCCAAAAGTAAGTGAGACCCTGGGCCAGAAGAGCAACTCCCCTGGCCTCAGGACCCCCAAAAGGCCGGGTATAGCGCTGCCTTGAGCACCAAGCTGGTACCCAATGCAAAGGAGACCTTGAAAGCATGACAGATAAGACACGAAAATATGACCCATGATGAGAAGTCTGCTGAGCACAGCAGGAGGGCTACTCTTCAGGATCCCTGAGGACGGCTTAAACAGAGTGCGCAGAAAATAAAGAAAGGCCTGTCAGGGTCTACCAACAACATGAAATGCTGAGTCCCAGCCAGATACGCCCCGATAGTGCTGTAGGTCGATATGAGTTAAAAGAGGCAAAAAACGGGGGGCAGGAGGCGGAGCCTAGCAGAGCAGACATGCATTGTTAGAGCTCCACACCGCTGAGGAGAGAAGAGAAGGACAAAGCGGAGCCTGAAGGCTCAAAAGGTATCCATTTGAACCTTTTTGCCCCAGGGAACAAACTGTGAAAGTTTGGGCAGGAAATATGGTACTGGGAGGAAACCGTGGCAGAAATAAAAATCACCTCACAAAGAGCTCACAGGCACTCACTGCAGCTGAAGCAGCTCCAGTCACCTCACAAGATACAGCATCAGGGCGCTCTCACAGACAGAAAATGTCACAGCAAGACTCTCCATTTGAGTCAGATACAGAACAAATCCTCTCACAAACTTCTCCACAAGCCTCCTCAGCATCCCCAGTAATATTATTACAATTTGAAAAGATGCTTCATAAGGCTTTAAAACAAACCTCAGACCAAATAACAAACAGCCTAACCAAAGAAATAAGAGAGCTGGGAAACCGCACCGCAGCTTTAGAAATAAAAATGGATGAAATTGAAATTACAACCCAAGAAAATATAACAGAATTGGAACAATTAAAAAAAGAGAATTTAATACTTCAAACTAAGCTCGAAGATTACGAAAATAGAGCCAGACGTTCAAACTTGCGCATAAGGGGAATACCTGAAACTGTGACAGACCTGCAATCTACTATTACTGCTCTATTACAAGAACTAAAGCCAGATATCCCTATTGAACGTTTAGAACTGGACAGAGTACACAGAGCCCTCACAGCCAAAAAGAAAGATGGACCCCCACGTGATATAATCACAAAATGTCATTATTACAGAACGAAAGAACAAATACTAATTGCTGCAAGAGAAAAAAAGGAACTTAATTTTCAAGGACACAATTATCAAATTTTTGCTGACCTATCCCAACTTACTATTACTAAAAGACGATCCATGAAACCCCAACTAATGGAACTGCAACGCCACAACATTATGTATCAATGGGGCTTCCCCTTTTCAGTCAGATTTAACTACCAAGGTACAATTTACAGAAGCAGATCAGCAGATGAACTACAACAAACCCTTTTAAAATTAAATCTGACAGAACCCACAAGCAGCAACACTCCCACACGCAGAAGAATGGCATCATCTTCACCTTCAGGCAGCACCCAGAAAATTTCAGAACAAAATGGGAATCATCATTCTCACAAAAGAGGCCGTTATGCCACATCATCCATGGACCAAGAAGATTCAATGGACTGACATCCTAATTCCTGATATCTCTTCATTTATTATACTAAGAGATGGTTCTCTATAAAAAAAACCTGTATTTATAACTGAATGTAACTGCATTCTGATAGTCACACACTGTGTGGGATCATGTTACATTCCAGTTATATTTCTTATTACTTCTGATTCATATAGCCTTAGAATATATAAGTGAAATAAGGAAATTCTTGTTCAGTTATATATTATCAGGTAATAACAATAGATTTATTACTTTTTAGGACAAATATGTTCAATAATCCAGAAGTAATGGAAGCTTTTTCTTTCTTTTCTTAAAACAAATATATTATTACCTAACTAGTTCCTAGAATTATGTTTTTGTTTATTCTAATCTGAAGCAATACAACCTCAATTTTATGAGTTAACATATCTAAACAGTTACATATGAATAAAATATGTAATTGTTTACTCTAAAAGGGTTAAAATCCCAAAATAATTCAAACTATCTTCATCAATACCAAAGTTATTAACAGTACCTTTCTAACTGAATTATTTAGCCTAGGGCAAGACTAACCATATACAACCACCCTGGAATAAATCATTTCAACAAAAACTATATTCTGCACTCCAATTAATGAAACATCATTTTGATGTCTTTTGACATAGCACTTCTCTCCTGTAAGCGGAAGATCCGTGTACCCCCATTAGCCCTCCTCATTCTCCCAACCATATTATGTGGGAGTGTGACGAAGGCACTTATTCCCCTGAGAGAGATATTTATTCTCTTTCACGGGTAAATTGTGATTACTTGCAAAAAATAATTTATACAATGTATCATCTAATCTCATATGTTTTTTGTTTACTCTTTACTCCAGAATTCACTGGTTTCTTTTCTATCTATTCATCTCTTCAGTCCACACAGGTTGATCTGCGCAGTCAGCTCTGCATAACAAAAAGTAAGTCAAAACTATTTGATCTATTGCCTCAGCACCACTGAATATACTTTCCCTGAATGTTCAGGGAATAAATGTCCCTCAAAAAAGGACCAAAGCCTTCCATACTTTCCATAACAAAAAGGCTCACATAGTATGCCTCCAAGAAACACACTTCACCAAAGATTCTACTCCAAAATATATTTCTCCTTTTTATCAACAAATTTACACGGCTTCTGCCTGTACCAAGCAAAGGGGAACTCTAATTGCATTTCACCGATCCACACCATTCACCTTATCATCAGAAATTAAAGACCCAGAAGGTAGATACCTGATACTCATGGGTTATATAATGGATACCGCAATCACGGTGATTTCCTACTACGCTCCTAACAAACAACCTACACCATTCCTCTCACATATATTACAAGTGATTAATACACACAAAATAGGAACAGTGATAATGTGTGGGGATTCGAACCAAGTCCTCCTCCCATTTCTAGATAAATCACCTTTTACACCATCCAAAATAACCTCTAGATTACCTTTTTCTCAACTTCTTTCCAAATACAATCTGGTAGATTCGTGGAGAGAAAGTAACCCAATGAAAAAGAAATTCACTTATTTCTCGCACCCTCATCAAACCTTCACCAGAATAGATCATATTTTTCTAACAATAGGAATGATACCAGAAATTATTGCATCAGATATAATTCCGATTCCGTGGTCTGACCATAATGCAGTATACACTACTATAGCCTCAGCCATACCAAAAGCGCATGACCCAACGTGGTACTTACCGGACATAATGCTCAAACACCCACTACATCAGATGGCCATTGAACAAGCTTTAAAGGAATACATATCAATTAATAATACAACAGACATCTCCCCAATAACACTGTGGGAAGCTCATAAGCCTGTCTTGCGTGGTACAATACAAAGACAAATGGCACTATTTAAACGGGAACGCAAAAATCTAGCAAAAAAACTAGAACTCAATTTTAATGCAGCCTACATATCATTTCAAGATAATCCTCAGAGTACAAAATCTCATCTGGAAAAATCTAGATTGGAATACGATCTATTTCTCACTGAGTCAGTTGATAAATCCCTCAAACGCTCCAAACACAATTTCTACATGAATACAAACAAACCAGGTACATATTTGGCTCGGGCATTAAATTCAACTAACAAATCTTTCAAACCAATACGTTTGAAATTATCAAAAAATGTTTACACTTGTAATCCAGTTAAAATAGTCCATAAATTTCACTCACATCTCGCAACTTTATACAAGACAAACAATGAATTTAATCCTACAGAGGCTGAATCCTTCTTCTCAAAAATAACCTTACCTGAGTTATCTCAGAATCAAAAAAGCAGTTTGGATGAGCCTATAACTATAGATGAAGTTGCTAACGCCATAAAAGACCTAAAACTTAACAAAAGACCAGGCCCAGACGGCTACTCGGCTTTATACTATAAAACATTCTCAGAAATACTCTCTCCCATTCTCACTGAAACTTTTAACAAACTTCTAGATGGACATTCTTTTCGGCAAGAAACACTAATGGCAATTGTTTGTATGATCCCAAAACCCCTTTCTGATGATACTTCCTGTGTGAATTATCGGCCTATCTCTCTGTTAAACCTCGATATTAAATTATTAGCAAAAATAATAGCAAAACGCCTCAATAGCATTATAGGAAAATTAATACATAGAGATCAAGTAGGCTTCATGCCAAATAGACAGGCAGGCGATAATATACGCAGGGCAGTGTTATTGGCACATATTGCTAAAAAACGGAAAATCCCTTTATGTTTTCTATCTCTCGATATTAGGAGGGCATTTGACACAGTATCCTGGCAATATACGCAATATTCATTACAAAAATGGGGTTTTGGACCCCACTTTTTAACATGGATCAAAGCATTATATAATAAACCCAAAGCCTATATAAAATATGCTGGATACAAATCTGAAGCCTTTAATATCGAAAGAGGTACCCGACAGGGTTGCCCATTATCTCCCTTATTATTTGCCCTTATACTCGAACCCATGGCCCAATACATCAGAACAAACCAAACTATAACTGGCATTGAAGTAGGAGGTATTACACACAAATTATGTATATTTGCAGATGATATATTACTTTTTCTATCATCACCACAGGTCTCTGGTCCTAACTTAATACCAGCTCTTGATGGATTTGCAGCCCTATCCGGCCTTATGATTAATCCTAAGAAATGCCTAGTGCTTAATATTTCACTCACAAACATGGAATTGATCCCGGCTAGGGCTGCACTCCCATTCACATGGGCAGAAAAATCAATCCCATATCTTGGAATTCATTTAACAGCATCTCATTCTGACTTATTCTCAACCAATTATCCTCCTGTATTAAGACAGATCACAAATCTAATAAAACAATGGTCGCAACTTCCTTTATCCTGGATAGGGAAGATTAATGCAATCAAAATGACTATTCTACCCAAATTGCTTTATCTATTCAGAGTCCTCCCTATTCCAATTCCTTCCTATTTTTTGAGAATAGTACAAAAAAGAGCAACTTTGTTTATATGGGGCTCTTCTAAACCACGTATACCTATACACACACTACATCTTCCCAAAAATAAAGGAGACCTGGGATACCCTAATTTTACTAACTACTACAGAGCAGCACATTTGGCCAGTCTGTCCAAATACCATGCAAAACAGGAAATCCCATTATGGGTATTTATAGAGGCTTCAGAAAATGACCCTCTATTAATATCAAATTTATTATGGCTTGATCCTAAAGACCGCTTTAAAATTCATAATCCCATAACTAAACACTTCTTATCTCTCTGGGATAAACTAAAAACCAAATATCAGTTACAATCTCCACACAATCCTCTCCTTTCTTTTATCAGAAATCCGGCCTTTTATCCGGCATGGATCTACCCAAATTCTTTTAAAGCTTGGACAACATCAGGCATTCAGACACTAAATGACTTCATAGCATCTAAATCATTCCTTTCATTCCCATCGCTTAGAGAAAAATATGATCTACCAAACTCTGAGATATTTAGATATCTCCAAATCAAAAATTTCTATACACCATTCCTAAAGGGGGATACACCATTATCCCAATTATCCATTTTTGAATCAATCTGTACAAAAGATCCATTTGCTAAAGGTACAATTTCATCACTTTATAATCAATTATATGGAGTAGCAAATCTTAATAGACCCTCTTACGTTCAGAGGTGGGAGGAGGACCTGGGACGAACTTTAGAAGACACGGACTGGTCTAACATATGGCTCACATCTAAGTCATCTTCACCCAACATCTTAGCACTGGAGACAAATTATAAAGTCCTAACTCGCTGGTACCTTGTACCCGCTAGAGTGGCAAAATATTCACCTAATACCTCAGCTCTTTGTTTTCGAGGATGCCCAGAAATAGGCACATATTTACACATATGGTGGACGTGCCCAGTAATCCAAACCTTCTGGAAGGAAGTCTTCGTGATTGCATCTAAAATATTTAAAAAAATAATACAACCAGATCCATATTTAACTTTACTTAATCTAAAACCGGAATGGTTAACACTCTCTCAATTCAAACTTATGATCCAACTAATAACGGCTGCAAAACAAACAGTGGCCAAGGCATGGAAATCTCCTACATTGGTACTAGCAGAAACAATTCACAGAATGAATAATACAATGTCCCATGCTAAGATGGTAGCCATCGATCAAAATCAAATTCCAAAATTTAAAAAACTTTGGCATCCTTGGATAAAACAACAGTTCCTGTCAAACTTCAATGACTCTGTCCTGTTGCCATGGTAACAGATTAAATGACTTACAGAGACACCCATTCTAAGGCTTCAAAGAGAACTAAAAAGAATAATAAACTGACAAGCGGGACAACCTTGTGGACCATACCTCTACCTTTCAACCTTTTTTCTTCTTTCTCTTTCCTTTTCTCCACCTTACGATTAAAGCTCATTATCAGAATTTATTTGACCTATATACACTCTACTTGTAAACAATATGTATAGTAGGTATAAATCATTTAAATACCTACAAAAGTAACTAAGGAAATGATATATATCTTTAATTTAGGTTTACGTGAACCCAATGTTTAATATTTGAAATTTCATGATATTTACCTATATAAACCCTACTGTAAAACAATGAGCTTACTTTATAGATCCTTGTAAACTTACTTTATGTATCTTTATAACATTGTATACTCAATAAACTTCTTTTGACAAAAAAAAAAAAAGAGGCAAAAAACTAAAATCAAGTAGGAACTGGATGTTAACCGTCAGGACTGGGAAAATTTTAAATGGAAAACATCCCAAGCAGTGTCATGAGCCTTCCTGGTATTCAAAATAAAGACTTAATGATCAAGGCTGCTGCATCAGCCAAATAGAAACCCAATCCATCACAAATACTGGAAACCGAAGAGAAGGCGTGACGCCAGCATCTGCGTCCGAGACCTGAGCCTACTGGTACTGGCCTAGGCACTGAGAAGGTTCCGGAATCCACTAAAGCCCCTGAGCCCGTAGAGGCTGCTGGAGCTGCCATAGGCTGACTTACCAATAGTTCCATACTACTGCCAACCCTGGACGGACATAGCTAGGAAATAAAAGGTAGTGTGCATTTGGGACAGGGAAGAAACCGCAGTCCGCTGGGTAACCTGCTCCGCACTTGCGCTCGACGAGCAAGGGGACAGTAACTTAAAAAGCTGGGCTTTCCACGCCGAAGCCAGGAAAGCAATCCACTGCGTAGGAATACTGCCATCGGGTCAAGAATTGAAGCTAGCCGAGTGTGAAAAAATGAAGCCTTGGAACGGACCAGGTTCTGAGAGAGGGTGAGCTACTGTGCTCCGACTCAAACAGCTGGAGAAGGAGGGATAGAAGCGAAGTCCCCAATATCCGCTGCTTGAGACATGTCCTGCATAACCGGAATTTGCAACCTGAAAACGTATCCAGGTGCTGAAGTAAGTGGTAAGATGTAAATTTATAAAACAGAACCGAGATAAGAATGTAACCTGGATGAGAAGAATTGCTGCTGCCCACGCCAATTAAAACCGACCAACTCAACCGAGAGGACAAAACATATGAATGGTACCCCGCAAAACGATGAAAATAGTAACCATGAACTGAGTGGAAATGACACACCACTGGGTCAGCAACATGAACTGCAAGAGAAACGTGAGCAGACTGAGAAACCTGTGACAGGAACATAAGCTGCATGAAGGAACGAAACACATGCATAGCACGAGCTGATGAAAACGTGAGCAGCATGAGAACAGAGGCTGCAAGAAAACCGCAAACTACATGAGAAACGCCGGTTGCACGAGAACGTGAATTGATGAACAACGTGAGAAACAAGAGTAACATTGGGAAAACATGAGAAACCTGGGAAAATGAGAGGAACATGAAAAATGTGAGTTAGCATAGAAACAACAAATAGCATGAGAAACGTAACTTGCATGAGAAACCTAAATTGCATGAGAAACGTAAATAGCATGAGAAACGTAAATTGCATGAGAAACGTGAGTTTGAATGAAATATGTAAGCAACGTAAGAACAGATGAGGAGACTTGCCACCGAACAAGCCAATTAAAAACGATCACCTCAATCTGTTAAACCCATAGACGTGATGGGTAACCTGCAGTGGAAGAACATGGACAACCCAGCTGTGTAAAAGTGACCAGAGAACATTACAGACAACCAGCCCATGACATAACACCCCTACTACCTGACAAGTATGAGGATGTGGGTGCAGAAATGACAAGACCAACAGCGCATGAATGTGAACCTAAAGACAACACCACCCTACTGAATGCAGTAAGCAAGCCCGAGCAACCTACAATGCCAAGACAGGAAATTAAAAATGAACACTCAGGGCTAAGGTCCCCACAGACTCTGGTGGGTAGTAGTAAAAAGGTGTAATGGTGAAGTGGACATATGACGTATGGACTACAGGCGAGAAGAATGTGGGACGACAATCAATTAAAAACGAAACCTCAGCCTGTATGGATCTGTAGACGTGAGAAATCCTGGATGCAAGCACTAACGAAAATGCAGCGAACGAAAGACAATGACATGAAATGTGAGAAACATGGAAACATGGGAAACGCAAAAAAACATGGGAAACATGGGAAATGTGAGAAACATGGGAAACGTGAGAAACATGAGAAACGTAAGAAACGTAAGGCACGTGGGAAACATGAGAAACATGAGAAACGAAAGACACATGGGAAACGTGAGAAACATGGGAAACGTGAGAAACATGGGAAACGTGAGAAACATGGGAAACGTAAGACACGTGAGAAACGTAAGACACGTGAGAAATGTAAGACATGTGAAAAAGATGGGAAATGTGAGAAAGATGAGAACCGTAAGAAACATGGGAAACATAAGAAACGTAAGAAACGTAATGCACTTGGGAATCATGAGAAACATGGGAAACGAAAGGCACATGGGAAACATGAGAAACATGGGAAACGTGAGAAACATGGGAAACGTAAGACACGTGAGAAACGTAAGACAGATGAGAAACGTAAGACGTGAGAAAGATGGGAAACGTGAGAAAGATGAGAACCGTAAGAAACATGGGAAACGTCAGAAACATGGGAAACGTCAGAAGCATGGGAAACGTCAGAAGCATGGGAAACACTTGAATTTGCATGAGAACCATAAATTGCATGAGAAAAACCGTAAAATTGCATGAGAAACCGTAAATCGCATGAGAACCGTAAAATTACATGAGAAAACCGTAAAACTGCATGAGAAATCGTAATTGACATGAGAACGTAAATTGCCTGAGAAATTGTAAATTGCATGAGAAATCGTAAATTGCATGAGAACATAAATTGCATGAGAACGTAAATTGCATGAGAAACCGTAAATAATATGAGAAATCGTAATTGACATGAGAACGTAAATTGCATGAGAAATCGCAAATTGCATGAGAAATCATAAATTGCATGAGAAATCGTAATTGACATGAGAACGTAAATTGCATGAGACATCGTAACTTGCACGAGAAATCGTAACTTGCACGAGAAATCGTAAAATTGTATGAGAAATAGTAAACTGCATGAGGAATCGTAAATTGCCTGAGGAATCGTAAATTGCCTGAGAATGTAAATAGCATGAGAATGTAAATTGCATGAGAAAAACCGTAAAATTGCATGAGACAACCATAAAATTGCATGAGAGCGTAAATTGCATGAGAAAACTGCAAAATTGCATGAGAACGTAAATTGCATAAGAAACCATAAAAATCGCATGAGAAATCGTACTTTGCCAAGGACCCCCAAAGAACGTAATGAGATGACTGGTGATGAGCAAGTGTCATGTCATGTCCACAGCCTGAATTAATCCCTGAAGACCCACACTATAGACCACGTGGAGCTCAGGGAGGGGGGGAACATGACCCACTATGTGGAGCTCAGGAGGGGGGAATCCATCACATGGAGTTCAGGAGGGGGGGAGGGGAGAACCACCATGAGGAGCTAAGGAGGGAGGAGACCCTGCCCATACATACCTATGCTGCAACATAACAGTGGTGACAGCGGACCCAAACACCAAAATCACTAATGCAATCATGATCATCCCTAGTCCTGCCAACTCTGACCCCCGCCTCCGCAAACAGAGACCCCCCCGCCCTGCAGGCAACAGCAGAGCCAGCCAGAGTGCAGCCTGACAGCATCGTGCATGCGAGAGACCAATCAGCACCTGAGTAACCCGCACACATGCCCAGACACAAGCTGAAACTACCTCAGCCCAGAGACTGCCAGAACAGACCCTGGGAAACCGGAGGGACTCTGATCCTGACTGGACCCAGAATGGGGAGAGTAGCAGCATGCCAGTAGATGCATGGGAGAGTCCAGATGGGGGTGGCCGCCTGCCTGTGGACCCCCCTGGTCAAACCTGTATCCTGCCGCTGAAAGCGGTGAGACTCGGAGCCCCCCTCGCAGCCGTACATCTTCTCAGCCGAGACGAAAAACCATGACGTCAGACAGATCGCACCGGAACTGACGCACATGACACGAGATCCTACGACCACAGGGAAGGAGGCAAAGGAGGGCAGGCTTTATGCAGCCTGACTCCTCCTACAATTACAGGCTGACCTGCGGTCAGCCTTACACTTGTGCAAAAGGATCATCGTAATTAGATTCCGCCAGCCACAGACAAGGGAAGTTTAGACCAAGTAGTAAGTTTAGTTTTAACCACTTGTAAAAGAGAATCCAAATGAACCTTTAAGGATTTAGAGGGAGATATCATAATAATCACTCCCAAACATTTTTAAAAGAAGATTCCACCTTAGGAGGACCAGGTGCCCCTTGAGGGAATGCCTGTGGATTATGGAGCATCAAAGCAGATTTTTGCCAATTGATTTTTAGGTCCGAGTAAAAACCATAAATCTCAATAATTTGCATGGCTGTTTTTAACCACTTGAATACCGCGCTATAGCCAAATGACAGCTACAGAGTGGCTCTCTCATTCTGGGAGGGCATCCATGGGTGACCTGGGGCGCACATCAGGCTCGCTCTGTGATCAATCACAGCGGTCCTTTACCATGTGATCAGCTGTGTCCAATCACAGCTGATCACATGTAAACAGACTTGCCGGTTATTGGCAGTCTTTTCCTCACACGCTGTGCCAGTGTGAGAAAAGGATTGCTGATAAAGGGCAAGCCTGTCAGTAGATTGTTTACACTGATAATCAGGGCACTGATCTTCAGTACCCTGATAACAGTGCTTTTCAGTGCAGCTTATCAGTGCCCATCAATGCAGCCACATCAGCGCACATTAGTGAA
Organism: Aquarana catesbeiana; assembly: GCF_042186555.1. NCBI lineage: Eukaryota > Metazoa > Chordata > Amphibia > Anura > Ranidae > Aquarana > Aquarana catesbeiana. The sequence continues at coordinate 121,715,826 of NC_133334.1, forward strand.
GAAGAAAAATTACTTTACAAATTTTATCAACAGAAACAGAACAGTAGCAGAAACTAAAAAAAACTTTTTTTTTTTTTTTTTACATTTTTGATTTTTTTTCGTTTGTTTAGCAAAACGGAAAAAACAACCCAAACCAAGAGGTTATTAATAGAGTTGTGCCAAACAGCCCCCTGGTTCGGTTCGTGACAGAACTCTCGAACCCGATTAAAGTCTATTGGACCCGAACTTGAATCAAAAGTCCCTATTTTGAAGGCTTATATGCAAGTTGTTGGCCATAAAAAGGGTAAGGGGGCCTGGGTACTGCCCTGGGTGACATTTATCAATGCAAATTTCCTTTTAAAAAATATAATTTTTACAGGAGCAGTGATTTTAATGATGCTTAAAGTGAAACAATAAAAATGAAAAATTCCTTTAAATATAGTGCCTGGGGGGTCCCCTGCCTATAAAGTGGCACATTTGTACCGTGTATAGAACCTGCAGCAGCCCCCACCCCAAAGCACCTTGTTCCCATGTTGATGGGGACAAAGGCTTCTTCCCAACAACCCTGGGCTGTGGTTGTGGGGGTCTGCGGGCAGGGGGCTTATAAGAATCTGGAAGCCTCTTTAACTAGGAGGCCTTGAGATCCCACCCCCCATCCTATGAGAATAAGCATGGGGTACATTGTACCCCTAATATTAAAATAAACACAATTAGTGCACCACTAAATCAATACTACAAATTAATAAAAATGAATGAAAAATAGATATATGCAATCTCATAACGTGCACTGTGTCTAACAAAGTGCAATAATTAAGTGCTTGTAGTGCAAAAATCCAATAAAATGTCCAAACATAAAGTGCAATGTGCTTAATACTCCACATGGTGTCCTTATGCACTCCAATCTATAACGTGACAGTCTATTATATATTATTTGAAAAACAATTTGTGAAAACCTGGTATCTTCACACTGCTCCACCTTTGTGCACACAGAATCCTCGTGCAACCCTCCACCAGATGTACCCTCACCCTTAGGCTTAATTAATAGGGGGGAGTTTGGGACTTTAAATGAAGCACACAGTGTGTGCCTCCATCCCTGGTTCAGGTATGAGAAAAAGGAAGATGGGACTTTAAATGAGGCTATTGATTTGTGGTGAGATAATTAGAAAATATATTTAATTGGCATATTGAGTCTGACAATACATAACAATAATGCACATAGTAAAAAAGGTTTACTATGTATACAAAAACATAAAAACAGTTTGCTGCACTTAGGGTTGATCACATTCATGTAAACGTGCAGAACACACAAAAATTTAATAAAGTCCCATTAGGTGATGAAACAAAGTGCTTGTGCTTAAATTGACATCTCCTGTGCAATGGTGTTCAGACTGGGTGCCCCACTTAGATGTACACTCACTCTGGATGTTGACCAACTATCGCTAGTATGGTCTTTTAGGCATGTGGGGATACCCCTAGGGAGCCTGTTGAAATGACGTCTCATGCATGAATGCACCTCATAAGTATGGATGGAAATGACAAAGGAGAACCTTCATTGTGCAATGCCGTAAAACCAGGTTTATTAAATACACAACTTAATATAATTAACTCACATTTAAAAGTGCCTTATAGTCCTGGCACCCGGGGTGTGTAGCAGGTGATTATTAAGGCTAATTGGTCCTGATAGTAAAAGCCGCTGTTCGCAGCGTTCAGCTCGATTCCCGGGTAGTTTCGTATGGGCGGAAGTAACGCTATGATGCAGTGAAACCTTCAACGTTTCGGCCTGTCACAAAGCCATCATCAGGAAGTGGTCAATCCACCATATTTATTGTGGGCATTTATAGCAGTGGCAGAGGAACATGGCAGAGACAAGGCAGGTGCGTAATAGCAGTAACGAGGAGGAAAGCCGGGAGCCAGAAACGTCACTATCCTGCAGGAGATTTAAGGCATCAAATATGGCCTTTGTAGAGATGGTGGAGATGGTGGACATCTTGAAGAGTGCCGACTGTGACGGGAAGTATGGATCTTACCTAAACCTAAATGTGAGAAAGGCCAAGATCATGTCTAAAGTTGTGAAGAGTCTGAACAGGAATTTTGGGGTACGACAATCCGGGGAGCAATTGAGGAAACGCTGGTCAGACCTGAAATTGAGGGAGCAGGATCAGTACAGAAGGATCAAGAAAGTGCTTCTAAAAAGTAAGTAGTTGTCGTGTGTTCCTATTATTATTATTACTTGCATGCTGCTCCATGTGCTTTTCTTTACTGTTGTACAGTGTAAAATGGCTACTTTCATGTTCGTGGGCACAGTAATCGGTCGCAGTAAACATTGTTCGTTTGCCAACTAAATACAATGTCAATCCACCATATTTATTGTGGGCATTTATAGCCTTACTACAGGTCTGATTGGTTGAATTAATATAAACACCTGCTGCATACTCAGGGAGCGTACAATCTTGATTTAAACAATGTCTATAAGGACTGGGCTGACATTGATATCTACCAAATGAAGATTTTTTTAAAAAATATACGTCCATATGTAGAAACGAGTAAAAATGAAAACAGAGATAAAAAGGTGAAAATAAAAATAGGAGTGAGGTGGTAAAAAAATACAAGGCCCTCTGCTGGTCATAGGCAGTAAATGAGCTCTTGCTCAACCACATTAAAGAGGCCATCTAGTGGAGTAATGTGATATTACATTGGACATAAAGTGACGAGATAAAGGTAGTTGTTGTGGGACAAATTGCTAAGTGAAAATCAGTGGTATATTATTAAATATTAGAACATGATATATTATATAGTATTGAATGGATAAGTTAAGTGAATAAGGTGACCCATATGAACACTCACACAATTAAATATGAAAAATTGGATATTACCAGAATATTTAAAAATTAAATTAAATAGTTTGCTGGGAGTGGACTAGATATAAATTAACTGACTAGTCATATATTAAAAACGATACTTTCCAACAATGATGGTTTAAGGTAAAAAATTACAGATTAAAAATTACGCTGAGGGAAATCAGAAACGGCTGAGGGAAATCAGCAACGGGTCCAGGTTGAGTATAAAAATAAGCATGGAAAAGGGACAGTTCTGCCTCGTTCTATTGGCTAAAGTAAAAATAGTAGATATAACCCCATTAGCTTTGACTATGGCCGTCGGGCAGACATACAAGGCATCAATCTCATTGTATTTGTCCCTATCTCAATGTACTGAAAGCTACTCTCTCTAAATCTCCAACTTACCCTATCAAATGCCTTCTCAGCATCTGTAGATAGAAGGAGCGCACGGAATGACATAGAATTACAAAAATTAATACGATTAAGCGCTCTAGTGGTATTGTCCCTTGCTTCTCTCCCAGGCACAAAACCCGACTGATCAAGATGGATAATCCTCTCCAAATACAGTAGAAGTCTAATGCCCTGTACACACGAGTGGAAATTCCGCAAGCAAAAGTCCGATGAGAGTTTTTGGTTAGAAAATGCGACTGTGTGTATGCTCCATCGGACTTTTGCTGGCGGAATTCCAGCCAGCAAAAGATTGAGAGCAGATTCTCTATTTTTCGGTCGGAAAAAAGTTCCTATCCAAAAATGCGTTCGTCTGTATGCAATTCGGATGCGCAAAAAATCACACATGCTCAGAATCAAGTACGAGATGGAAGCGCTCGGTCTGGTAAAACTAGCGTTCGTAATGGAGATAGCACATTCACGCTGTAAATTTGTGGATCTTTTAATGCAGCGCATTCTTTTGTTCTTTATAATGCTAGAAGAATGAATTTGATTTGCTGCTGATATTCACACAGAGTTCTGACAAACTTATTTCTTTATTATTTCTCGTGATCTCCTAAATAATATTTTTTGTTTTTAAAGCCAGATCTCCATAATAATGTTTAGAATTATTTTTTATAGTCATCTTTTTTTATTTATTTTTTTTAATCAAGATCTCCTGTTTTTTTGATTATTTTTATATTTTTTTCTAGTGATATCCATAATTTATTTTTTTTGTGTGTGTCAAGTTTCCACAACAACATTATTATCTTGTATTTTTAAAGCTCAAGGAGGTTGGTTGTTGTCCCTTATTAATTTGACATTGTATTTTTGAAATGGACCTACCTACTCACAAACTGTCGTTTTTTAATAAAACACATAGGCAAGTATTTTCATATAAAAAAATCTCCATTTATTCAAGGCTCATAACAAAATAAAGAGGAAGGCAACGCTGGAGAAACTGCTTGAATTTGCAAAGCCTTTGTACCCCAGGGCACACATCACCTCATTGTAAATAAAAATTGGTAGCCTGAGAAGTCCATATAATAGGGAGCACAATCTGGTCCAGGACTCACAGAGATCTGGAACAGCAGCAGATGACATATATGTCTCCAGGCTGTGGTACTACAACAGCCTGCATCTTCTGTCAGACCAGACTGAAGCCAGGCCATCACTTTCATGTCTTCCTTGCAGCCTTCCCTCCATGCATCCCTGCAGCCATCCCTGCAGCCTTCCTTGGAGGCTGTGGCTCTGGAGGTGGACTTGTGGCAGGAGGAGGAGGATGGTCGAGCGCACATAAGTGCATGTTATCACTAATTTGGCCTCTCGACCCCTTCTGAAGGGCCTGAAAAATAATATTCTCACACATGAGGCATTGGCCCCCATTTGCTGCAATTTTGCAGCTACATAGCAGCCATAGGCCTCTTCAGCGTCGATGAGGCCCATTGCTGCCTCTTCCACGTTACTCCCCTTCCTGGCCCTTTTTGTTGCAAGGCAGAGGGGAGGCACCTGGGATTGGGTGAGGCTATTGGGTCTGGCCACCTCCTGGCTGACACTTACCCCCGCCTCTTCCTGGCTGACACTTACCCCCGCCTCCTCCTGGCTGACACTTACCCCTGCCTCCTCCTGTCTGCCACATTCCAAAGTCTTGTCCTGGCTGAGGTCTTCCTGTGTATGAAAAAGGGACATAGTTTTAGTTTTTGGTTCATCAATCACACACAATTTTCAGCTCATGACTGTTGCAAATTGAATGTTAATAAATAAAATAAAATAAATGTTAATAAATAGAAAAGACTATCATTCTGAGCCCAGCATTTTTCATTCTTGTCCCAATCATTTTTGGCCTCTACTCTAATAACATCTAGTTAACAACACTAATTTTCGGACAATAAATATGTTCAAAAATACTATACCTGGCTCCAGCTGGGCTACTCAACTTCTTCCAGGATTTAAGGCCCAGGTTGGTCCTCGGAAGCCTCAGCTGGGGTTGAGGGAAGGGTTAAGGGAAGGGTGGATGGAAGTGTAAAAGGCGATTCCCTGGCTTCAATCTGGTCTTCCAGAAACCACATCCTGTTGTAGCACCACAGACTGGGTACATACACATCCTTTGCTGTTGCTCCTGATTTCATGGAAGCCTTGACCTTATTAAGCTCCTTCCTCTACGTGCTTCTCAAGCTACCAATTTTCTTCTCCACAAATTCAATGTCTGCGTCAGGGACCTGTGTCTTCACAATATGCAGCAGTTTCTCCAGCGATGCCTTCCTAGCTGGTTTATTTCGATATAAGGGGTTTTTAACCTCCCACAAATTTCTCATATCCCTGTATCTGTCTATGAACTGGCCCATGAATTATGGGTCTTTGAATTGTTTCATATTTGCTGCAAGACAAAACACAAGACAAAAACACTAATATCAGGCTAAACTCTCCTAATCTTATCCCAATATAGGCCTCAATCTCAAATCAGTATAGGCCACTGATGTCCCAAGTTAAAATGTTACCTTCGTTCTCATGATCGGCACTTCCTCCACTCACAGAACATATGTACGACACATGTGTGTTAGCTTTATATACACTGCGCATGCGTGAAACTCTGCCCGCATCGCCTGCCCCTGATGTTCTTTCTAGAATATTCCCTGCCCCTTCCCTTTCATCGCAGTGGCAGAGGAACATGGCAGAGACAAGGCAGGTGCGTAATAGCAGTAACGAGGAGGAAAGCCGGGAGCCAGAAACGTCACTATCCTGCAGGAGATTTAAGGCATCAAATATGGCCTTTGTAGAGATGGTGGAGATGGTGGACATCTTGAAGAGTGCCGACTGTGATGGGAAGTATGGATCTTACCTAAACCTAAATGTGAGAAAGGCCAAGATCATGTCTAAAGTTGTGAAGAGTCTGAACAGGAATTTTGGGGTACGACAATCCGGGGAGCAATTGAGGAAACGCTGGTCAGACCTGAAATTGAGGGAGCAGGATCAGTACAGAAGGATCAAGAAAGTGCTTCTAAAAAGTAAGTAGTTGTCGTGTGTTCCTATTATTATTATTACTTGCATGCTGCTCCATGTGCTTTTCTTTACTGTTGTACAGTGTAAAATGGCTACTTTCATGTTCGTGGGCACAGTAATCGGTCGCAGTAAACATTGTTCGTTTGCCAACTAAATACAATGTTTTTGGCAGATACAGGGTTAACTACATTTGGTCATACTAATTTGTATTAAAAGAAGTTTAGGACATTGTTGTCTACATGTGTTTGAAACTAGAAAGAATTGCAAACTTGATTCAGTGTAATATAATGAGAGGACACTCAGCAGTTGTTTACACATCTGGGCTCAGGAGCACTAGTGTGGGACACAAGAACAAACTTTTTAGGGTGTCCCGCACAGGTACTCCAGTGGATACTTGGGGTGTCTCCATGTGTGAAACTTGTCCAAAAAAGCTAAGTGTTTTAGCTGTGGTAAGAGAAAAAATCATGTCTTCAGCTTGGAACTCTGCCAAAACAGACAAATGTACCCCACTTCCAAGCAATGTTTCATATTCCTATTTCTGGCCTCAAATATTGGTGTGCTAAGTATACCTTTTGTTTCATTCTCATAGAGGAGAAAAGACTCTGGACGTCTGAGGACACCAGGAACCCCCCACCTCCTGAAGAAGGGGAACAGAGGACACAACAACCAGAGGATGTGGAGGATGGAGAGGTGGTTGAAATTGTCACCACAACAGGTGAGTGTCTGAGACCACAGATTTGATGTATGCCTGCATATTTATGCTGTGTTTTTTTTTTTAGGTGATGTGCATGTTGTGGAAGAACAATCTCCTCATTTCAACAGTGACAGTGCACAAAGGCTAATCCAGGACTAGGGATCAGCTTTGTGTTCGAGTCGAACCCATGTTCGACTCGAACATCGTATGTTCGCCCGTTTGCCGATTTACGAATGATATAGGCCGTTCGACCCAAATTCGAATGGCACATCACAGCCCATAATTCACTGTGGCATCGCAGTGCATTGCTGGCTGATGATTGGCCAAGCAGGCACTATGACCCACATGCTTGGCCAATCACAGCGCCGTCTGTACAGAGAGCGGTAATTGGTCAAAGCCAGGGTGGCTTTGGCCAATTATGGCTCAAGGGGTTTAGTACATGCCCCACACAATATAAGGCCACCTACCTGCGGCCCTGTGTAGTGTGTTCCGGTGTTGAGAGAGAGATAGATAGACAGAGAGACAGTGTCATTTGATTTAAGTTAGATAGCGTAGGCAGGCAAGTCAGTTAGCTGCACTTACAGTGTATTGTGTATATATATATATATACATCCTAGGTGTTGTATATATATATATATATATATATATATATATATATATATATATATATATATATATATACACTGTATTCATTTTAGCTAGATCTGTTCCTGTTATTCTCTTCCTACTGACAGGCAGGCAGGTGTTTTTACAGTATTTACAGCTACCTGAAGAAAATTGCTGGTGTTCTTCTGATCCTATTGATCTTATTAGCTACAGTATTTACAGTTAGTGTAGTGCGTCCTCTGCACAATGTGCACCTAAAGTTACCTGAAGAAAATTAGTGGTGTTCTTCTGATCCTATTAGTACAGTACAGCAGGCATCTGCAGTATTTACAAGTTAGTGTAGAGCATCCTCTGCACAGTGTGAACCTAAAGCTACCTGAAGAAAATTAGTGGTGTTCTTCTGATCCTATTAATACCACAGGCAGGCAGCTACAGAATTTACAGTTAGTGTAGTGCGTCCTCTGCACAGTGTGCACCTAAAGCTACCTGAAGACAATTGCTGTTGTTCTGCTCCTATTAATACCACAGGCAGGCAGCTACAGTATTTACAGTTAGTGTACTGCGTCCTCTGCACAGTGTGCACCTAAAGCTACCTGAAGACAATTGCTTGTGTTCTCATACTAATAATACTACAGGCAGAGAGTTGATTCTGCTAGCTGCAGTATCGGTATATATATACATCCCAGCTTTGTGCAGCTACATCTCACTGCAGGCCATTAGTATGTCTGGAAGGCCAACAAGGAGAGGCAGACAGTCATAAGCCAATAAAAGAGGGCAAGCAGGCTCTGTGTTTAGAGGCAACAGTGCTGGTCGTGGAGACGGTGCATCCTCATCAGCACGTGGCCGTGGGACACGCTTGTCCTTTTTTTCGGCAGCTAACCGTGTTGAGCCGCAACATGCGGAAGACTTCGTAGAGTGGATGACCAAGCTGTCCTCATCCTTCTCATCCTCTCTCAGCCAGGCTCAGGGTACTTTGTCTGGAAAAGCAGCTGCCAACGCGGCCTTTTCCCTCGGCTCAATGGCATTAGTCACTGCTTCCCTAGCCCCACCATGTCCTCCTGAGGAGTCCCCCGAACTGTTTGACTACAGTGTTGGGTACATGCTCCAGGAGGATGCCCAGTGTTTTGAAGGCTCCGATGATGGTACCTAGCTAGAGGAAGGCAGTAACGTGAGCCCAGAGAGAGGTGGTGCCCAAAAAGGACAGCAATCTGGCAGTAATGTTCCCCCAGCTGCAGCATACTGCCAACTTTGCTCCAGTGATGAGGAGGGAGGGAATGATGAGGTCACTGACTCCATGTGGGTGCCTCATAGGAGAGAGGAGGAGGAGAAGGCACATCACCAACGAGGCAGGATGGCCTCCAGGGCCAGCTTAAGGGCAGCACACCAACTGCATCACACCGCAAAGCTCCGCATGTGCAGGGCGCTGCTGTCTCTGCGCGTTATTCCAAAAGTTCTTTGGTGTGGGCCTTTTTTGAGATGAGTGCATCAGATCCCACCATTGCTATTTGCAACATATGTCTCAAGCGTATCTCGCATGTCCAAAACATCTCCCACTTGGGCACCACAAGCTTGACCAGACATATGTTGACCTGCCATGCAGTTCGTTGGCAAGCGTATCTAAAAGACCCACACCAAAGAACAAAGAGGACCTCTCCTTGCTCCTCATCAGCTGGGATCTCCAACCCCACTATACCTTCAGTCCTCTCTGAGACCTGCACTGAGAGGAACGAAGGTGTAGAATTATGTGTGTCACAGCCAAGTACTTGGGGGCAATCTGCTATCGGTACACCGTTCGTCAGATTGTACCAGGCAGATTTCCCTGCCCCAGCTGCTGCACCACCGAAAGAAGTTCTCTCCCAGCCATCCACATGCCCAGCGGTTGAATGCTAGCTTGGCTAAATTGCTAGCACTTCAACTGCTGCCTTTTCAGTTGGTAGACTCTGCTCCCTTCCGTGAGTTTGTGGAATGTGCAGTTCCCCAGTGGCAGGTGCCCAAATGCCACTTTTTCTCACGGACGGCCATTCCAGTTCTCTGCCGGCATGTGGAAGGCAATGTCTTGGCTTCGCTGGACAGGTAAGGTGCATATTACCGCTGACTCATGGTCCAGCAGACATGGACAGGGACGTTACCTATCTTTCACCGCACACTGGGTGACTCTTCTGGCAGCTGGGAAGGATGCAGGACAGGGTGCAGTAGTGTTGGAGGTTGTCCTGCCACCACGCCTCCAAAATATTACTACTAGTGATTCTGCCACACCTCTCTCCTCCACCCCCTCCTCTTCTTCCTCCATTGCCTCTTCCTGTGCTGATTTGTGTTCGTAAGGCAGGTATGGTGGTTTGCGACAATAGCACCAACCTCCTCTCCGCAGTCCAACAGGGACAACTGACCCATGTGCCCTGTTTGGCTCGCGTCCTTAACTTGGTGGTGCAGCGGTTCTTGGGCAGGTACCCGGGTTTACAGGATGTCCTGAGGCTGGCCTGGAAAGTCTGTGTGTATTTCCGCAGGTCATATAATGCCAGTGCTCGGCTGGCTGACCTCCAAAAGGAATACAACCTGCCCAAGAACCGCCTAATCTGTGACATGCCCACCAGATGGAACGTTGGCCATGCTGCAGTAGCTGCACACACAGCAGAGGACCATCAATGAGTACCTGTGCGACTATTGCACAGGACAGGGTCAGGGGAGCTTGGCTTTTTTTGCCATGGCTCATGATCAAGGATGCATGCACTGTCCTGTCACTAGGGATGAGCCGAACACCCCCCGGTTCGGTTCGCACCAGAACCTGCGAACGGACCGAAAATTCGCACAAACGTTAGAACCCCATTGAAGTCTATGGGACTCAAATGTTCAAAATCAAAAGTGCTAATTTGCATGGTATTGTCCTAAAAAGGGTTTGGGGACCCGGGTCCTGCCCCGGGGACATGTATCAATGCAAAAAAAAGTTTTAAAAATGGCCGTTTTTTCGGGAGCAGTGATTTTAATGATGCTTAAAGTGAAAAAAACAAAGTAAAATATTCCTTTAAATATCATACCTGGGGTGTGTCTATAGTATGCCTGTAAAGTGACGCGTTTTCCCCGTGCTTAGAACAGTCCCTGCACAAAATTACATTTTTAAAGTAATAAAAGTCATTTAAAACTGCTTACTTCTTTAATGTAATGTCCGGTCCCGGTAATATGGATGAAAATCAGTGAGACAAACGGCATGGGTACCCCCCCAGTCCATTACCAGGCCCTTTGGGTCTTGTATGGATATTACAGGGAACCCCGCACCCAAATTAAAAAAAGGAAAGGCGTATACTCTGAACAGCAGTATATAGTCAGTGCAAACAAGACAGGGACTGTAGGTTTGTTGTTAAGTAGAATCTGTTTGTAATTTTGAACTGGTACATTTTTAAAGTGTATAGCTCCAGCCAAAAAATCTATTTTAGGCTTTTTGGAAAACATAGGGAAGGGTTATCACCCCTGTGACATTTGTTTTGCTGTCTGTGCTCCTCTTCAGAAGATTTCACCTCACTTTCTGTCCCAATGACAAATGTTTTTTGAAAATTTGGGGTTTTTAGTGAAACAAGGATTGGTGATAAAGCATCAATGGAAAGGAGCAACGTTTTTCCCATATTAACTCTTACAGGAGAGAATTTCCCTTCCTAGGGGTAGATTTCATCTCACTTCCTGTTGTCTCCTTCCATTTGCATGTAGGAGTCGTTTGTAAGTTGGATATTTGAAAGTAGGGGCCTGCCCTATATGCTCTGCAGAAATTGGGGCCTTAGGTGTTGGTGTTGCCACAACACTGTATGCCCTCACATGGCCCTGCTGTGAAATATTAGATCAAGGATTGTAATTACATGCCCCTGTTGAACAGGGTCAGAAAAATTGGGCCTTTGGTAGTGGTGGTGGTGCTGGTGCCACAACACTGTAAGTCCTCACAGTTAGTCTTGGTGGGCACAAAAATGGGCCTTGATGTGAAATATTAGATCAAGAATTGTAATTACATGTACCTGTTGAACATGGGCAGAAAAATTGGGCCTTTGGTGGTGGTGGTGTTGGTGTTGCCACAACACTGTAAGTCCTCACAGTTAGTCTTGGTGGGAGCTGGAACGGGCCCTGCTGTGAAATATTAGATCAAGAATTGTAATTACATGCACCTGTTGAACAGGGGCAGAAAAATTGGGCCTTTGGTGGTGCTGGTGCCACAACACTGTAAGTCCTCACAGTTACTCTTGGTGGGTGCAGAAACAGGCACTGCTTTGAAATATTAGATCAAATATTGTAATTACATGTCCCTGTTGAACAGGGGCAGAAAAATTGGGCCTTAGGCACTGGTGCCACAACACTGCAACCCCTCACAGATACTCTAGTTGGAGCGCAGGAACGAGCCCTGCTGCAAAGTATTGCATCAAAAATTGTAATTACATGCCCCTGTTAATCAGGGGCAGAAAAATTGGGCCTTAGGCACTGGTGCTGATGCCACAACACTGCAACCCCTCACAGATACTCTAGTTGGAGTGCAGGAATGAGCCCTGCTGCAAAGTATTGCATCAAAAATTTAAATTACACGCTCCTGTTAAACAGGGGCTGAAAAATTGGGCCTTAGGCACTGGTGCCACAACACTGCAACCCCTCACAAATACTCTAGTTGAGTGCAGCAACGAACCCTCCTTGCAAAATATTGCACCAAAACTTATAATTACATGCCCCTGTTAAACAGGGGCTGAAAAATTGGGCCTTAGCCACTGGTGGCAGCACCCAGAACCAAAAATATTCTTACAAGCTATCAGCATGATCATTGAGGAGGAAGAAGATAGTCACTCAGCATAACAGTATAGTCACTCAGCATCAGCATAGGCAGTCTTGAAGGGGTCTAACATTTCAAAAAAAATTATTCGGTTACATCAGCATCAGGTGCTTGGTAGCTGGTGGTGATCCAAGACTGATTCATTTTTATGAATGTCAGTTGATCGACCAAGTCGGTGGACAGGCGCACCCTGTGATCGGTTACAAAACCTCCAGCAGCACTGAATGTGCGTTCCGAAAGAACTCTGGATGCAGGATAGGCCAGTAGCTCAATTGCATACTGTGCAAGCTCTGGTCAGTGATCCATCCTCAAGACCCAGTAACCCAGAGGATTTTCAGTGGGAAAGGTGTCCAAGTCAGATCTTGCCCCTAGGTATTCCTGCACTATGTAAAACAGATGCTGGCGATGGTTGCTGGAACCGATCATACCTTGGGGCTGTGGACTAAAAAATTGTCTGAATGCATCGGTCAGACGGCCACCTTCTCCACCGCTCCTTCTTTGACTGACCAAACCCTCAGCAACACATTGTCCAGGAACAGGAGTTTGTAACCTCCCAGTCTCTGGGAACGCGTTGCACAGCCCATTCTACAAGATGTTTCATACTCTGCTCCCTCTGTGACGGCAAGATAAGGTCCGCAACCTTACTCTTGTAATGTGGATCAAGGAGGGTTGCCAGCCAGTATTGATCCCTCTCCTTGATGCCACGAATATGAGGATCCTTCTGCATGCTTTGCAGGATCAGGGAGGCCATGCAGCGTAGGTTTGTTGAGGCATTCGGTCTGGAGTCCTCTGGGTCACTAAGGACGACATGATCCGCAGCCACCTCCTCCCAGCCACGTACAAGTCCATGGGTTTCTTGGGACTGTAAATGATCCCTTAAAGACTGCTGCTGATGCTGAGTGCCAGGCTCCACCTCCATGCTGACACAATCCTCCTCTTCCTCCTCCTCCTCTTCCTGTGTGATCGGCGGGCACGCAGGAACATTATCTGTATAAAGGGGGCCTTGAGAGCTAAGGAAGTCCTCCTCTTCCTGCCTCTATTCTGCCTCAAGTGCCCTGTCCATTATTCCATGCAGCGTGTGCTATAACAGGTGGACAAGGGGGACAGTGTCACTGATGCATGCACTGTCACTGCTCACCATCCTCGTGGCCTCCTCAAATGGAGACAGGACAGTGCATGCATCCCTGATCATGGCCCATTGGCCTGGGGAAAAAAAAAACAAGTTCCCCTGACCCTGTCCTGGTGCCATAGTCGCACAGGTACTCATTGATGGCCCTCTACTGCATGTGCAGCTGCTGCAGCATGGCCAACGTTGAGTTCCACCTGGTGGGCATGTCACAGATTAGGCGGTTCTTGGGCAGGTTAAATTCCTTTTGGAGGTCAGCCAACCGAGCACTGGCATTATATGACCTGCAGAAATGCACACAGACTTTCCTGGCCTGCCTCAGCACATCCTGTAAGCCTGGGTATCTACCCAAGAACCGCTGTACCACCAACTTAAGGATGTGAGCCAAACAGGGCACATGAGTCAGTTGTCCCTGTCGGAGGGTGGAGAGGAGGTTGGTGCCATTGTCGCAAACCACCATACCTGGCTTAAGCTGGCGTGGCGTCAACCACCTGTGAACCTGCCCCTGCAGAGCTGACAGAATCTCTGCCCCAGTGTGGCTCCTGTCCCCCAAGCACACCAGCTCAAGCACCGCATGTCATCTTTTGGCCTGCGTGCTTGCATATCCCCTTGAACGCCTACGGAGCACCGCTGGTTCCGAAGTCAAATCAGCACAGGAAGAGGCCATGGAGGAAGAAGAACAGGAGGGGGTGGAGGAGAGAGGTGTGGCAGAATCAACACTAGTAGTATTTTGGAGGCGTGGTGGCAGAACAACCTCCAACACCACTGCACCTTGTCCTGCATCCTTCCGAGCTGCCAGAAGAGTCACCCAGTGCACGGTGAAAGATAGGTAACGTCCCTGTCCATGCCTGCTGGACCATGAGTCAGCGGTAATATGCACCTTACCGCTGACTGCCCTGTCCAGTGAGGTCAAGACATTGCCTTCCACATGCCGGTAGAGAGCCGGAATCGGCTTCCATGAGAAAAAGTGGCGTTTGAGAACCTGCCACTGAGGAACCGCACATTCCACAAACTCACGGAAGGGGGCAGAGTCTACCAACTGAAAAGGCAGCAGTTGAAGTGCTAGCAATTTATCCAAGCTAGCATTCAACCGCTGGGCATGTGTGTGGCTGGGAGCGAACTTCTTTCGGTGGTGCAGCAGCTGGGGCAGGGAAATTTGCCTGGTACAATCTAACGTCGGTGTACCGATAGCAGATTGCCCCCAAGTAGTTGGCTGTGACACACCTAATTCTACACCTTTATTCCTCTCAGTGCAGGTCTCAGAGAGGACTGAAGGTATAGTGGGGTTGGAGATCCCAGCTGATGAGGAGCAAGGAGAGGTACTCTTTGTTCTTTGGTGTGGGTCTTTTAGGTACGCTTGCCAACGAACTGCATGGCAGGACAACATATGTCTGGTCAAGCTTGTGGTGCCCAAGCGGGAGATGTTTTGGCCACGTAAGATACGCTTGAGACATATCTTGCAAATAGCAGCGGTGGGATCTGATGCACTCATCTCAAAAAAGGCCTGCACCAAAGAACTTTTGGAATAACGCGCAGAGACAGCAGCGCCCTGCACATGCGGCGCTCTGCGGTGTGATGCAGACGGTGTGCTGCCCTTAAGCTGGCCCCTGGAGGGCATCCTGTCTCGTTGGTGATGTGTCTCCTCCTCCTACTCCTCCTCCTCCTCCTATCAGGCACCTACGTGGAGTCAGTGACCTCATCATCCCCTCCCTCCTCATCACTGGAGCAAAGCTGGCATTATGCTGCAGCTGGGCTCTCTGGGCTCACGTTACTGCCTTCTTCTAGCTGGGTACCATCATCGGAGCCTTCAAAACGCTGGGCATCCTCCTGGAGCATGCACCCAACACTGTGATCAAACAGTTCGGGGGACTCCTCAGAAGGACATGGTGGGGCTAGGGAAGGAGTCACTGATGCCATTGAGCCGAGGGAAGAGGCCGCGTTGGCAGCTGCTTTGCCAGACAAAGTACCCTGAGCCTGGGTGAGAGAGGATGAGGAGGATGAGGATGGCTTGGTCATCCACTCGACCAAGTCTTCCACATGTTGCGGCTCAACATGGCCAGCTGCCGAAAAAAAGGACAAGCGAGTCCCACGGCCACGTGCTGATGAGGATACACTGTCTCCATGACCAGCACTGTTGCCTCTAGACACAGAGCCTGCTTGCCCTCTTTTATTGGCTTGTGACTGTCTGCCTCTCCTTGTTGGCCTTCCAGACATACTAATAGCCTGCAGTTAGATGTAGCGGCACAAAGCTGGGATGTATATATATACTGATACTGCAGCTAGCAGAATCAACTGCCTGCCTGTAGTATTATTAGTATGAGAACAACAGCAATTTTCTTCAGGTAGCTTTAGGTGCACACTGTGCAGAGAACACAGTGCACTAACTGTAAATACTGTAGCTGCCTGCCTGTGGTGTTAATAGGATCAGAACAACAGCAATTGTCTCCAGGTAGCTTTAGGTGCACACTGTGCAGAGGACACAGTGCACTAACTGTAAATACTGTAGCTTCCTGCCTGTGGTATTAATAGGAGCAGAACAACAGCAATTGTCTCCAGGTAGCTTTAGGTGCACACTGTGCAGAGGACGCATAGTTGCCAATATCGCAAAAAAAAAAAATGTGGGACACTTTTGTGGCTGAAGGCTGAGCCGTATAATAATTAGGGGGCAGGGCATGCATTTGCAGGCGTGAAAAAAATGGGTGTTGTTTACCTGAAATAGTGGGCATGGCTTAAATGGGTGTGGCTCAAAGGGGGTGTGGTTAGAGTCTGAGATGAATGAGGGATGGAGAGGGAAAGGGAGAGAGAGGAACGGAGGGACAGCAGCCCCAGATCCTACACAACAATAGCAATATGTGTATTCTTGAAAGTTTAACAATCAGCAGATAAAGATACTACAAACACCTGGTGTTAGTGCTTCAATCATCCCGGCACCATGGTTGTTATGGTGTCAGGATGATTGAAGGGCATTATTTCTATTATTACATTGTAATATCAATTTAAATCATTCAACTCACCATAATGCAGAATCAGTGGAAGCCCTGAGCGTGTCACCTGCCACATCGCCTGCCACCAGCAGAGTCCTTAGTCCTACCTTTTCCAATCCTTCTTCACATCAGAGTCTGCAGTCTTCTGGCACCTTTATACATTACAGTTCTCAGTTTCCTCCTTTCCCATCAGAGTCCCCAGCTTCCGTCCCCCCCTTCCTTCATCACATCAAAGTCCGCAGTCACCTGGCACCCTTTCATGTTAGAGTTCTCAATTTCCCCTTTCCAATCAGGGTCCTCAGTTCCCCCTCTTTTAATCAGAGTCCTCAGTTCCCCCTCTTTCCAATCAGAGTCCTCAGTCCCCCCCTCTTTCCAATCAGAGTCCTCAGTCCCCCCTCTTTCCAATCAGAGTCCTCAGTTCCCCCTTTTCCAACCAGATTCCTCAGTTCCCCCCTTTCCAATCAGAGTCCTCATTTCTCCCCTTTCCAACCAGAATCCTCAGGTCCCCCCTGCCCCCTTTCATATCAGGGATGTCAGTTCCCCCTCCCTCTTGACATCAGAACCTTCAGTCCCCCCCCTCCTTTCACATCAGAGTCCTCAGCACCCCCCCCCTCGTTCTTTTCACAAGGGAGTCCCACCACCTCCCAATCTTCAGCAAAGCATGGCTGTGGCAGCATGACAGTGGTCAATGGGCGGGCAAGGTCTAAATGGAAGTGCACTCCATCTCCCTACCCCTTCTGAATGCAGCTTGGGCATACAGCATGGTGATGAGAGTGGCACACAGCTCCATTATCATATGAACACCTGGGATCTGGTTTCCGCAGCTCCTTCTCCTCCTTCTCACTAATTATTCCCCACAGCCTGGCAGAGCAGTCATGGAGACCCGTGCATGAGCTGAGGTAATAACACAACGTGCACGTAGGAGGGGAAGCGCCATCAGAAAACTCTGCAAACTTACTTGTTTCCTCCTCATAGTGAAGGGGAGGCCATCGTTCTGGAAGACATACAGTTAGCAGATGACAATACGTTAGCCAATGTGTATCCCAGACTCTGCTCCTCCTTCTGGAAGCAGCACATCCCCCAGGAGAGGAGAGAGAGACTACTAATTGGGGGCTGACCGATCTCCTCCTCCTTCTCCTCCAGACCTCGGATATATGACACCTCTGCCTACACCCTGCCCTGCCATCCTTCGCTGCCAGCACCCTGCCATCCTCCCATGCTGGACATACAGCATGGTGATGAGAGCGGCCGCCGGCGCTGTGTGTTCAGTGGAGAGGGGAGGGGCTGATCCGTGCGAGAGGAGAAGCCGATTTATTGGTTGCACGGATCGAGCCCCCTTCCTCTCCGGCGGCCATTTTGCTGAAGCCAGCTGCAAAAAAAGTTAAAATCCAAACATTCCCGATTTCCCTGGGAAAATCCCGATTCGGGACAGCCTCCGATCGGGACGAGTGTCCCAAAATCGGGATTGTCCCGGGAAATTCGGGACTGTTGGCAACTATGAGGACGCACTACACTAACTGTAAATACTGTAGCTGCCTGTCTGTGGTATTAATAGGATCAGAAGAACACCACTAATTTTCTTTATGTAGCTTTAGGTGCACACTGTGCAGAGGACACAGTGCACTAACTGTAAATACTGTAGCTGCCTGCCTGTGGTATTAATAGGAGCAGAACAACAGCAATTGTCTCCAGGTAGCTTTAGATGCACACTGTGCAGAGGACACACTACACTAACTGTAAATACTGTAGCTGCTTGCCTGTGGTATTAATAGGATCAGAAGAACACCACTAATTTTCTTCATGTAGCTTTAGGTGCACACTGTGCAGAGGACACACTACACTAACTTGTAAATACTGCAGCTGCCTGCGGTACTGTACTAATAGGATCAGAAGAACACTACTAATTTTCTTCAGGTAGCTTTAGGTGCACACTGTGCAAAGGACATGCTACATTAACTTGTAAATACTGCAGCTGCCTGCGGTACTGTACTAATAGGATCAGAAGAACACTAATTTTCTTGAGGTAGCTTTAGGTGCACACTGTGCAAAGGACACGCTACATTAACTTGTAAATACTGCAGCTGCCTGCGGTACTGTACTAATAGGATCAGAAGAACACTAATTTTCTTCAGGTAGCTTTAGGTGCACACTGTGCAGAGGAGGCACTACACTAACTGTAAATACTGTAGCTAATAGGACTAATAGGATCAGAAGAACACCAGCAATTTTTTTCAGGTAGCTGTAAATCCTGTAAAAACACCTGCCTGCCTGTCAGTAGTAGGAAGAGAATAACAGGAAGGGATCTAGCTAAACTGAATACAGTGTATATATATATATACATATATATATATATACACACACAACACCTAGGGTGTGTATATATATATATATATATATATATATATATATATATATATATATATATATATACACACAATACACTGTAAGTAGCTGACTCGCCTGCCTACTCTATCTAATTTAAATCAAATGACACTGTCTCTCTGTCTATCTATCTCTCTCTCAATGCCGGAACACACTACACAGGGCCACCATGCAGGCGGCCTTATATAGTGTGGGGCGTGTACTAAACCCACTGAGCCATAATTGGCCAAAGCCACACTGGCTTTGGCCAATTACGGCTCTCTGTACAGACGGCGTCATGATTGATCAAGCATGCGAGTCATAGTGCATGCTTGGCCAATCATCAGCCAGCAATGCACATGCGATGCCGCAGTGAATTATGGGCCGTGATGCGCCACTTGAATTTGGCGCAAACGGCCCATATCGTTCAGAATTCGGCGAACGACCGAATAGGCAATGTTTGAGTCGGACATGCATTCGATTCAAAGACGAAGCTCATCCCTACCTGTCACCATTTGAGGAGGCCACGAGGATGGTAAGCAGTGACAGTGCATGCATCAGTGATACTGTCCCCCATGTCTACCTGTTGGAGCACACGCTGCGTGGAATAATTGACAGGGCAATTGAGGCAGAACAGAGGCAGGAAGAGGAGGACTTCCTTTGCTCTCAAGGCCCCCTTTATCCAGACAGTGTTCCTGCGTGCCTGCCGATCACACAGGAAGAGGGCGAGGAGGAGGAAGAGGAGGATTGTGTCAGCATGGAGGTGGAGCCTGGCACTCAGCATCAGCAGCAGTCTTTAAGGGATCATTTACAGTCCCAAGAAACACATAGACTTGTACGTAGCTGGGAGGAGGTGGCTGCGGATCATGTCGTTCTTAGTGACCAGAGGACTCCGGACCGAATGCAAACCTACGCTGCATGGCCTCCCTGATCCTGCAAAGCCTGCAGAAGGATCCTCATATTCGTGGTATCAAGGAGAGGGATCAATACTGGCTGGCAACCCTCCTTGATCCACATTACAAGGGTAAGGTTGCGGACCTTATCTTGCTTCGCAGAGGGAGCAGAAGATGAAACATCTTCGGGAGGCCTTGCAGAATGGTCTGTGCAATGGGTTCCCAGAGACGGGGAGGTTACAAACTCCTGTTCCTGGACAACGTGTTGCTGAGGCTTCGGTCAGTCAAAGAAGGAGCGGTGGAGAAGGTGGGCATCAGCCCCACGGTATGATTGGTTCCAGCAACCATTGCCAGCATTTGTTTTACATGGTGCAGGAGTACCTAGGGGCAAGATCAGACTTGGACACCTTTCCCACCGAAAAATCCTCTGGGTTACTGGGTCTTGAGGATGGATCACTGGCCAGAGCTTGCACAGTTGAGCTACTGGCCTGTCCTGCATCCAGCGTTCTTTTGGAACGCACATTCAGTGCTGCTGGAGGCTTTGTAACCAATCACAGGGTGTGCCTGTCCACCGACTCAGTCGATCGACTGACCTTCATAAAAATGAATCAGTTTTGGATCACCACCAGCTGCCAAGCACCTGATGCTGATGTAACCGAATAATTTTTTTGAAATGTCAGATCCCTTCAAGATTGCCTATGCTGATGCTGAGTGACTATCCTGTTATGCTGAGTGACTATCCTCTTCCTCCTCAATGATCATGCTGATAGCTTTAAGAATATTTTTGTTTCTGGGCGCCGCCACCAGTGGCTAAGGCTCAATTTTTCAGCCCCTGTTTAACAGGGGCGTGTAATTACAATTTTTAATGCAATATTTTGCAAGGAGGGTCCGTTGCTGCGCTCAACTAGAGTATTTGTGAGGGGTTGCACTGTTGTGGCACCAGCACCAGTGCCTAAGGCCCAATTTTTCAGCCCCTGTTTAACAGGGGAGTGTAATTACAATTTTTGATGCAATACTTTGCAGCAGGGCTCGTTCCTGCACTCCAACTATAGTATCTGTGAGGGGTTGCAGTGTTGTGGCACCAGCACCAGTGCCTAAGGCCCAATTTTTCAGCCCGTTTAACAGGGGAGTGTAATTACAATTTTTGATGCAATATTTTGCAGGAGGGCTCATTCCTGCGCTCCAACTAGAGTATCTGTGAGGGGTTGCAGTGTTGTGGCACTAGTGCCTAAGGCCTAATTTTTCTGCCCCTGTTCAACAGGTGCATGTAATTACAATTCTTGATCTAATATTTCACAGCAGGGCCTGTTCCAGCTCCCACCAAGAGTAACTGTGAGGACTTACAGTGTTGTGGCAGCACCACCACCACCACCAAAGGCCCAATTTTTCTGCCCCTGTTCAACAGGTGCATGTAATTACAATTCTTGATCTAATATTTCACGGCCTGTTTCTGCGCCCACCAAGAGTAACTGTGAGGACTTACAGTGTTGTGGCAACAACAACACCTAAGGCCGCAATTTCTGCAGAGTATATAGGGCAGGCCCCTACTTTCTAACATCCAACTTACAAACGACTCCTACTTGCAAACGGAAGGAGACAACAGGAAGTGAGATTAAATCTACCCCTAGGAAGGAAAATTCTCTCCTGTAAGAGTTAATATGGGAAAAATGTTTCTCTTCTCCACTGATGCTTTATCACCAATCCTTGTTTGACTAAAAACCCCAAATTGTCAAAAAACATTTGTCATTGGGACAGAAAGTGAGGTGAAATCTTCTTAAGAGGAGCACAGACAGCAAAACAAGTGTCACAGGGGTGATAACCCTTCCCTATGTTTTACAAAAAAGCTTAAAAATAGATTTTTTGGCTGGAGCTACACTTTAAAAATGTACCAGTTCAAAATTACAAACAGATTCTACTTAACAACAAACCTACAGTCCCTGTCTTGTTTGCACCGCCTGTATACTGCTGTTCAGAGTATATAGGGCCTGGGGGACCCACACCTTTCCTTTTTTTAATTTGGGTGCAGGGTTCCCCTTAATATCCATACAAGACTCAAAGGGCCTGGTAATGGACTGGGGGGGTACCCATGCCGTTTGTCTCACTGATTTTCATCCATATTGCCGGGGCCCGACATTACATTAAAGCCGAAAGCAGTTTTAAATGACTTTTATTCCTTTAAAAATTTAATTTTGTGCAGGGACTGTTCTAAGCACGGGAAACATGCGCCACTTTACAGGCATACTATAGACACCCCCCAGGTACGATATTTAAAGGAATATTTCACTTTTTTTTCACTTTAAGCATCATTAAAATCACTGCTCCCGAATAAACGGCTGTTTTTAAAACTTTTTTTGCATTGATACATGTCCCCTGGGGCAGGACCCGGGTACCCAAACCCTTTTTAGGACAATACCATGCAAATTAGCCTTTAAACTTAGCACTTTTGATTTTGAATGTTCGAGTCCCATAGACTTCAATGGGGTTCTAAAGTTTGCTCGAATTTTTGGTCCATTCACGGGTTCTGGTGTGAACTGAACCGGGGGGTTTTCGGCTCATCCCTATCCAGGACAAAATGTTTTGTAGTCAGGATTTAATCATCATCAAGCAAAAGACAAATAAGGTTGAACAAAAACTGAAGAACATGATTGATGTTCTAGGAAGAATCTAAATAACAACAAAATGACACCATTTTATATTTTTTGTGACCAATTTTTTAAAAATTTTGACTCATTTTAAAAGCCAAATTTTGAAGATGCACACAGTGTCTCAACATGTGCTATCTGCCATCAGGGGATATCAATGTACATGTTTTGTGGGTGCAACCCTTTCCTCATAACTCAAGTAGGTGAGAGGAAGTGGTTGCACCCCCAAAACATGTCCATTGATCCCCCATAATGGGAGATAGCACATGTTGACATTAGGCATGGGATCAGGAGGGAAATCCCCAGTTTGACTTCCAATTTGTGTGCATCTTCAAAATTTGGCTTTTAGAGGGGTGACATCACCCCATCTGATGAAGGCAATGTCAACACATTTTTGACACTATAATGTCTGATATTGCCTTCAGATTTTCAATGTTGAAATTTTATTTTTTACATCAAGAAAAGTTTATTTAGAAGTTGTATTATCAGTACAAATTAGACAAATCAACATATAATCTTGCAGCCAAACAAAGCAGCGAAAAATCGACCAGAGTTTACAACTTATCTATAAAATGATTGTTTAAAACAAAGCATAAAGGTTAATGCAGTATAGTTGGTTGTGACCATCAAAACAGTGTTTTCTCAGTATGAAGGAACCTTTACTGTCACAGCTCATCTTGTCTAATCTTATTAGTCTCATATGTGAGTTGGTGAATTTGACCATCTGATTTGTTAAGTAAATCATAAAAAGAAAGAAAAGAAAACAGTAAAAGAGAAAAGGTAGAATTTCTGACCCTTTTATATTATAGGTTATCACCCTAGTAGACCATCCACGCAGTCCATCCATTCTGTTCCAATATTACTCTATTGTTGCATTACAACTAGGTCCACTACTAGACTAGTACCCTAGTCTAAACATTGACAATGTCGGTAAAGCCTTTGGAATATTTGAAAACATTCCATGGATGCCATGTTTCAAGGAAACTGTCGACCTGTTCATTCGCTTGAACCAGAGTATCCTCCATTTCATAGAGCTCTGTGACCCTATGAAGCCAATCTGCTACCGTTGGAACCCTCTGCGATTTTCAGTGAATTGGAATTAGAGATTTGGCAGCATTCAACAGATGTTTTGTGAGAGAACACTTGTATTTCTTTAAAGGCCAGCTTGAAATGTGCAACAGGCAGCACGCTGCATCCAATATTAGAGTCGTTTCTGTAATTGATTTAATAAGTTCTCGCACCCCATCCCAATAGCAGGCAATTAATGGGCATTGCCACCAAATATGTATCATGGAACCACTTTCTCCCAAGCATCTCCAACAGCGGTCTGATGCCTGGGGAAACCATTTATTTAATTTCACTGGTGTTAGGTACCATTGGGTCAGCAGTTTGTATGCTGTCTCTTGTACTTTGGTGCTGATAGAGCACTTGTGTGATAAAATGCAAGCGTTCTTCCATTGTTTAAGAGTTATGTTTACCTGCAGAATATCAGACCACCGCCTTCTGAGTCTGTCGTCCATGGGAGCCTTTGCATTCTGTAGCCAAGCATAAATAGTTGAAGTTGTTCTACTGACCGGGTCGCCTGTGTGGCACACCGACTCAAAGTCTGTCAAAGGTCTAGAGAAGTCACCTGTCTTATGGTTGCTGCTGATATAACTTCTGACTTGCAAGTAAGTCCAGAAGGGTAAGTTAGTCACATTGTCATTTAGTTTTAGAGCCTGAAAATCTTTTATTTTGTCCTGTTGATAACACTCCCCTGCCAAAAAAGGTCTGTCATTAAGAGGTGACTTGAGATGGGAGTTACTCATCCCCGGAATAAACTCGGGGTTATTCCTCAGTGGGGTCAATGGGCCTAGCGCAGAAATAATCCCTGTGTCTTTAGGTGTTTCATGAATCAATTTTAAAGTGGTACCTGTGAAAGGGTGTTGCTTTAAATTGTCAGGATAGGAGTTCCATTTTCGCCAGGGGGCAAAAGTAAGTGGGATGGAATTAAGATCCATTTCAAGCTTCACCCAATCTTTAATGTCTTGATGCCAATCGATGACCCTCGTTAGGTGCGAAGCTTTATAGTAATCTCTTAGATTGGGTACTCCCAACCCCCCAGATACCTTCACTCTCTGTAGAGTTTTGAATTTGATTCTTGGTTTTTTATGTGCCCAAATAAATTTCAGAAACATTGCTCTTAGAGTCCTAAACATGTTGGCTGGTAATTTGATCGGTAAAGTGCGCATTAAATACAAGAGCCTGGGCAAGACAGCCATTTTGATGATGGCTGCTCTGCCGAACCACAAGAAGGTTCCAGAGTGCCATTTGTGTAAATCACTGTCTATGTTTTTTAAAAGTGGGGGGAAATTTTGTTCATAGGTTGAAGAGATCTGTGGCGTCAGAAACACCCCCAGATATTTCAATTTGTTATGATCCCACTTGAATGGGGAGTTCTCCACCACCACAGCGAATGGTTGGGAAGGGATAGATTCATGGCTTCTGATTTAGAGTAATTTATCTTTAAATTGGAGACATAACCATAATGTTCAAAAGCCCTCATTAGATTAGGGAGAGTGACGTGTGGTCTAGATATGAAAAAAAAAGCAGGTCGTCTGCATAGGCGGCTACCTTGAACTCCCGATCCCCCACCTGCAGCCCCCTTACTGAAGTGTTTGCATTAATCTGTCTGATAAATGGTTCCAGGGATATTATGAATAGGAGAGGGGACAGAGGACAACCCTGTCTCATTCCGTTCGCAATATATACCCGATCCGATAAAGTGCCGTTTATTTTTAATCTTGCTGTGGGGTTTTGATAAAGGGCTGAAATCCATGCCAACATCCTTGAGCCTAGTCCAACATGCCTGCAAGTAGCCAGCATATAATCCCAGGCCACTCGGTCGAAGACCTTCTGCGCCGCTGGATCTAGTTTTGTGAATAAGTAACAGGGATTTGATTACATTGTCTTTGGCCTCACGGTCAGGCATGAATCCGACCTGCTCCGGGCCAATTACTTTATGCAAGAAAGGTCTCAGTCTGTTGGCAAGTATTTTTGTGAAAATTTTTACGTCCAAGTTCAGCAAGGATATAGGACGATAGCTGGCACAGTCAGAAGGATCCTTACCTGCTTTTTGGTATGACCGTTATGAAAGCAGTAAGTCTAGTGTCGTATCCCTGGAATCAGACATGGAGTTCAAGGCAGCCGCCAAGGGATCATCCAGTAAATCTACAAACATTTTATAATAAATCGCTGTGTACCCGTCGGGGCCTGGACTCTTACCTAATTTCAGATTTTTAATGGCAAGTCTAATCTCAGTCGTGTCTATTGGGCACTCGAGGGTGTTAGCTTCTGCAGTATCAAGGGAAGGGAGGCCACTCTTATTTAAGTAGTCTTGGATGACCTGGGATTTGTCCCCCATCATGCTCGGCTGTTTGTGCTGTTGTGGTAAATTATAGAGATCAGAGTAGAATGTGTGAAAGTGTTTTGCAATCGCCTCCGTAGAAACATCCACTATGCCATGTTTCCGTCTGATGCCGAGAATGTTATTGCTATGAGTGTGCACTCGTAGTGACCTAGCCAATGTCTTACCGGGTTTTTTACCCTCCTCGTAATAGATCCTTTTCTTGAAAAATAAAAAATGTTTAGCTTTTGTGTCAAAAAGGTCCTGCAGCTGTTTCCTGATGTCAAGCAGTTCCTTAGCAGTCGCGACCGAGAGGGACTGTTTGTGCAGGGATTCTAGTTTATGAATACGGTCGATTAGATTTTTAATCTCCCTTTCCCTGTCTTTTTTCCATCGGGCCCCTATCGCGATCAGTTCCCTCCTCAATGTGCACTTGTGGGCCTCCCATATCATCAATGGATCCATCCCCGGGGTATTGTTGTGTGTAAAGAAATCTTTCAGGGATTCCCTGATTTTAGGTAGATGGATAGGATCTGAGAGTATCGAGGAGTTGAGTCTCCATGTCTGTGGTTTTGGTGATGAGTTCGTCCAATCCAATGTTAATGCTATTAGAGCATGATCCGAGGTGGATTGTGAGCCTATACACGCTTCTGCTAAGGCAGAGAGATCATTTTGGGTTATAAAGAGATAATCTATTTGCGTGTATATCTCGTGAGGGGCTGAGTAAAACATGTAATCACAACCATGCGGGTTGAGAAATCTCCATGAATCTATCAACCTGAGAGATTGGAGATGGTTTTTAATGCCTTTTAGGGTCCTGTACCTAATACTAGTGTTACCGTTTGAAGTATCTGTAAGGGGATTCAAAGGAATGTTGAAGTCCCCTCCTAAAATCACACATCCCGTGGAGAACTCCTGCAACTTATGGATCAGTTGATCACAGAATGCTAGGTGGGCTTTATTTGGAAAATATACCTTCGCTATGGTGATGGGCACACCACCATATTTCCCCTTAAGGAAGATGTATCTGCCGTCCTAGTCCGTCATTTGTTCTGTCAAGTCGAAAGGTGCGTTCTTGCTAACAAGAATTGAAACCCCTTTAGTTTTGGCATGGTCATTTGTGGCGTGAAATGCCCTTGTGAAAGTTGAGTCGGTGAGCCTAGGCACATGTCCAGTCTTAAAATGAGTCTCCTGCAGCAATATAAAATGCGGCTTACCTTTTTTGATTTCCCTGAGAAGTGTCGTTCGTTTTTCAGGAATATTTAACCCCTGCACATTGTGCGAAATCACTGTGGGGTTGCGTCCTAGGAATGAGTAGGCCATGGTGCAGACTCAGAAGTGGTACAGTAATCTAGTGTTCTGGAAAAAACACTAAAACACAGTTAGAGTATTCTTATGTGTGAGCAACGTGAATGGTCAACAATTCAAAAATAAAAAAAAAAAAGGGTCAGAGAGAAAAAAAGAGTGAGAGAATTTAGTTCAACCTCTAGATAGAGCCCTATCTAGAGAACTATAGTGATTCTGGAATGCTACGTGCAAAACCAAATCACTTGTGGGGTAGGGGGAGGCGGCCGCCTGATATGAGAATGAGTAAATGCAGAAACTGAATTTAAAATTTAAACTTAAAATATATAACTGGCAAACCGTGCCTCCAAACGACACACAGCCTAAAATAAAAAACATTTTATATCCAACTGAGATATGATAAATTCATGCTTCCGGTCAGAGGATCATCCCAGCTGTCTAATTAGGGAGCCAGGGGATCCCGACCACCATTATGCCATTGAAATTGGGAGCTCCACGTGGTCACCACCTCAAAAGTGTCATGGCCCCTTGAGTTCCCTCATTCCAAAAGGCACCGCTATTGTTATCATTATGTCACACATCTAAGTGCCTAATGGGAATAACATCGATTGAATACTATACGGTTATCCATTTGCATATATCATGAGTCAAAAGGGTAGGAAAAATAAAATTTAGAACAAAACAACAAAAAATAAAAAAAAAGAGTTTATGAATAAGGCAAAAATGGCACCGGCCGTAGGCTGTTACTAGATGCCCTGTCACACTGGATGATTTTAGCATGTTCCGTCGCTCTTCAGTCCTCAGCATGCTCTTGGTCCCACATGGGTCTTGAATTCGGTGTGCCGGATTTGGACCCTCCTGTTTTGCCATGCCTCATCTTCTTTGGGAGTCTTTTTTCTGGAGTGGAAAATGGCGATCTGATTGGGCTCCTGTCATGTGGTGGTAGTGTAAAGTCTGCGTACCACTCAGGAAGGTCCACTAAGTCTATGCCCAGACCCACGCAAAAATCCGGGAGGTCCAATGGAGTGCGCAGTACATGTTGATGTCCGTTTGCCGATACAATAAGTGCAAAGGGGAAGCGCCAAGTGTACCTGAGCTCTTTTTCTCTGAGCTTATCCAGTAAGGGGCGCAGAGCTCTGCAGTTTTTAAGAGTGATTTGGGACAAGTCTTGAAACAACATTATAGTTTCCCCATTAAAGATGATCCTTTCATTTCTTCTTGCTTTCCTCATTATGTCCTCCTTCAGTCGGAAGCTCTGGAGGCAGCAAATTATATCCCGCGGTGGTGCAGTCTCAGGCCCTCTAGGCCTCAGCACCCTGTGAGCTCTGAAGAATTTCAGTTTCTTCTTGCCTATCCAAGAGGCTGTTAAAAACTCTCTGGAGTGCTGGGGCTATTTGGTCTGCCTCCACAGTTTCAGGGATCCCTCGCACCCTGATATTATTCCTCCTGCCCCTATTGTCAAGGTCCTCCAGGTGCCTATTTATGTCTATGAAATGCTGTGCGTGGGAAACTGTTATTTTGTCCAGTCTGTTAAGAGCTTTGTCCCTCTGTCTCCCTGCATGCTCCGTTGCCGCCAGTTTCTCAGTGAGAACCACCAGGTTCGTTTTCAAATCGGTAATTGCGGCTGAGAACGCAGATTTAATGTCCGTTGTGAAACCGGACATATCAGCATAAGTCAGGGGTTTGTTTAGTCTGGATTTTCCCCTACCTGTGTTCTCATTGTATTCCGAATCGCCACTGAAGTCCTCCTCATGGAGCTCTGCCTGTGACGTCGGCGCCATCTTGAGACTGGCCTTGCTGTTCTCTGCCGCTGGTTTTTGTCTGAGCAAATCTACTATGTTCCTGTCGGCGGATGGCGTCAGTCCTCTGCGGGAATGGGTTTGTGGGGTGCTGTGAAGCTTTCTGCCCGGCATTGAAAGATCTCGGAAAGGGTCCAATGTTAAAAAAATATTTTCAAGGTAAAACAAGATGTTTAAAAAAAAAAAAAATGTTTTACAACGCACATGTAAATGTGCACGGAGTAAAAGGTTTTATACTCAACAATGTGTGGCTTCTTCTTTCAATGCTCAATACCAGTTTTTGTATTAAGTTGGTGTTTACAGTGACAATGGGTGTTATTTAATGATGGAAAAACCACTTGGCACTGCAAGTGCACTAGGAGAACCTAGGAGACAGCTAAAAGAAACACAAGCAGTAAATCAAAATCAAGATTTTATCAGATACATTTTTTTTATATCGAAAATATTTACAAATTTGCTGGCATAGCAATGGCCCCCCTACCCGTAAAATAATCTACATATTTTTGACGCACTTCACAGGCACTTTGGGGGGGCAAGCCAGGATGGCTAGCTGCCAGGGCTGTCATTGTATTTTCTGGAAGTCCGGCCTCAGGCCCAACTGAGGCAACATAATTCGGAGCTTTTCTCTTTAAAAAGTAGTGAAGTATGCAGCATGCTAGAACTATGTGGTTCAGTTTGTACTCCACCATATTTATTGCCATAAGAAATAGGCGGAATCGGCTGGCCATTATTCCAAAGGCATTCTCCATGACTCTTCTGGCTCTGGCCAGCCGGTAATTAAAAACCCTCTTCTCCGGGGTGAGGGTCCTCTGGGGGAATGGCCTCATCAGGTGATCACCTAGACCAAATGCTTCATCAGCGATAAAAACAAATGGGAGTCGTTCAACGTTCTCTTCTGCAGGTGGCAATCCCAAGCCATCACTCTGGAGACATCGGTAGAACTCGGTCTGGGCAAAGACTCCACCATCCGACATCCGGCCATTCTTCCCCACATCCACATAGAGAAACTCGTATGTCGCTGACACCACCGCCATCAACACAATACTATTGAAACCCTTATAATTAAAATAGTATGACCCCGAGTGGGGTGGTGGGACAATGTGGACATGTTTCCCATTGATTGCCCCTCTGTAGTTAGTAAAGTCCCAAAGCAGAGCAAATTGGGAAGCCACAGTCTGCCATTCCTGTGGCGTTGAAGGAAACTGTGGAGTTAAAAAATAAAAAAAAAATATTAGTACTTTTGCACATAACATTGCAAGCAGATTAGACACAAACATTCTTGGCCAACATCAGTATAACATTTATTTTAAAGACAAAAATATAAGGTCCACTTATCAGATTCCTCACCCCTTCTGATGGCCCATTGGAAACATTTTAGGGAGGGGGAGGGTTATAAATGAGATTTGGACCCCAAAAAAAGCCTCTGGCACTCTGCCTGAATTTAAGGACAACAATAACATTTGGACACATTTTAGGGGGTGTTTAGGGTAAAGCACTACAATGGAGCTGACAAAATACATTGTTAAGTGACTAGGCTAGGTGTGTATGGGCCCAGGATAGCATGCTGGGGAGTAGAGGCAAATATGCATGAAGGACAAAAAAGGAGCATTAAAAGCTTACAGCATGCATGAGGACAAAGAGGACATTCACAGCATATTACAATCATGGTAATTAGGGAATGATGAAGGGAATACAAAACATTAGCATACATTAAATACATAGAATGTGATGTTAAAGGAGAAAACTTACCCTAATATAGTCCTTCTGCAGGACCTGTATGATGGCAGAACAGGTCTCTGGAATAATGATCCCCAGAGCCTAGGGGGAGATGCCTGTAGAGAACTTGAGTTCCTGGAGACTTCTCCCCATCGCCAAGTACCGCAACGTGGCAACTAGCCTCTGCTCCGGAGTGATGGCTTGCTGCATGCAGGTGTCCTGCTTCGTAATATAAGGGGACAGCAAAGCCAACAGACCGTGAAAAACGGGGTCCGTCATCCAGAGAAAATTCCTGAAATCATCAGGATTATTCTTTTGGATCTCCCGCAGCAAAGGCATATGAGAGAATTGGTCATGCTGGAGTAACCAATTCTTGGTCCATGAACTCCTCCCCACCCTGTTCATGGACTGGGCTTGGGTCAAAGCAAGAATTCAAGCCCCCGCATAGCACAAACTCTATGATGAGTACGTACCCGCAACATGGCTTCAAAACGGTCAGCTGGCCAGAACTAACAGAACGCACTGAAGAACAGAAAGGCCTGTGAAGAGTGAGCTGAAAATCAGAAACAAGCAGAAAAGAATGCACTGAAAACCAGATACAAACCCACAAGCACAAACTGAAGAGCAGTAACGGAATGAAAAGCACGAGGCTGAAAAGCACGAATCGTCTCTCACCAAACTTCTACTAACACGAGATAAACACGAGATTAACAGATGGAGCCCAAAGGGTGGCGCACTGGGTATTGAACTTCCGTTTTATGTGTTGTACGTCACTGCGTTCTTGACAGTTGGAATTTGGTGTGACCGTGTGTATGCAAGACAAGCTTGAGCGGAATTCCGTTGGAAAAACCATCCAAGGCTTTTCCGACAAAAATTCCGCTCGTGTGTACGCGGCATTAGTGCTAGTATTGTTGTAAATAGCTTCAAATCCGTATTTAAAAGCGATATTGGTCTGTAGCTGGCACAAAGTGAGGGTTCTTTTTTGGGTTTCAGCAATACCGTTATATGCGCATGAGAGGTATCTTTCGGGAGGGAGTAGCCCTGTAATATGAATAATGAATTAAATGCAGATGAAAATTTAGGGGCCCAGCCTTGTCTAAACGTCTTATAGTAGAATGAGGTAAAGCTTGTGCTTTACCAGATGGCAGACTTTTAAGAGCAAGGTCAAAGTCCTCTTCTGATATAGGTCTATTTAATGCTACCTTCTCATTGTCAGTTAATTTTGGTAGAAGGGATTCTACAATGTAATTCCTTATAAGCTCATCTTTTTGAGTTGGGGAGAGTGAGGATAATGGGTCTGGCAGATTATATGGAGCTGAATAGAAGTCTCTAAAGAATTTTGCAATTTCTTTTGCCCTAGTAACTTTACACTTCATTGGAGAGGTAATAGCAGGAGGTGAGGCATTTGTAAAGAGTGTGCTAATAAACGACCCACTTTATTGCCAAACTCATAAAAAAGGCGTCTGCTATAGAGTAATTTTGTCCTGGCTTTGGATAACAAGAGGCCATTGGCCTGTTCCCTTAAATTAGCCAATTCTGTTGTCAGTTGCATGGCCTGCAACTTTTTGTGTTGGTCTTTAAATGATGTATACGAGATATCAATGAGTTTAATTTTTCCCAATATTGGGAAAGAATATTAGGAGGCAGTTTTTGACAACTCCTTTTGTAGCGCTGGTAGATTTTCAATCTACTGCTTATAGGTACATTTAGTGGGTTATCTGTTTATACATAGTCAGATTTGCCTCTGTTCCAGCTTGGCTGAGTTGCATGTAGTTTCACGCTGTGCCTGTGGGTGTTGTTGTCACCATGGGTCGGTGTTGGAAAGGCAACACGTTGAAGCGTATGAGTGCTCCTCTATCCCGGAGATAACTCGGTGGAGGTGGTCCTTCGAGTTGCATTCTGGGAGAGGGTATTTATGGGACAGACGCCATGTTTTAGGGTTCGTCTTCGTTCCACCTGCTGGCCCTCCTGGTTGACAGGTATGTGCTAGGAGTACTACCTTGTGGTCCTCCGACCGGGAGGCCCATGTCGCTGCAGCGCGTGGGTGGGCCCAGAAGCCTGTCTGGGGCCTACCACAGCGGCAAGGGAATGGACCTGGACTGTCTGTCCTACGGGAAGAAGCTGGGCAACTGAGAAGATCCCAGGGGAGGACCCGTCATGGAAGGATCATGCAGAGTGCTGGTCTGTAGAGGGGCCTGGCGACTCAGTTGGAGGACGAATCCTAAAGTAATCCTACCACATAGTACTGCCGGGTCGGCTTAAAGGTTCTAGTGCTGTGTTTGCTGTTCATCATAAACCATTACATCCTGTGGCAGAGGATCGTACGGGTTTTATTCCAATCAAGTCTGTGGCAGAGACTTTTGTTCGTGCTGCGTACTGGCTGCTAGGTTAGTGAGAGAAACCTATCCAGGCGGGCAAAGATTCAACTCTAAAAAGAGAGTACATTCATCTACAAGCTTTCAATTCCTAATACTACACTAAGAAAAGGTATTTGAACTTCCCTGCAACTCTTCTTCTACCTCTTTCCTGCTACTTCCTTCAATGTATGTTTATTAAAGCATTGGAAAAGGTACTCAAGTGTCCGGTGCCAACATTGTCTGGTATTAAACTCAACGGCACCCTAGACCTGGTGAAATAGCGGTAACGAAGGTGATGGTAACAGCCCGCTTTAAACCAGCAGCTCCACTGAGAGTTATTGCTACATGTGGGGGCTCATCCGCGATTTGAACCCGGGACCTCTCGCAACCCTGAGAAGTATTTCACCGGGAGTTTGCGTTGGAATAAGTTCCTGGACTTTGTCAACTTTTGGGGAGAAGAAGGGGTTAAAGTGCAGGACTTTATTTCTGACTGCGTAGGCTGCGGGTGAGAAGTAAAAGCCTGGGAGCTACGTGACCAGAAGAACAAGTGGGAGGAGCCTAACCTACTTGTTGCCGCATGGGACACGTGTGTGTGTTTGGCGGCAGAGAAGAGAGGCCTCGTGATCATGCTGAGAAGATCAGAGTGCAGCCATGTCTTCTTTTCCATTGATACCGCCAACTATGGGACCTAAGATGTTCCCTACGAGTACCGCTGTGGGTGCTATGCTGACCGGAACCCTGCTGACAGATACCGGCATTCGTCTGAAACCGCAGGGGAGGTTTGTTCTCTACACAGTTAGAGATATTGAAGGGTTGGGCATGCTTTGCCACAAATGTGAAGGACTGGCCATACATCTCCGTCCATTTGTTCATTGTTTGCAGTGCAGAGAATATTTGTGCATAGTGGAGCAACCTACCATGTCGCCTCGTGCTTATAGTGTGGGCTACAGTTATTGCCACAGTGGAACTGCTACCATTGCTGTTGGAGAACAACAGACCGTGATTTCGCCTGTTACCGCGAGAGTGTTGCTGAGGGAGATACCGCTGTCACTACTTCATCAGCGGACATCACCTTTATATCTACGTCTACTACACCTATCCCCATTGCACCTGTCTAGAGGAAGGTGGGATATGTAAAGGCTTCCCACGGCCATGGTCGAGGCCTACCCCAGAGACTACCCGAACCTGAGCCGGAGAAATACATGGATCCAGAGAAGTCCACATCGGGAACAGGTGAGAGATCAAAGGGGGACATGTCTGGGACTCTTTGTAAATATTTGCCAGCAGAAGAGTTGAGAGACTCGGAGATAGATTCCATGTCAGATCTCTCCGGTGATGATGATTTGTTTGAGACAATGTCACAGGAACTATTGTGGGCCCAGGGCGAAGATGTTGCTTCTGCCTTGATTTTCTCAGAGTGGACAGCCATGGATTCTGGGAGGACATCACCTTGTGTGGAGCCGCACAGTACTACCAAAGAGACATTGTCTAAAGTTGCTAATTTGCTTCCGACACCCGTCGGGTCTATGGTGAGTAAATCACCGAACTCTTGTGTGCCTCCTGGCTTGGGAAAAAAATAGATCTTTGCCTAAACTTGCACGTTTACAGAGAGTGCTTACCAAACGTGTTGCCACAGAATATGGTCTGGAGTTTCCCTATGTTACTCAGGAAATTATGCAGGAAATTGAGGCCAATCGGGAACTGTGGTACAGTGAAGCTGTTTAGGACTATTTGTCTGTGCCAAAACCTTTCCGGAAAACTGGATATTCTGTTGCCATGGATGAACGCTTCAGTGGATGTTCCTACACTGGAACTATGGTCGGCACATCTATGTTGACAAAGTGGTCATTTGCAGACCTGGAAAAGATGATATTGTGTACTTTATCACTACAGTGGATAAACTGGGAAAGAAACTGACATTGCCAGATCCTCGGTTTTATTGGTGATTATGAACAAGAACTTTGGGGTGTATAGTTAGAGTGTGTCAGTGTTTAGAGATCTTCGTGGTCAAGAGATAATGTTCATCTCAGCGTTTCTAAATCCAAAGACTCTTTGCTAGCTGGATTTTCTTTATTGAAAGGATGTGATTTACTTAAAGATAGGCATGAACTTTTCAAGTTACTTCAGTTCGTTTCATTAAAAGAAAAAAAAAACATATGGGAAGAGAGTGTCATT
This sequence comes from Aquarana catesbeiana, assembly GCF_042186555.1. Classification (NCBI taxonomy): domain Eukaryota; kingdom Metazoa; phylum Chordata; class Amphibia; order Anura; family Ranidae; genus Aquarana; species Aquarana catesbeiana. The sequence continues at coordinate 121,750,903 of NC_133334.1, forward strand.
CTTCTTTTGGAATGAGACTTTGCTCCTAAACCGTTTAGTGAGGGTACTGTACATATTTGTAAATAAGAAAGTCGCGCTAAAGATGTGAAAAAGGCCTGAATCAAGTGCCTATAGCCTTATAGAGGGATATCTGAACATAAGTGACAATCACTATGCCTTAAAATTAGAGTGGTGAAACACAAGAATTGCTCCTATGTCTGCAAAAAATAAATGAACGGTGTTGTGACGTGATACAGGTGACAAATAAATGTCTCAAAACAACCTAACAAAGATATAGCAAACGAAAATCACTGTGACAGATGAATATCTCCAAAAAAACGTGAATAAAAAATATGTAAAAATTAAATAATGTGAACAAATCTTAAAGGTGCAGATATTGCCCCTAATTACAGTACACAAAGCAAAGCTGGTAATAGTCCATAAGCTGAATAAGAAAAGAAAATTAAAATAAAAATCCCCAGGTGACAGGTGAAATATTGGTAATCTTGCTGCAGTGAATAGGGTGCGTTGATAAACCTTCACCTTCCAAAACTGCTGCCTCTTACCAAAAGATGTTGGTCTCTTAGTGATAGGAGACCTTACTGAGCGCAGTGATTTTCGTTGTCACTTATGTTCAGATATCCCTCTATAAGGCTATAGGCACTTGATTCTGGCCTTTTTCACATCTTTAGCGCGACTTTCTTATTTACAGATTATGCAGTTTACTACTTTTTAGTCGCAGCTCAAGCAGGTTTTGTTAAGCGCAGTATTTTATTTTACATTTTCCCAGGTACTGTACATATTTAGTGTGTGTCTAACTTTGTTTTTTTTCCAGGAACAATTGGATCTCTTATCAAGCTTTTAGGCTTTTCAGCTAGATAGTGATATGACTGATTTCTGATTGGGACTCTAAAACAAAGTTAAAACTGCAGCTGCAGGAACAGATTCACAGGACTCAATCACTGTGTTTAAAATGTCCGTTCAGTGAACATGTATTATTACATGTTATTTTATACATAGATAAGAAAGGGGTGGTGTGAGATGTTATTAAAAACTAGCGAATAGAACAATTGCAAAAGTAAAACCTTGAGAGGGGAGGAGGGAGTAGAGAGCGTTTAGTAGGAGAAGTGTCTGTGTGTTAGGTGAAGGTTATGGAACACATTTCAACAGTGAGAACAAAATGGAGTCTCTTGTGCTTAAATGAACAGTACAGTGAATGTCCATGTCATTTCCCCCTTTTGTTTATTTGACACCATTCTTCTCCGCATTACATTCAGCCGATTGCTGGTAACTCCTGTTACATTGGCGCAGAGAGATGGCGTCCTGTTCATCTCTCTCCTAGCTTTCTCACAATAATGGGTTCATCAGGGCTGGTGGACCATTTGTTGGTACAGCGGGTAGTCACACAGAGGCATAGCCTGATGAGGAAGTAAATAACAAATATGAGAAATAGGAACATCACAATGTAAGCGCCTAGTTTCTGTAACCATGTTGCTATGCCATATAAAAAATCACCAAAACCTCCTAAACCCTGAAAGGGGTTCCATCCATCTTTAGCAATATCCCTGGCCTTATTCTGTAGTTCTCTTATCTTAGCAAGATGCCCTTTAATAATGTCCTCATTATCAGAAATGTATATACAACAGTCAGTGCGAAATACCTTACACATCCCACCTTGAGCTGCAGTAAGATAATTTAGCGTTAATCTGTGCTCTAATACTACTTTTTTAAGCTGAGCCATTTCTTCATTTAATAAACCTATATCAGTGGTAGTAAAGTTAATAATCTCATCTACAATTCTAGTGTAATTATTTAGTCTTTTCATTGCTTCAATTCCCCATCTTGTCCAGGAAGGGAACCATGACCATGCCATGTCACCTTCAGTGAACACCTCTCTTTTGAACACTAAAGGGTATTCTAGACTTTGATCTGGTTGCACTGTATCTTTGCGAACAGCCAAAGCAGGTACTAACTTCCCAATATAACATGTACCTGTAACATTAGTAGGAAGCCAGGCGTAAGCTTTATTTCCACATATATAATATAACCCTCTACATATGGACGGTATGCCTGCTCCTAAAAAACTGGAAGCAATAACATGGAATCTCAGGTAACCGATATTTTCACATATTGGGAACTGTGAGCAATTTGTACTATAAAGGGTTCTATTTAGTTCTGGATCTGGGATATAATAATATTGACCATAGTTTCCTCCATAAACTGTAATTTTTGCTCCGGTGCAATCTGAATTGCCCAACCATGTACATTTAGTGTTAAACGGGCATGTAATGTTTAAACAAATCTGTGGAGTGTTTATCTGTTTCGAAACCATCAAAGTTACTGATCTGTGCTCATTAGCTGTGGAGACGATGTATGAGCCATTTATTTTGGTCCTGTTTAGATCAGCAAAATTGAGAGGCATTGCTATCATGGGTATTGTGCCTGTTTGGGGATGTAAGTGAGAACACACCCAGCAGTTACTAGCGTTGCTATGGGTTGCATACAATTTTAACATTTGGATGAAAGGGTTATTTTTCCATGTCTCAGTTCTCACAAACAACAAAAAGAAAAGAAACATTATCATAATTTTTTCAAAGGATATCATCACTTCAGGATTTTCTTGCAGTGACTGGCGTGAATCCAGGTGGGCTTTCCTTCCAACTTGACAGCAGAACCGGTTGTCAAAAGCACCAAATGTGGTCCGTCAAATTTTTGTTCTAGTGGCTTTCTGACATGTCGCTTGACCACCATCCAGTCACCTGGTTGGATTCTGTGAATACCTGAAACAGAATCTGGGTCGGGGATAGATTTATAAACACCTTTATGTATTTTATTCAATGTTCTTTGCAAAATCTGAACATATTCTAACATATTAGAGTGAGAAGCCTGCAACTGTTGGGGAAAATATAGCCCTGTTTTGGGTGGCCCTCCAAATAAAATCTCATAGGGGGACAGCCCATGTGGTTGTTTAGGGGTAGTTCGTACAGAATATAGGGCTAATGGCAAAGCTTCCACCCATCCTTTTCCTGTATCTGCTTTAATTTTTGCACATCTGTTTTTCAAAATTCCATTCAGTTTCTCAACTTTACCACTACTTTGTGGATGATAAGGTGTATAGAAAGCTTGCTGTATGTGAAGGGCTTCCATTACCTCTTTCATTACTTCCCCAGTAAAATGGGTTCCTCTGTCGCTCTCAATAGTTTCAGGAGCTCCATATCTACAAACTATTTAATTCAAAATTTTCTTTGCTGTTGTTTTTGCATTTGCTTTAGCTACTGGCCAGCTCTCGGGCCAACCTGAGAACATGTCAACACACACTAAAGCGAACTCATAGGTGCCTATTCTGGGCATCTGAATGTAGTTAATTTGAATTCTTTGGAAAGGGAAATCTGGCTTAGGAGAATGCCTTTGGGGAACATGGACAGGCCTCCCTGCATTGTACAGAGCACAAGTGAGACATGAAGCACAAAACTTGGCTGCAAATACACTGAATCCAGGTGCTATCCAATAGCAGTCAGTAAGTGCCACCATCGCGCCCTTAGCAAGATGACTGACGCCATGTGCCAGTTGTGCTAAAACCGGGTACCTACTCCTGGGTAGACACCACCTGTTGTCAGCGCTCCACAGGCCCTGCTGATTTTGGGTAGCATTACATTTGATCCACTTATCCTTCTCTTCATCAGGGGCCTGGTTCTGCAACTGAATTAGGGTTTCTACATCCCACTGCTCTTGATGAGGGGAATCTGTCCCCGCTACCTGGGCGACCCCTACAGTGGGTGTGACTCCAAATGCCATAAGGGCAGCATCCTTTGCCGCTTGGTCCGCTAAAGCATTTCCTCTGGCTGTCATGTCATTTCCCCTTGCATGCCCTTTTACCTTCAAGATGGCAACTTCTGCTGGTTTCTGAAAAGCCTCAAATAGCCGCTCTATGAGTTTTGCATGTCTCACTGGCTTCCCTGCACTAGTCAGAAAGTTCCGTGCTTTCCAGATAGGCCCAAAATCGTGGGCTATTCCAAATGCATATCTGCTGTCAGTGTAGATGTTTCCCCTTTGATTCTCTAGGAGATGACATGCTTTGACTACAGCACACAATTCCGCTTCCTGTGCTGACATCTGGGGTTTCAATGCTTCCTGATGTAAAATGGTGTCTGTAGTGGTTACAGCAAACCCTGTGTGTGACTGACCATCATCAGTGTAAAATCTGGAACCATCTACGAATAAGTGTGTGTCACAATCTGATAAGGGCTCATCTTTTGCTGGTGTGACAGAGGCCCTTTCTACCTCCATAAGAGCCATACAATCATGAGAAAAACTCTCAGGTTCTACATCAGTACCATTTGTTGCATCTTCCTCATCAATTATAGGAAGAAGAGTAGCCGGATTTAAAGTAACACATCGTTTGATTGTTAAATTGGATGGAGCAAAAAGAGCAGACTGGTACTTGTCAAATCTACTGGCAGACACATGTCTAGTATTTACTTGATTCATGATTTCCTGCACTGCATGTGGCACATACAGGATCAGAGCAGAATCTAGTACAAGCTCAGTTACTTTGTCTAGCAGCAAAATGCAGGCTGCTATGGCTCGCATACAATTGGGGGAGCCTTTAATGACAGGGTCTAATGAGGCTGATACATACATGACAGGCCTCTGTTTGTCTCCCTGTAGCTGGGTGAGTACACCTGCAGCAAATCCATTGACTTCATGACAGAACAACGAGAAAGTCTTAGTATAGTCAGGAAGTCCAATGGCGGGAGCTTCAGACAAAATTTTAATAAGCTCCTTCATCTGTAATTCATTGTCCCATGTGAGTTTGAAAGGGTTTCTAGTGGTAGCCTCATATAGAGGAGCCATAAGTTCTGATGCATTTGGGATCCAGTCCCTACAATATCCCACTAACCCCAGGAAGGCACGTAGTTGCCGTACATTTCTTGGCTTTTCAAAGTTTTGTAGAGTTTTAACTCGATCTGGGGTTAGGTGACGGATTCCATGTGAAATGCAGTGACCCAGGAAGATCACTTTCTCTTGGCAGTATTGTAGCTTATCTTTGTTAACTTTGTTGTTACTGTTATAGAGAAACATAAGAAGGGTTACTGTTATTCTGCTACAAATGTCCTTTGTATCAGAACAAATAAGCAAATCGTCTATGTACTGAAGCAAAACTGTGTTTGGGTGTGAGGGGGACCATTGGTGTAATACTTGCTTTAACGAAGTATTATATTCAGAGGGGCTACTCACACAGCCTTGGGGCAATCTTGTCCATGCTAACTTTTGGGCATCATGGGTAAATGAAAAAAGGTGCCAGCAATCTGGGTGCAGGGGCACTGAAAAGAAAGCATTTGCTAGATCAATCACTGTAAAGCAGGTGCTGGAGGCAGATATTCCACTTAGGGGTTGGGCACGATCGGGGTATCTGCCTCTATTATATTGTTAATGGCTCTCAAATCATGCACCATGCGGTATGTCACCTGCCCACCCTTCTTGTCTGGCTTCTTTGCAATTGGGAACAGGGGTGAATAGACCTGGGACTTAATTGGTACAACAACCCGTGCTGCTTTCAGTTGAGTGATTTGATCCTTTATCCCCTCAGTCTGAGCAATACTCAGTGGGTGCTGTTTAATCTGTGGGAGATGGGCTCCTGGTTTAATTTTATCATGACTGGGGTGCAGTCCGGCAGACCTACATCATATTTGCTGGTGGCCCATAATTCAGCGGGAATCGCTTTCAATTCTGGTGGAAATGGCAGAGTGGAGTCCTGGATTAAAAATACTCCACAGGCAGAATTTAAAACTTCTCCTGAAAGACTACTGACCACTTGGACTCCTGTAGAAGTGTAGTCTATGTTTGCTAAAATTTGGTTCAAAATGTCAGCTCCCAAAAGATTGGTAGGAACTGTGTCTGAAACTAACACTTTAGTGACAATTTCTGTTTGCTGTCCTAGCCTGAGTTTAAGTGGCTTGGGCTCCTCCAGGATAGGGGAGTTCTTGTAAAAACACTTTTACTCTGGCCTCGGGACCATTGTCTCCCCTATTTAACATGATTGATACTGGCATGCCATTTTCCTATGCCTGATCCACTGCTTTTGGCAGAGAACTGGGATCAGCATGAGGTGCCGCTTAGCTCTTTTCCAGTCTACAGTCAGGAAGATGGCAGAATGTGTCCTTCCCCATCACAATTGTAGCATATAATTGGTCCCCGATTGCCATGATTTCTGAAATTGCCTTTGCCTCTTCCTCTTCCTCTCTGCTTCTTCAGCCATATCGCTTAACTGCCTCCAATAAGCCCCTGCTGCTTCCTCTTTCCCTTGCTTAGCATTCATAAATTCAGCATGTCTGGTTTGTCCATATATTTGGGGCAATTTTTCCTTCAATTTCTCACAAACCTCCCGTCCACTAACCATCTTACCTAGATTTTTGACATCTACACCACATTCTTTAAGTATATAGCCAGACATGTTGCTTCCCACTGCTTTAATAAGAAGCTGATGAATGTCAGTAGCAGAAGCCTCATATGCTTTCTGTGCAGCACTAAGTTTGTTTGCAAACCCAATTGGATTCTTTCTAGGATCTCCCAATCCCTCTAATATGGCTCTCATATCTTGGGGACTAAAAGGTACATGCCATTTAATTTGAGACTTACTGTCAACAGCATCACCTTCAAAAACTAATTGGGTTCTGACAGGATAAACTGCAACAGATTGCTCTATGCCAGGGGCAGAAGGGCTGGCATCTCCCTTCCTTCTCTCTTCATCTTGCTGCCACAATTTGGAGAGTATGGTTTGCTCCGGAAGTTCAGACTCTATCTCTCTTTCTCTGGCCAAAGCCTTAAGTTCAGAGAGATCTAGTTTTGCATATGTGCCTTTTGATTTATGCCAATCATCTGTTTCTAGGATACGAGCCAAAATCCTCTTTGTAGGTTGATATGGGGCTGTTAAACCTCTGCTCTCTACTATATTGCCCAGCTCATCTTTTGTGTGTTCCATGTAATCTAATTCTTTTGCTTTTGTGCGTGGAACCCTTAAAGCCAAACTGGCAGCCACATAAGGTGGGGGGTCCTCCTCTACAGAGTCTTCTGGCCAAACGTAGTAAATTTGGGCAGTACTTTTATTAAATATCTCTGTCAAGCCAGTTTGATTTGCTACTTTAGCTTCTGTCTCCCATGTGCAAGCTATTCTCCACGTTTCTTCACTGCACAGTAGTGGGCCATAATCGTGCAGAAAAGTTTGCCATACTTTTAAATCAAAAGTCCCTTCAGATTTTAAAGGTTTAGCTGTTCCATTTGTCCATTCTACCCATTTATCTAGGGGCTCAGTATAGGCAGAACCGTACCTTCGGTTCATATATTCTCTAGCGCTCATCTTGCACTGGGCATTTTCTGAAGGCTTCTCTCCCTTCATTCCCTTAATTAATTTAATGCCCATAATCACTGGCCAGTCTTCTCTACTTGTGCCTATACCCTCTTGCCTCTAAAACAAATAGTACAGCAAATCTGCAGATTTACAAGAATAGTCTCCACTTATCTACGTGGATAGAAGGGGTTTATGACAATAGACAAAACACTCATTAAAGGACCCTCCTCGTCTCTTCTCCTTTCTGTGAGTTTTATCTGACCCTACCATGCGCCTCTGACCCAGGTCGCCCACAAGGAGTCAACGCAGGGAACTGCAGAGGCTTTTCCCTATCCACACACAGTCCAACCCGTGAAGGGGGACACATACACATTCACACACACACATTACCCAACCAGAAAGGTCCGAGAGTGGTCTGGTTTCCTTGAGTACCGACAGATAGGATACATAGGAAAAGGCAGAAATATAGCAAGCTTAAGGGCAGCTTACCTAGCCGGCATTTGAGGTCTGCGTTTCCCAATGATCCTGATCGAAGCGCGGTTCCTTCTGGAGACTCTGCCAAACTCCTGTTATGACTCGCCAAGCTGATATGACTGATTTCTGATTGGGACTCTAAAACAAAGTTAATACTGCAGCTGCAGGAACAGATTCACAGGACTCAATCACTGTGTTTAAAATATCCGTTCAGTGAAAATTTATTATTACATGTTATTTTATACATAGATAAGAAAGGGGTGGTGTGAGATGTTATTAAAAACTAGCGAATAGAACAATTGCAAAAATAAAACCTTGAGAAGGGAGGGGGGAGTAGAGAGCGTTTAGTAGGAGAAGTGTCTGTGTGTTAGGTGAAGGTTACAGAACACATTTCAACAGTGAGAACAAAATGGAGTCTCTTGTGCTTAAATGAACAGTACAGTGAATGTCCATGTCAATAGATAGTGGGACTTGTAACAGTTCTAAATGTGTTTTCTTTTACGGATGTAAAGGTGTTGTTTTATAAATGTTAAAACTGTAATATTTCTATACTGTCTTTTCTTCCCCTTCATCCAAGTTTTTTAGTTCAAATACCTACTCTCAGGCTTGGGAGTTATTTTGACAGACATTGAGGACAACGTCTATTGTAATGGGGGGAGTATGTAGCACTGGTAGATTTGCAATCTACTGCTTATAGGTAAATTTAGTGGGTTATCTGTTTATACATAGTCAGATTTGCCTCTGTTCCAGCTTGGCTGAGTTGCATGTAGTTTCACGCTGTGCCTGTGGGTGTCGTTGTCACCATGGGTCTGTGTTGGAAAGGCAACACGTTGAAGCGTATGAGTGCTCCTCTGTCCCGGAGATAACTCGGTGGAGGTGGTCCTCCGAGTTGCATTCTGGGAGAGGGTATTTATGGGACAGATGCCATGTTTTAGGGTTCGTCTTCATTCCACCTGCTGGCCCTCCTGGCCGACAGGTATGTGCTAGGAGTACTACCTCATGGTCCTCTGACTGGGAGGCCTACGTCGCTGCAGCGTGTGGGTGGGCCCAGAAGCCTGTCTGGGGCCTACCACAGCGGCAAGGGAATGGTCCTGGGCTGTCTGTCCTACGGGAAGAAGCTGGGCAACTGAGAAGATCCCAGGGGAGGACCCGTCATGGAAGGATCATGCAGAGTGCTGGTCTGGAGAGGGGCCTGGTGACTCAGTTGGAGGACGCATCCTAAAGTAATCCTACCGCATAGTACTGCCGGGTCTGTTAAAGGTTCTAGTGCTGTGTTTGCTGTTCATCATAAACCATTACATCCTGTGGCAGAGGGTCGTATGGGTTTTATTGCAATCAAGTCTGTGGCAGAGACTTTTGTTCGTGCTGCGTACTGGCTGCTAGGTTAGTGAGAGAAACCTATCCAGGCGGGCAAAGATTCAACTCTAAAAAGAGAGTACATTCATCTACAAGCTTTCAATTCCTAATACTACACTAAGAAAAGGTATTTGAACTTCCCTGCAACTTTTCTTCTACCTCTTTTATGCTACTTCCTTCAATTTATGTTTATTAAAGCATTGGAAAAGATACTCAAGTGTCCGGTGCCTACATTGTCTGATATTAAACTCAACGGGACCCTAGACCCGGTTCTGGTGAAATAGAGGTAACAAAGGTGACGGTAACAGCCCGCTTTAAACCAGCAGCTCCACCGAGAGTTATTGCTACACTTTATTAAAAAATTTAAAAACAATATCCCCTGATGTAGATCCATCGTCAGTCATGACGCCCATGAAGGCTAACCACTGAATGCTTGCTCCGCCATTTAACAGTTCTTAAATAAGTAATGGGCGGGGTCATTAAGTGGGTCTCCTGGAGACAAATAATTTGAGCTTTGGACTACAAAACATTGGGAAATACTTGAGAATGTTTATGTGGGTGCCTAGGCACCAAATATGCCAGGACAGGATATTAAAGTGTAGCCAATCAAACTATAAACAAACAGATTGAGAAATCTAGGGGGTATACGCCAGCCCAGGTACAACTACAGTGGATTCCAGGAGAGCAGAATATAACAAAACCATGTTATCAACCAGCCTGCAATCTGCAAACACAGACCAATAACTCAACTATTTACAGAGAAAAAAACATTATCAGTAGAATACAAATAACAGTCGCCTGGGCATTGGCCACACATTGCAATAGCATATGTGTAGGCAATATGTGGGTACAGCTGCCTTTTAAGCTGAGCTTTTAAGAAGAGGCAACAGGGATCAGCTTGTAGTAAAGGCCAACAGAAGTAAGCAAAAAGACACAGATAAAGGTTCCAGACATCTGAGGGTAATGCCAAAGGTAAGTCAGTAAGAGAGGCCACTGTGACCATTAGACGAGGTAGCATTAATACCGAAGAACACAGGTCCAGTGGTAGTGGACGCGGTGGCTGTATATACAAAGAGCAAATCAAAGTAAATTGCATGGAGGAAAGTTCAGTCCAGCCAGGTAGTAGATGGAGCCATAGAAAGTAATAGACATCAATGTTACGTAATAAGCAAAAGTTGGCAAGCCAGCAAATGCACTTCCTGCAAACATAGACATAACATCAGTAGATCCATAATTACTAGTGATCAAATGGCTATATATAAACTGGAGTATGAAAACCAATAACCAGGAGGTTTATAGAGGACGCCCTTTGGTAATCTTGAGCGGATTTAGGTGTGGTGAAGAAATTAACTTTACTTCCATCAACTACATGTAGAGGGGCTCGATAGTCCATAACAAAATTCTAGAAGGGGCACCAGGCAAAGAAGGTTTAGCTGGGCAAAAGCTGCCAAAAGCACAGTGTCAGGGAATGTGGTTTTAAACAAGGATTTAACAAGGTCCCCAGGGTTCTGCCCTTCAGCTTTCTCAAGCAAGCCCACAAATCTGTTGTTGTGCTGTAGGTGTTTTTCCAGGTCATCTGCTTTTTCAAACCCGAAAGATATTTGTTTTTCAGCTGCAGAGACCCTGGCTGGGGAAGGAGAAGTCGTCCTCCAATGCAGAGAGCCTATGCTCCGTCTCAGTAACCCGCTCCCTCATAATCTAGATATCATGCCTCAGAAGCCCGATATCTACCTTGATCTCTTCCATCTTACTGGTTAATGAGGTGTTACAGGTTATGATGACGGCAATGAGTTGAGAGTTCACCTGCTCCAGGGTCAGCTGGTTTAAAGCAGGTGCAGATGAATTCTTTCAAGAGGTCTGTCGCTGTAGACAGTCGATCCTTGCTCATAGTGAAAGTCGGGTGTTGTAGCACTCCAGGGTGCTGAGTAGGAGAGTGGGAGCTGCAGGGTATACAAATAATTAATTTGGGCTCTGTAGGTGGCTGGCATAGCTCTCTTTAAACATATCCAGCCATCTTGGCGGTAGCCACGCGCCCCCCCCCCCCAAATTCTGAAATGAATCTTCAAGGAAAATATAAACCCATTCATTAAAATTATACTTAACATGTTCATGTAACTGCAGAAGTGATATTCAGATTTTGAAATTGCAGCTGTCAACAAAGTAACACTTTATTCTTGCAAAGAAGATGGTTCTTCAGAAACTTCTTATTATATGGTGACAACACTCTGACCCTGTCTCCCAATTGTGCCCCTATATTGTCATCACACAGGCTCCTGTGGCTATTTTATCATACGTTAAATGAGCATGGTCAACTGTTTTTACTATCAGGTAACCCACCCTGAGAAATGCACGTGGACAGCAAGTGGCTTCAAGGAGGCTGCATGAGATAAGCAGCACTGAGGTGCAAGAAGGATGAGGAAAGACAAAAACACATATTTTATTTAAAGTGGTTGTAAACCTCAGTCATGAAATTGGAGTAAAGCACATACATCTGTAGTGTTTACTTATCTATCTCCAAAGCTCTAAGTGTCGTTTCTCTCTGGTGCTTTGTTTTTCTGTTATCAGCATGTCTCACTTCTGAGTAGGGATGAGCCGAACACCCCCTAGTTTGGTTCGCACCAGAACCTGCGAACGGACTGAAACTTAGAACGTTAGAACCCCATTGAAGTCTATGGGACTTGAATGTTCAAAATCAAAAGTGCTAATTTTAAAGGCTAATTTGCATGGTATTGTCCTAAAAAGGGTTTGGGGACCCGGGTCCTGCCCAGGGGACATGTATCAATGAAAATTTTTTTTTAAAAACTGCCCTTTTTTTCCGGAGCAGTGATTTTAATGATGCTTAAAGTGAAAAAAAAAGTGAAATATTCTTTTAAATATCATATCTGGGGTGTGTCTATAGTATGCCTGTAAGTGGCGCGTGTTTCCCGTGCTTAGAACAGTCCCTGCACAAAATGACATTTTTAAAGGAAAATAAGTCATTTAAAACTGCTTGCGGCTTTAATGTAATGTCGGGTCCTGACAATATGGATGAAAATCAGTGAGACAAACGGCATGGGTACCCTCCAGTCCATTACCAGGCCCTTTGGGTCCTGTACGGATATTAAGGGGAACCCCGCACCCAAATTAAAAAAAAGGAAAGGCGTGGGGCCCCCAGGCCCTATATACTCTGAACAGCAGTATACAGGCAGTGCAAACAAGACAGGGACTGTAGGTTTGTTGTTAAGTAGAATCTGTTTGTAATTTTGAACTGGTACATTTTTAAAGTTTAGCTTCAGCCAAAAAATCTGTTTTTAAGCTTTTTGGAAAACATAGGGAAGGGTTATTACCCCTGTGACATTTGTGTTGCTGTCTGTGCTCCTCTTCAGAAGATTTCACCTCACTTTTTGTCCCAATGACAAATGTTTTTTGAAAATTTGGGGGTTTTAGTGAAACAAGGATTGGTGATAAAGCATCAGTGGAAAGGAGAAAAGTTTTCCCATATTAACTCTTACAGGAGAGAATTTCTAGATTTCATCTCACTTCCTGTTGTCTCCTTCTGTTTGCAAGTAGGAGTTGTTTGTAAGTTGGATGTTTGAAAGTAGGGGCCTGCCCTATATACTCAGCAGAAATTTGGGCCTTAGGTGTTGTTGTGGCCTCAACACTGTAGGCCCTCACAGGGCCCTGCTGTGAAATATTAGATCAAAAATTGTAATTACATGCCCCTGTTGAACAGGGCCAGAAAAATTGGGCCTTTGGTGATGGTGGTGGTGGTGCCACAACACTGTAAGTCCTCACAGTTACTCTTGGTGGGTGCTGGAACGGGCCCTGCTGTGAAATATTAGATCAAGAATTGTAATTACATGCCCCTGTTGAACAGGGGCTGAAAAATTGGGCCTTTGGTGGTGGTGTTGGTGCTGGTGCCACAACACTGTAAGTCCTCACAGTTAATCGTGGTTGTTGTAGAAACATGCCCTGCTGTGAAATATTGAATCAAGAATTGTAATTACATGCCCCTGTTGAACAGGGCCAGAAAAATTGGGCCTTTGGTGGTGGTGGTGCTGGTGGCACAACACTGTAAGTCCTCACAGTTAATCTTGGTGGGCGCAGAAATGGGCCCTGCTGTGAAATATTAGATCAAGAATTCTAATTACATGTCCCTGTTGAACAGGGGCTGAAAAATTGGGCCTTAGGCACTGGTGCTGGTGCCACAACACTGCAACCCCTCACAGATACTCTAGTTGGAATGCAGGAATGAGCCCTGCTGCAAAGTATTGCATCAAAAATTGTAATTACACGCCCCTGTTAAACAGGGGCTGAAAAATTGGGCCTTAGGCACTAGTGCTGGTGCCACAACACTGCAACCCCTCACAGATACTCTAGTTGGAATGCAGGAACGAGCCCTGCTGCAAAAGAATTGCATAAAAAATTGTAATTACACGCCCCTGTTAAACAGGGGCTGAAATATTGGGCCTTAGGCACTGGTGCCATAACACTGCAACCCCTCACAGATACTCTATTTAAAAACGCAGTAACGAGCCCTGCTGCAAATGATTGCATCAAAAATTGTAATTACACGCCCCTGTTAAACAGGGGCTGAAAAATTGGGCCTTAGGCACTGGTGCCACAACACTGCAACCCCTCACAGATACTCCAATTGGAATGCAGGAAGGAGCCCTGCTGCAAAAGAATTGCATCAAAAATTTGTAATTACACGCCCCTGTTAAACAAGGGCTGAAAAATTGGGCCTTAGGCACTGGTGCTGGTGCCACAACATTGCAACCCCTCACAGATACTCTAGTTGGAACGCAGGAACGAGCCATGCTGCAAAGTATTGCATCAAAAATTGTAATTACACGCCCCTGTTAAACAGGGGCTGAAAAATTGGGCCTTAGGCACTGGTGCTGGTGCCACAACATTGCAACCCCTCACAGATACTCTAGTTGGAACGCAGGAACGAGCCCTGCTGCAAAGTATTGCATCAAAAATTGTAATTACACGCCCCTGTTAAACAGGGGCTGAAAAATTGGGCCTTAGGCACTGGTGCTGGTGCCACAACACTGCAACCCCTCACAGATACTCTAGTTGGAGCGCAGGAACTAGCCCTGCTGCAAAGAATTGCATCAAAAATTGTAGTTACATGCCCTTGTTAAACAGGGGCTTAAAAATTGGGCCTTAGGCACTGGTGGCGGCACCCAGAACCAAAAATGTTCTTACAAGCTATCAGCATGATCATTGAGGAGGAAGAGGATAATTACTCAGCATAACAGGATAGTCACTCAGCATCAGCATAGGCAGTCTTTGAAGGGATCTGACATTTAAAAAAAAATTATTCGGTTACATCAGCATCAGGTGCTTGGTAGCTGGTGGTGATCCAAGACTGATTCTTTTTTATGAAGGTCAGTCGATCGACCGAGTCGGTTAACAGGCGCACCCTGTGATCGGTTACAAAGCCTCCAGCAGCACTGAATGTGTGTTCCGAAAGAACGCTGGATGCAGGACAGGCCAGTAGCTCAATTGCATACTGTGCAAGCTCTGGCCAGTGATCCATCCTCAAGACCCAGTAACCCGGAGGATTTTCGGTGGGAAAGGTGTCCAAGTCTGATCTTGCCCCTAGGTATTCCTGCACCATGTAAAACAGATGCTGGTGATGGTTGCTGGAACCGATCATACCTTGGGGCTGCGGACAAAAAAATTGTCTGAATGCATCGGTCAGACGGCCACCTTCTCCACGGCTCCTTCTTGGCTGACCGAAGCCTCAGCAACACGTTGTCCAGAAACAGGAGTTTGTAACCTCTCTTGGAACGCGTTGCACAAACCTTTCTGCAAGGCCTCCCAAAGATGTTTCATCCTCTGCTCCCTCTGCGATGGCAAGATAAGGTCCGCAACCTTACCCTTGTAACGTGGATCAAGGAGGGTTGCCAGCCAGTAACGATCCCCCTCCTTGATACCACGAATACGAGGATCCTTCCGCAGGCTTTGCAGGATCAGGGAGGCCATGCAGCGTATGGTTGCTGAGGCATTCGGTCCAGAGTCCTCTGGGTCACTAAGGATGACATGGTCTGCAGCCACCTCCTTCCAGCCACGTACAAGTCCATGTGTTTCTTGGGACTGATCCCTTAAAGACTGCTGCTGATGCTGAGTGCCAGGCTCCACCTCCATACTGACACAATCTTCCTCTTCCTTCTCCTCCTCCTTCTCCTCGTCCTCTTCCTGTGTGATCGGCGGGCACGCAGGAACACTGTCTGAATAAAGGGGGCCTTGAGAGCTAAGGAAGTCCTCCTCTTCCTGCCTCTGTTCTGCCTCAAGTGCCCTGTCCATTATTCCATGCAGCGTGTGCTCCAACAGGTGGACAAGGGGGACAGTGTCACTGATGCATGCACTGTCACTGCTCACCATCCTCGTGGCCTCCTCAAATGGTGACAGGACAGTGCATGGATCCCTGATCATGAACAACTGGCGTGGGGAAAAAAAACAAGCTCCCCTGACCCTGTCCTGGTGCCATAGTCGCACAGGTACTCATTGATGGCTCTCTGCTGTGTGTGCAGCCGCTGCAGCATGGCCAATGTTGAGTTCCACCTGGTGGGCATGTCACAGATTAGGCAGTTATTGGGCAGGTTAAACTCTTTTTGGAGGTCTGCCAGCCGAGCACTGGCATTATATGACCGGCGGAAATGCACACAGACTTTCCTGGCCTGCCTCAGGACATCCTGTAAGCCCGGGTACCTGCCCAAGAACCGCTGCACCACCAAATTAAGGACGTGAGCCAAACAGGGCACATGGGTCAGTTGTCCCTGTCGGAGGGCAGAGAGGAGGTTGGTGCCATTGTCGCAAACCACCATTCCTGCCTTAAGTTGGCGTGGCGTCATCCACCTCTGAACCTGCCCCTGCAGAGCTGACAGAACCTCTGCCCCAGTGTGGCTCCTGTCCCCCAAGCACACCAGCTCAAGCACCGCATGGCATCTTTTGGCCTGCGTACTTGCGTAGCCCCTTGAATGCCTACGGAGCACCGCTGGTTCCGAGGACAAAGCACAGGAAGAGGCCATGGAGGAAGAAGAAGAGGAGGGGGTGGAGGAGAGAGGTGTGTCACAATCATTAGCAGTGGCATTTTGGAGGCGTGGTGGTGGAACAACCTCCAACACTACTGCACCTTGTCCTGCATCCTTTCCAGCTGCCAGCAGAGTCACCCAATGTGCCGTGAAACTTAGGTAACGTCCCTGTCCATGCCTGCTGGACCATGAGTCAGCGGTAATATGCACCTTACCGATGACTGCTGAACCGCACATTCCACAAAATCACGGAAGGGGGCAGAGTCTACCAACTGAAAAGGTAGCAGTTGAAGTGCTATCAATTTTGCCAAGCTAGCATTCAACCGCTGGGCATGTGGATGGCTGGGAGCGAACTTCTTTTGGCGGTGCAGCAGCTGGGGCAGGGAAATTTGCCTGGTACAATCTGACGTTGATGTACCGAAAGCAGATTGCCCACAAGTACTTGGCTGTGACACACCTAATTCTACACCTTCATTCCTCTCAGTGCAGGTCTCAGAGAGGACTGAAGGTATAGTGGGGTTGGAGATCTCAGCTGATGAGGAGCAAAGAGAGGTCCTCTTTGTTCTTTGGTGTGGGTCTTTTAGATACGCTTGCCAACGAACTGCATGGCAGGTCAACATATGTCTGGTCAAGCATGTAGTGCCAAAGCGGGAGATGTTTTGGCCACGCGAGATACGCTTGAGACATATGTTGCAAATAGCACTGGTGCGATCTGATGGTGCAGGTATTCCTGCACCATGTAAAACAGATGCTGGTGATGGTTGCTGGAACCGATCATACCTTGGGGCTGCGGACAAAAAAATTGTCTGAATGCATCGGTCAGACGGCCACCTTCTCCACCGCTCCTTCTTGGCTGACCGAAGCCTCAGCAACACGTTGTCCAGAAACAGGAGTTTGTAACCTCTCTTGGAACGCGTTGCACAGACCTTTCTGCAAGGCCTCCCAAAGATGTTTCATCCTCTGCTCCCTCTGCGATGGCAAGATAAGGTCCGCAACCTTACCCTTGTAACGTGGATCAAGGAGGGTTGCCAGCCAGTAACGATCCCCCTCCTTGATACCACGAATACGAGGATCCTTCCGCAGGCTTTGCAGGATCAGGGAGGCCATGCAGCGTATGGTTGCTGAGGCATTCGGTCCAGAGTCCTCTGGGTCACTAAGGATGACATGGTCTGCAGCCACCTCCTTCCAGCCACGTACAAGTCCATGTGTTTCTTGGGACTGATCCCTTAAAGACTGCTGCTGATGCTGAGTGCCAGGCTCCACCTCCATACTGACACAATCTTCCTCTTCCTTCTCCTCCTCCTTCTCCTCGTCCTCTTCCTGTGTGATCGGCGGGCACGCAGGAACACTGTCTGAATAAAGGGGGCCTTGAGAGCTAAGGAAGTCCTCCTCTTCCTGCCTCTGTTCTACCTCAAGTGCCCTGTCCATTATTCCATGCAGCGTGTGCTCCAACAGGTGGACAAGGGGGACAGTGTCACTGATGCATGCACTGTCACTGCTCACCATCCTCGTGGCCTCCTCAAATGGTGACAGGACAGTGCATGCATCCCTGATCATGAACAACTGGCGTGGGGAAAAAAAACAAGCTCCCCTGACCCTGTCCTGGTGCCATAGTCGCACAGGTACTCATTGATGGCTCTCTGCTGTGTGTGCAGCCGCTGCAGCATGGCCAATGTTGAGTTCCACCTGGTGGGCATGTCACAGATTAGGCAGTTATTGGGCAGGTTAAACTCTTTTTGGAGGTCTGCCAGCCGAGCACTGGCATTATATGACCGGCGGAAATGCACACAGACTTTCCTGGCCTGCCTCAGGACATCCTGTAAGCCCGGGTACCTGCCCAAGAACCGCTGCACCACCAAATTAAGGACGTGAGCCAAACAGGGCACATGGGTCAGTTGTCCCTGTCGGAGGGCAGAGAGGAGGTTGGTGCCATTGTCGCAAACCACCATTCCTGCCTTAAGTTGGCGTGGCGTCATCCACCTCTGAACCTGCCCCTGCAGAGCTGACAGAACCTCTGCCCCAGTGTGGCTCCTGTCCCCCAAGCACACCAGCTCAAGCACCGCATGGCATCTTTTGGCCTGCGTACTTGCGTAGCCCCTTGAATGCCTACGGAGCACCGCTGGTTCCGAGGACAAAGCACAGGAAGAGGCCATGGAGGAAGAAGAAGAGGAGGGGGTGGAGGAGAGAGGTGTGTCACAATCATTAGCAGTGGCATTTTGGAGGCGTGGTGGTGGAACAACCTCCAACACTACTGCACTTTGTCCTGCATCCTTTCCAGCTGCCAGCAGAGTCACCCAATGTGCCGTGAAACTTAGGTAACGTCCCTGTCCATGCCTGCTGGACCATGAGTCAGCGGTAATATGCACCTTACCGATGACTGCTGAACCGCACATTCCACAAAATCACGGAAGGGGGCAGAGTCTACCAACTGAAAAGGTAGCAGTTGAAGTGCTAGCAATTTTGCCAAGCTAGCATTCAACCGCTGGGCATGTGGATGGCTGGGAGCGAACTTCTTTCGGCGGTGCAGCAGCTGGGGCAGGGAAATTTGCCTGGTACAATCTGACGTTGATGTACCGAAAGCAGATTGCCCACAAGTACTTGGCTGTGACACACCTAATTCTACACCTTCATTCCTCTCAGTGCAGGTCTCAGAGAGGACTGAAGGTATAGTGGGGTTGGAGATCTCAGCTGATGAGGAGCAAAGAGAGGTCCTCTTTGTTCTTTGGTGTGGGTCTTTTAGATACGCTTGCCAACGAACTGCATGGCAGGTCAACATATGTCTGGTCAAGCATGTAGTGCCAAAGCGGGAGATGTTTTGGCCACGCGAGATACGCTTGAGACATATGTTGCAAATAGCAGTGGTGCGATCTGATGCACTTGTCTCAAAAAAGGCCCACACCAAAGAACTTTTAGAATAACGCGCAGAGACAGCAGCGCCCTGCACATGCGGAGCTTTGCGGTATGACGCAGTCAGTGTGCTGCCCTTAGGCTGGCCCCTGGAGGGCATCTTGCCTCGTTGGTGATGTGCCTCCTCCTCCTCTATCCTATCAGGCACCCGCGTTGAGTCAGTGACCTCATCATACCCTCCCTCCTCATCACTGGAGCAAACCTGACAGTATGCTGCAGCAGGGAGAGCATGATTGCCAGATTAGTGTAAAAATCACTCCTATTCCAAGTGTTACAAAAAGCTCATAAACCTATAAATACTATATCCAAAATAAACATGATCTTGCAAAAAATAAATAAATAAATAAATAAAGTCTATAGCGTATATATATACAAGAACAATCGTCCATTATAGCAATATAAATAAATAAATAAACAAGTGTTGATAAATAATTAATGATGTGATTAAATAGCGAGAAAGACAATAAAGAACTTATTTGGTAGAGATATACAAGTAGTCCCAATGATTGTGGTTCTTTGATTGCTTAATTGGGGTGTCTGCTTGTCATTTTTAAACTATTCCATCCACCTCCATTTTCATCAAATATAGCTTACCACACCGTTGGATGTATGTAAATCAAAGAATAAACAAGAAAAAAATCATTGAGCAGTGAACTCCATATAGTACACCAGCAAAACACACTCACTGTGTTGTTTCATATATGCATTTTATTTTATGGCTGATAATATAAAACAAATATTACATGAATGAATCAAATTTAGCTAGATTTCCTTCCCTTGTTTCTTATAGCACTGAAAGTGATTGCAGGGAAAGGATTTATAAGTGTTTATGATGCAATACCAATCTATCACCACGGGGGGGGGGGGGGGGGCGCAGGCTAATGCATGGTGCCCCAAGTATGGTAGTTCTCTAAATGTTTTTAAATATTGTAAATGTTATTTATATGTAGCGTTTTTTTTATGTATTTTGTTACCATTAAACCAGCTGTGTTTGTATAATAAAATGTACCCAGAAAGAAACATATGAATATATGCAGTTAGCAGGATGATGATTTGAGCAAACAACGCTGTAGCCATGGTTACTTTCAAGCCAGTGTGCTTATAAAACTGAGACTGTGGCACCTCGAGAGTATCCTTGAGAAAGTCACGTGACGGTGACACAACGCGTGGGAGGAGCCTAGGACGCACTCTGCAGTCTGGCACAGAGCGGTGTACTGCAGCGATCCTTTCTCTCGTCCACAGCGGCTGACTGCTTTTGCAGATTCATATGCTTTTCTAATACTGGGTGCACGTGAGTGAATCTCTGAGTGTGTTTTGCTGGTGTACTATATGGAGTTCACTGCGCAATGATTTTTTTCTTGTTTATTCTTTGATTTACACACATCCAACGGTGTGGTAAGCTGTATTTGATGAAAATGGAGGTGGATGGAAGAGTTTAAAAATGACAAGCAGACACCCCAATTAAGCAATCAAAGAACCACAATCATTGGGACTACCTTTATATCTCTACCAAATAAGTTCTTTATTGTCTTTCTCCCTATTTAATCACATCATTAATTATTTATCAACACTTGTTTATTTATTTATTTATATTGCTATAATGGATGATTGTTCTTGTATATACACGCTATAGACTTTATTTATTTATTTATTTTTTGCAAGATCACGTTTATTTTGGATATAGTATTTATAGGTTTATGAGCTTTTTGTAACACTTGGAATAGGAGTGATTTTTACACTGATGTGGATTTTATGTGCGGGATGCACAGTAATGCATTGTATATTTTATAATTTTTACTGATCATTGAGTGAAGCGCTTCAATTATTATTTTATACTTTTTTATGAAGGGATATTGAGCACCTTATATTGAGAGCAGCCTTTCTCATATATATGATTAGTTTCACTTTGTTTTTTTTTTTTTGTTTTTTTTTTAATAACCATCACAGCGCTTTGTTTTTTCACATTTTTATGATTGCCAGATTACTGTACTTCTTGGGCACCCCCTCTGTCCGTGCTCACGTTACTGCCTTAATCTAGCTCAGTATCATTGTCAGAGCCTTCTAAATGCTGGGCATCCTCCTGGAGCATGTACCCAACACTGTGGTCAAACAGTTCGAGGGATTCCTCAGGAAGACATGGTGGGGCTAGGGAAGGGGTAACTGATGCCATTGAGCCGAGGGAAGAGGCCGCGTTGGCAGCTGCTTTGCCAGACAAAGTACCCTAAGCATTAGTGAGAGAGGATGGAGGATGAGGACGGCTTGGTCATCCACTCGACCAAGTCTTCCGCATGTTGCGGCTCAACACGGCCAGCTGCCGAAAATAAGGGCAAGCGTGTCCCCCAGCCACGTGCTGATGAGGATGCACCGTCTCCACGACCAGCACTGTTGCCTCTAGACACAGAGCCTGCTTGCCCTCTTTTATTGGCTTGTGACTGTCTGCCTCTCTTTGTTGGCCTTCCAGACATACTAATGGCCTGTAGCTGCACTAATCTGGGATATATATATATATATATATATATATATATATATATATATATATATATATATATATATACAGATACTGCAGCTAGCAAAATCAACTGCCTGCCTGTAGTATGAGAACACCACCAACCTTCTATAGGTAGCTTTAGCTGAACACTGTGCAGAGCTTGCCAAAAAATAACTTGTAGCTTATTTAGCTGCCTGCGGTAGTGATAGGATCAGGAAAACACCACCAACCTTCTACAGGTAGCTTTAGCTGAACACTGTGCAGAGCTCGCCAAAAAATAACTTGTAGCTTATTTAGCTGCCTGCGGTAGTGATAGGATCAGGAAAACACCACCAACCTTCTTCAGGTAGCTTTAGGTGAACACTGTGCAGAGCTCGCACTACACTAACTTGTAGCTTATTTAGCTGCCTGCGGTAGTGATAGGATCAGGAAAACACCACCAACTTTCTGCAGGTAGCTTTAGCTGAACACTGTGCAGAGCTCGCAAAAAACTAACTTGTAGCTTATTTAGCTGCCTGTGGTAGTGATAGGATCAGGAAAACACCACCAACCTTCTACAGGTAGCTTTAGCTGAACACTGTGCAGAGCTTGCAAAAAGCTAACTTGTAGCTTATTTAGCTGCCTGCGGTAGTGATAGGATCAGGAAAACACCACCAACCTTCTACAGGTAGCTTTAGCTGAACACTATGCAGAGGTCGCACTACACTAACTTGTAGTTTTAGCTGAACACTGTGAGGAGGATGCACTACACTAACTTGTAGCTTATTTAGCTGCCTGCGGTAGTGATAGGATCAGGAAAACACCACGAACCTTCTACAGGTAGCTTTAGCTGAACACTGTGCAGAGGCTGCACTACACTTACTTGTAGTTTTAGCTGAACACTGTGAGGAGGACGCACTACACTAACTTGTAGCTTTAGCTGAACACTGTGCAGAGGTTGCACTACACTAACTTGTAGTTTTACCTGAACACTGTGAGGAGGATGTACTACACTAACTTGTAGCTTTAGCTGAACACTGTGCAGAGGTCGCACTACACTAACTTGTAGTTTTAGCTGAACACCATGAGGAGGACGCACTACACTAACTTGTAGCTTTAGCTGAACACTGTGAGGAGGACGCACTACACTAACTGTAAATAGTCTAGCTGCCTGACTGTGGTACTAATAGGATCAAAAGAACACCAGCAATTTTCTTCTGTGGACTGTGAGGAGGACGCACTACCCTAACTTGTAGCTTTAGCTCAACACTGTGCACTACACTAACTTGTAGCTTTAGCTGAACACTGTTCAGAGGACACACTACACTAACTTGTAGCTTTAGCTGAACACTGTGCAGAGGTCTCACTAAACTAACTTGTAGCTTTAACTGAACACTGTGAGGAGGATGCACTACACTGTAAATAGTCTAGCTGCCTGACTGTGGTACTAATAGGATCAAAAGAACACCAGCAATTTTCTTCAGGTAGCTGTAAAAACTGTAACAACACAAGCCTGCCTGTCAGTAGCAAGATAACAGAAACGGATCTAGCTAAACTGAATGCAATGTATATATATATACAACACCTGGGATGCATATATATACACAATACACTGTAAGTGCAGCTAACTCACTGAATGTCCTGCCTAATCTATCTAACTTAAATCAAATGACACTGTCTCTCTCTGTCTATCTCTCTCTCAACGCCAGAACACACACTACACAGGGCCGCCATGCAGGCGGCCTTATATAGTGTGGGGCGTGTACTAAATCTCCTGAGCCATAATTGGCCAAAGCCTCCTGTTAAGACGGTGCTGTGATTGGCCAAGCATGCGGGTCATAGTGCATGCGTGGCCAATCATCAGCCAGCAATGCACTGCGAATTATCTATCAAGAGATACTAGACTTCCTTCCCTACAATGGAACTTCGTTATGCAACTTTTGAAATTTGCCACACGGCATAATTATTTTTGGTTCCAAAATCAGTTTTACCTGCAGAATAGGGGTGTGGCTATGGGGGCGAAGTTTGCCCCTAGTCTCACTAACCTCTTCATGGCCCAGTGGGAGGAGGACGTTGTCTATGCCTCCCAGAGACCTGAGTTGATTCTCTGGGTTAGGTATATAGACGACATCCTCCTCCTATGGGATGGAGATCGCATATCCTTAGATAATTTCATGGCCACACTTAATCTCAATAATAGAGGGATCTCTTTAAGCTATGAGGCTAGCACCTCTATGGTTCACTTCTTAGACCTGGAGAGCTTGGTGGTTGAACAACATTTGGAGTTAAGAACATTATTTAAACCCACCGACCGGAACGGATATATTCCGGTCGATAGTTGCCACCAAGACCAATGGCTGAAGTCAATTCCCTGTAGTCAGTTCTTGAGGCTGCGGCGTAATTGTACAAGAACCTCTGACTATTTATCCCAGTTTCAAGTCCTCAAAAACAGATTCCTGGAAAAGGGTTATAACCCAGATCTACTAGATATGGAAATTAATAAGGTCTTGTTAACAGAAAGAAGTTCTACTTTAACTGAGCGCCCCAAAGCAACTTCAGATTCCGGATTTAGATGGTCCTTTATTACCACTTACTCTACCCAATCCAAACAGATTAGGGACATTTTTAGAAGACACTGGAAGGTGCTTTTAAATGATAGATTGCTTGGCCCTATCCTCCCTGAACAAGCATCTTTAGGTGTGCATGGTCCATTCAGGGGCAAGTCGCCCCGAATGTGATCGACCCCCCTAGAAAGGTATCCTTTTTTCAAGACTGTAAGGGTTATTACCCATTTTGCAAATGTAATGTGTGTCTCCACAACATTGGAGGGAGACACAAAACCATTACATTTAAATCCACGGTTACTTCACCCATATATTGTATGAAGCATTTCACTACCTGCTCTTCCCAATATATTGTGTATTTGCTCACCTCTCCTTGCCACAAACAGTACGTTGGTCGTACGATTAGGACTTTTTCTATCCGAGTCAATGAGCATGTGGCTGGGATTAAGGGTGGGAAAAGCAAACACACAGTACCACGTCACTATTTACAGTACCATAATAAAGATCATACAGGTACACTATTTCAAGTGATTGATAAGTTTGTCCCTCATTGGAGGGGTGAGTCTTGCCTTCGTGGCGTTTCTTGCCTCGAAACGTATTGGATACATGAGTTGAGGTCCTACTTCCCGTTCGGGTTGAATGGTGAGTGGGACCTCAACTCATTTATTAACCAATCTTAGAGATTTTTCTTCCCCACAATTTCACTTTTTAGCCTGTTTTGGGGTTCATTTGCAATAGGGGGCCTTTACATACCTAATGTTTAGGCTACTTCCTTTTTCTGTTGGAACCCTTATCTATTCATATTGTATTTCCTATGATTCATGAGTCCCAACATTTTGTTTCCATGTTTGGGGGGGCCCCTTTAGGTTAGGTGAGTTTTATCATTCCCCTACCCATTGTGGGTCCCTAGACTAAGGAATTGTTTTCTTTTCTTATTTTTGTGAATTTTACCCATTGTGATTTTGTTTCAAAACTGTCTTTGGGGGACCACTTTGATCACTTTTGATAGCACAGTGGTCCTCCTTCGTAATACTTTCCCCAGTGACCTACGATTGGGGTCATGTGGATGAAATGTGGGCTGGTGACGGGATGCGCTGCACGGCCGTGGTGACTGTTTTTGTTAGATCGCGAGATCTCCTCTCCCTACGGTCACGTGGGGCTTCACTCACTCATCACGTGACTTGGGACCGGCATTTGGTGGTCTTTTGGATGCAACGTCATTTCCCTTTGTTTGACACATGAACCCGCAGCCATTGAGACTAGATCTTCCAGTCGGTCTGCTGGTTGGCTGCTTGGCCCACTTGTCTTTCTACTGTTGCATGCTATTGGTCTAATTGACTGTATTATCCATTTAAGAGTTAGATGACCACTCCTGTCCAATGAGATGAAGTAATGTTCCTTCTTGTTGATTGGTCTTGTATCAGTTATTTTATTTATAAATATAGGCAACGTGGAGGAGGTTATTTATACCAAAGTAGAAGGTCGTAACGCGTTGGATTTTTTTTACTACTCTCCATGTTGCCCTCCATTTTATTGTGATTTAATGCTATTGGTTTTTTAGAAATAAAAATACCCCTTTTATCTGCACTATGTGGAAGCACAATTTTTTTCTCCACATATCATCCTGATGGGAGTGATTGTCCAGCTTTTGCCATACCTGGTACACCTTACCTCCATGATTTCAATTGTGAGTTCCAGTAGTGACGACTGATCTTGATGATCCCTGGAGATCCCGGTGAATTCGCCTTAGAGGTTCCAACTACGTGGATATCCCCCTATCTGCCCTGTATGGCGCATTGCCTTCAAGACTCCATGTCGCTGACAGTGGAGTCCACTTGATCTGGTAAGAGCATGTACTTATTACTCATCCATTGATGTTGTTTTCATCTGAAGTCGCTCTCTTGTACGGATCTACATATCCTGTGTCAACACTTGGATACCCATCATCCTGAGTTGTTGCATCCGTGTTTATACACAACTGGACACCACATCACTTACCTGTTTGCCATTGGCAATTTAGACTTTTCTTGTCACATATTTAGTTTACTACACTTTGTCGATGGTCTTGTGGTTATATGGACTATACTGTTTTTACTATTATTACGGTATTTATGTATGCACCTTACCGCTGACCGACCTGTCCAGCGAGGCCAAGACATTGCCTTCCACATGCCGGTAGAGAGCCTTCCATGAGAAAAAGTGGTGTTTGGGAACCTGCCACTGAGGAACTGCACATTCCACAAACTCACAGAAGGGGCGGAGTCTACCAACTGAAAAGGTAGCAGTTGAAGTGCTAGCAATTTTGCCAAGCTAGCATTCAACCGCTGGGTATGTGGATGGCTGGAAGCGAACTTCTTTCGGCGGTGCAGCAGCTGGGGCAGGGAAATTTGCCTGGTACAATCTGATGTCGGTGTACCAATAGCAGATTGCCTGCAAGTACTTGGCTGTGACACACCTAATTCTACACCTTCAGTCCTCTCAGTGCAGGTCTCAGAGAGGACTGAAGGTATAGTGGGGTTGGAGATCCCAGCTGATGAGGAGCAAGGAGAGGTCCTCTTTGTTCTTTGGTGTGGGTTTTTTAGGTACGCTTGCCCACGAACTGCATGGCAGGTCAACATATGTCTGGTCAAGCATGTGGTGCCCAAGCGGGACATGTTTTGGCCATGTGAGATACGCTTGAGACATATGTTGCAAATAGCAGCGTTGGGATCTGATGCACTCATCTCAAAAAAGGCCCACACCAAAGAGCTTTTGGAATAACGCGCAGAGACAGCAGCGCCCTGCACATGCGGAGCTCTACGGTGTGATGCAGTCAGTGTTCTGCCCTTAGGCTGGCCCCTGGAGGGCATCCTGCCTCCTTGGTGATGTTCCTCCTCCTCCTCTCTCCTATCAGGCACCCATGTGGAGTCAGTGACCTCATCATCCCCTCCCTCCTCATCACTGGAGCAAAGCTGGCAGTATGCTGCAGCAGGGGGAACATGACTGCCAGATTGCTGTCCTTCTTGGGCACCCCCTCTGTCTTGGCTCACGTTACTGCCTTCCTCTAGCTGAGTACCATCATCAGAGCCTTCAAAATGCTGGGCATCCTCCTGGACCATGTACCCAACACTGTGGTCAAACAGTTCAAGGGACTCCTCAGGAGGACATGGTGGGCTAGTGAAGGAGAGACTGATGCCATTGAGCCAAGGGAAGAGGCCGCGTTGGCAGCTGCTGAGCCTGGGTGAGAGAGGATGAGGAGGATGAGGAGGATGAGGACGGCTTGGTCATCCACTTGACCAAGTCTTCCGCATGTTGCGGCTCAACATGGCTGCCGAAAAAAAGGCCAAGCGTGTCCCATGGCCACGTGCTGATGAGGATGCACCATGTCCACGACCAGCACTGTTGCCTCTAGACACAAAGCCTGCTTGCCCTCTTTTATTGGCTTGTGACTGTCTGCCTCTCCTTGTTGGCCTTCCAGACATACTATTGGCCTGCAGTGAGATGTAGCTGCACAAAACTGGGATGTATATATATACCGATTATACTGCAGCTAGCAGAATCAACTGCCTGCCTGTAGCATTATTAGTATGAGAACACCTGCACTTGTCTTCAGGTAGCTATACTGTAGGTGCAACTGTGCAGGGTACACAGTACAGTAACTGTAAATACGTCAAGAGCCCACACAAGCACCTTGCTTCAGGTAGCTATACTGTAGGTGTGACTGTGCAGGGTACACAGTACAGTAACTGGAAATATGTCAAGAGCCTACACAAGCACCTGGCTTCAGGTAGTTATACTGTAGGTGCAACTGTGCAGGGTACACAGTACAGTAACTGGAAATATCTCAAGAGCCTACACAAGCACCTGGCTTCAGGTAGTTATACTCTAGGTGCAACTGTGCAGGGTACACAGTACAGTAACTGGAAATACGTCAAGAGCCTACACAAGCACCTGGCTTCAGGTAGTTATACTGTAGGTGCAACTGTGCAGGGTACACAGTACAGTAACTGGAAATACATCAAAAGCCTACACAAGCACCTGGCTTCAGGTAGCTATACTGTAGGTGCAACTGTGCAGGGTACACAGTACAGTAACTGGAAATACTGTAAAAACACCTGCCTGCCTGTAAGTACTGTATATTAGGAAGAGAAGAACAGGATCTAGCTAAACTGAATACATATATATATATATATATATATACAAAACCTGGGATGCATATATATACACAATACACTGCAAGTGCAGCTAACTGACTCGACCTGCCTACTCTATCTAACTTAAATCAAATTACACTGTCTCTCTGTCTATCTATCTCTCTCCACCGCAACACACTACACAGGGCCGACGTGCAGGCAGCCTTATATAGGGGCATGTACTAGGGGCATGTACTAAACCCCCTGAGCCATAATTGGTCAAAGCCTCCCTGGCTTTGGCCAATTACGGCTCTCTGTATACACTGCGCTGTGATTGGCCAAGCATTGGGGTCATAGTGCGTGTTTGGCCAATCATCAGCCAGCAATGCACTACGATGCCGCAGTGAATTATGGGCCGTGATGCGCCACTCGAATTTGGTGCGAACGGCCCATAACGTTCGTAATTCGGCGAACGACTGAACACACGATGTTCGAGTCGCACATGCGCTCGACTCGAACATGAAGCTCATCCCTACTGGCAGGGGCATGTCAGTAGCCGTCGGGCGAATCTGCGTGTACGCAGGTGCACGAGGGGTCTTTCTAGGACATTTCAGCTCAATTCCCCACCAGGGGGCGCCGGAGCGCTCCCGCGTGTGCCCGTACGCGCGTTCGCTGGTACACGCGCGCGCCCGTGCGCGCGCCCGTTCGCGCTAGCGCTGTTTTGGCGCCAAGGTCCCTTTAAAAGAGTGACAGGTGCTCATGTCAGGTGCTGTTCGTCTGCAGCTCTGCACCTGAAGTTCCTGTATCTGCCTATCTGTTATTTTGCTAGTGACCCGGCTACGTCTGACCATTCTCCAGTCTCCTATCCGACCCGGCTTGCCTGACCTTGCTTATTCTGTTACCTGCTGCCGAACTCCTGCCTGCCTGACTATCCTTGGATCATCCCTCCTGTTTATACCTGCCTGATCTCCTGCCAAAACGGACTGTCTGACCTTGTTTGCCTGTGTCCTGTGACGCTGTTCCCAGCCTGCTTGTTTTGCATCCAGCTGCTGTCTTCGCATCTGTCTGCCTGCCTCCCGGCCTGCACCAGCTTACCTGCATCCGCAGCTCAGCCATCCCTGAGGGACATCCTTCCAGTTCCGTATCTGCTTCTGCTGGACCCTGCATCAGGCCCTCCTACCCACTGCGCTCAGGAGACCACTGTTCCCACTTCCAGCGGCTCCTGAACCAGCGTTTAAGAGAGGTCTCCTTCTACCAGTCAGGCTCAACTACCAGGTACCTAACACCTACTTTTGAGAGACACAAGAGATACATTTGTGTTGGGAAGGAAGCTCAGAACGGAGCTTGTCTACTCAGAACACAGTTCTTCTGCTGTGTGAAGGGGGGGTATGTGTCCTGCCTCTGATCAGCTCTTACACACTCTAACTGCAGCCTCTCCATCCCCTGCTCCTGACAGATGAAGAAAGATTTCTAACACAATCTGCCCTTTTTAAGTGGTGTAGGGAAGAGAAGACTGCAGAATAACAAGTGAAACCTATGTAGGAGGAATTGTTTAATCTTTGTGTATCATCTGAGGCCTATCACTTCACTGGGTATATGTGAGGGTTTACATCCACTTTAAGAAAATCCAGTTGTCTAGGGTACACATCAGTTAAGGTCCACCTCTAAATTATCATCATACATTCATCACCATCACTATCAGTTTTCTTCTCCATTTTGTCAGGGCTGGCTCAGCCCTTCCTTCTCTGAGCTGGCCGCTCAGCTGTCGGCTAATTGCCAGCTCTCATCTCTCTCCACAGTTAACCAGCTGTTGTGGATTTGCTTGTCAGTCCCGCCTACTTAAAGATCTCCAGCTCACTTCACTTCAGAGTAAGACTCCACGACACCTTCCAGTGGGCCTCCTACCCAATGGAGAGAGGCCCTGGACCCACCTGTCTATGGATTTCATTGTGGAGTTGCCCAACTCCCAAGGCAACACAGTTATCCTTATGTTGGTTGACCGGTTCTCAAAGATGTGTCATTCTATTCCACGTAAGAAGTTGCCCACTTCTAAGGAACTGGCTTCCATTTTTGCTCGGGAGATCTTTCGCTTACATGGGCTACCAAAGGTGATTGTCTTGGACAGGGGTAGTTAGTTTGTGTCCCGGTTCTGGCGAGCCTTTTGTGCACAGCTGGGAATTCAGCTTGCTTTCTCCTCAGCATATCACCTGCAAGTCTACTGGGGCAGCAGAACGAGCCAATCAGTACTTGGAGCAATTCCTACATTGCTATATTTCTGACCATCACAACAACTGGTCAGACCTATTACCATGGGCTGAGTTTGCTCATAGCAATGCCTCGAATTCTGCTTCCCGATTGTCTCAGTTTATGGCGAATTATGGTTTCCAACCTTCCATGTTGCCTGACTTGTTTGTTCAGCAGAGTATTCCTGTGCTAGAGGAGCATCTCCGTGGTCTTCGTTCCACTTGGGCACAAGTCCAGGAGGCTTTGCGTCATGCTAATGATAGGTACAGACTCCATGCTGACCGCAGACACCTGCCTGCGCCTTCCTACCAGGTTGGGGACAGGGTCTGGCTGTCATCTGGTAACCTCTGACTTCGTGTTCCCAGTGGCTTACGCATTGGACCTTCCTCCTAGTATGCACATCTCAAATGTGTTTCATGTCTCCTTATTGAAACCGTTGGTCATCAAGCGCTTTACCACCTCGGTGCCACGTGCTCACCCTATACAGGTTGAAAACCATGAGGCGTATGAGGTACAATCCATTGTTGACTCCCGTAGGTCCCATGGGCGCATACAGTACCTGGTGCATTGGAGGGGGTACGGTCCGGAGGAACTCTCCTGGGTCTCATCCTTGGACGTACATGCCTCTGTCCTCCTCCGTGATTTCCATAGACGTTTTCCCCTCAAGCCCGGTGGTCCTCCGAGGGGGAGGAGTCGTTGAGGAGGGGGGTACTGTCAGGGCTGTTTCAGTCCTTCCTTCTCTGAGCTGGCTGCTCAGCTGTCAGCTAATGGCCAGCTCTCATCTCTCTCCACAGTTAACCAGCTGTTGTGGATCTGCTCATCAGCCTACTTAAAGATCTCCAGCTCACTTCATTCCTGCCTTCGCCTTGGTCACATCACAAAAAAACATCTCCTGCGTTCCTGTTTAAAGACTGGCTTTGCGGACATCCCTTCTGGCTCCTTATCCTGCTTGCTTCAAATATATGTCAAAGAAAAATTTCTAAAACATTAGCAGCGCTAGTGCAAAAATAGCAAATATTTGAAAATATCAATGAAATTGCTTAAGAGTCTACTTAAACAAAGTATCAAATGGTTATCCACTCAGTGAAAGTCCATTAAGAAAAAGCAGGTGAGTATAAACTAGACGATCGTGGAAGAAAATATTAGCAGTGATCCCAAGTCTCCATCACCACACCACTTGTGCCACAGCCCTGTAGGTCATCCACTTACCAGACCTTGCTGGTTAACACGCTTATCAATCAAAGGGATAATCGCTGTTCACTGGACACTTTTCATCTGTATTTTGCTCATTGCAAGCAATAGATAAATAAAATTCCACATAGCGTAATCCAGTACAATAATTATTTATTAATTTTAAATTATCCCACAAAAAACACTCACAATGTTTGCATAATATAAGGGCATGTAACATCAATACTATGTCAGCCGTGCATTCCCCTCTAGCCTCTCACCACTGCCGCGGTGTTCCCGGGAAGGACAGACGAGGATAAGCCGACTCTGTAGATAGCTGCATAGCAACGCCCTGACGTGGACGCGTTTCTGTCATCACTTTCATCAGAGGGCGTAGCTACGCAACACAGCTCTGAACTATAAATACACACTCTGTCAGAGGGTCATTCCTAGTAAAGGTAATAATACTATCCCCATCTTTTATCTGTCAAAAAACTTTTAAAATATTATCGTGAGGGCTTGACCTAAATATCGGAAATGTATTCCAACGGTGATAAAATAAATTACATATATAGCTTAACCTTCAATGTATAGTGTTTATAATAATTATTGTGCGACTTTATAAGAAGATACAGTCACCTACCTGATATTGATCGGTCATGCGACTGATAAAAACACCCAAACATATAATTAATTAAAATTTAAAAATACTCTAATAATAGTCAGGCATTACAATATCATTTTATATTCTAAGATATATTACACTTGATACTAAAATTAAAAACTCTATTAGCCACTTCCCGCCTGGCCTATAGCAGATTGATGACCAGGCCGTGGTTCAGTTATCCTGACTGAGCGTCATATGACATCCTTCAGGATAACAGCAGCCGCGCGCCCGTGGGGGCACGCATTGCAGTGATCGGTGGAGCGGTGTGTCGGTTTGACACACTGCTCCACCGATCTTGGTAAAGAGCCTCCGGTGGAGGCTCTTTACCACGTGATCAGCCGTGTCCAATCACGGCTGATCACGATGTCAATGGGGAAAGCCGTTGATCGGCTTTTCCTCACTCGCGTCTGTCAGATTGGCGGCTCTCTGATTGTTTATCAGCGCAGCCCCCCTTGGATGCCCGCACTAGATCACCAGGGAAGCCACCAGGACCACCAGGGAAGCGGACAACATGTGGATGGCCAGGTATGTACCCCATGGTCATCCACGTGTGCCCAATGTGCCCAGTCTGTGCCAATCAGTGCCCACAAATGGGCACTGACTGCCACCATTATAATTCAGTGATGCCCAGCAATGCCACCCATCAATGTCATCAGTGCCACCAATCAGTGTCAACAGTGCCACCCATCAGTGTCCATTTGTGCCACTTTTCAGTGCCCATCCATGCCCATCTGTGCCCACCTATCAGTGCCCATCAGTGCCCATCCGTGTCACCTATCAGTGCCACCCATAAGTACCCATAAGTGCCACCCATAAGTGCCCATCAGTGCCGCCTATGAGTGCCCATCAGTGCCGCCTATGAGTGCCCATCAGTGCGGCATATCAGTGTCACCTATCAGTGCCCATCAGTGCCACCTATCAGTGTCCATCAGTACTGCCTATCAGTGCTTATCATCAGTGCCTGTCAGTGCCACCTCATCAGTGCTATCTCATTAGTGCCACCTTATCAGTGCCCATCAGTGCAGCCATATCAGTGCCCATAATTGAAGAAGAAAACATACTTATTTACAAAAATTTTAAACAGAAACAAAGAAAAACTTTCCGTCATTTTTTATTTGTTGCGCAAAAATTAAAAACCACAGAGGTGATCAAATACCACCAAAAGAAAGCTCTATTTGTGGGAAATAAATGATAACAAATTTGTTTGGGTACAGTGTTGTATGACCGCGCAATTGTCATTCAAATTGCAACAGCGCTGAAAGCTGAAAATTGGCTTGGGCAGGAAGGTATCTAAGTGCCTGGTATTGAAGTGGTTAAAAAACAATTAAAAATTGCTAATAAAACAATTTAGATCTAATTACAAATTCATACCCCTCGGACTTAATGTGTCAGTTAAATATATCCATTTTGTCTCACATTTGGACAATGCTCTGACTTTATTACAACCCCGCCAATCTGGGTGCAATTTCTCTACATCCCAGAACTTTAGTCCTGAGGGGTCTCCTTTGTGTTTAATTTTAAAATGCATTGAGACACTGTGGTCCTTATACCCTATTTTAGATCCTTACAATCCACCTGCCAGACCGATAGTGAATAGTATTAATTCGGTATCGGCCCGAGTGAGCCAGTACCTGGACACTTTTTTACAAAAAAGTGTGGAAGAAACAAGAGCATACAAGACAATTCCTACAGCTCCTGAAAGGTCTGAACATCCCA
The DNA here is from genome assembly GCF_042186555.1 of Aquarana catesbeiana. Taxonomy (NCBI): domain Eukaryota; kingdom Metazoa; phylum Chordata; class Amphibia; order Anura; family Ranidae; genus Aquarana; species Aquarana catesbeiana. Next base: position 121,784,932 of record NC_133334.1, read on the forward strand.
GATGCCAAAGATGTGTTTTTAGTTACGGCCGATGTAGCATCATTATACATGGTGATAAATCATGATGATGCCTTATTAGACTTGAATTGGGCTTTAAGCAAGAGAGATGATCTACCATTTGCACAAATAGAAGTTTTTAGGGATCGCTTTGGACTATTGCTTAAGCCATAACTATTTCTGGTATGCTGGTAAATATTATATGCAGATTAAAGGTGTAGCAATGGGCGCCAAGTTTGCACCATCGCTAGCTAACCTATTTATGAGTGTCTGGGAAGACAAATCTATATACAGACAACAGAAGAAAGAGTTACTTTTTTATAAAAGATTTATTGATGATCTGTTTTTTATATGGGTGGGTGCGGAATCTTCTTTAGAATCTTTTATTATTGATCTTAATAATAATACAAACAATATTAAACTGGAATGCAAATGGAGTTGTGAATCAATAAATGAATCTGGATGTCACGGTGATGTTAAATAACCAACAGATGACTACAAAATGTTTTTTCAAACCTAGCAATTGCAATAGTTATTTATCAATACATAGTGGGCACTATCCCACATGGCTTAAAAATATCCCTAAGGGGCAGTTTACAAGAGTACGGTGGAACTGCACACAAAATAATGACTATTTGGATCAAGTGCAAATTCTAAAAAAACGCTTTGTAGAGAAAGGGTATAGCGTGGATGTTTTGGATAAAACGATAGACGAAATACACAATATACCTCAAGATAATTGTCTGATCGATAGGCCAAAACAAACCAATACCAAACACGAATGGGGTTTTATCAGTGGGTTCCATGCCCAGTATAGTGGAAACAACTTTCAAAAAATACTGGCCATCATTGACCACCAATAAATTTTTAATCAAATTAATTCCGGAAGAACCAATTTTTTTTTTACAGAAAGGGACAATTATTTGGTGACAAGATTGTGAAAAAAATCTTGGATCCCCGACCAAGCCATCTATGTTTTGGGATAACCCGGGTTTCTTTGCATGCGGTAGGTGTATATCGTGTAGACAAGTCCATACCAGACTGAGAGCCGTAACGGAATTCCAATCTATAGCTAACTCAAAAGTGTTCAAAATGAAGGATTTTATTTCATGCATGACCACACATGTGGTATATGCACTTCAATGTCCGTGCAATCTGATGTATATTGGACGCACCAAACGAACTTTAGGTAAACGGGTGTCCGAACACATCAACAGCATTAAAATAGGGTATAAGGACCACAGTGTCTCAATGCATTTTAAGATTAAACACAAAGGAGACCCCTCAGGACTAAAGTTCTGGGACGTAGAGAAATTGCACCCAGATTGGCGGGGTTGTAATAAAGTCAGAGAATTGCCCAAATGTGAGACGAAATGGATATATTTAACTGACACATTAAGTCCGAGGGGTATGAACGTGGAGTTAGATCTAACTTGTTTTATTAGCGATTTTTAATTGTTTTTTAATAGAGTTTTCAATTTTAGTATCAATTTTAATATATCTTAGAATATAAAATGATACTATTGTAATGCCTGACTATTATTAGAGTGTTTTTAAATTTTAATTAATTATATGTTTGGGTGTTTTTATCAGTCACATAACCGATCAATATCAGGTAGCAACTGTATCTTCTGATAAAGTCGCACATTAATTATTATAAACACTATACATTGAAGGTTAAGCTATATATGTGATTTATTTTATCACCATTGGAATAAATTTCCGATTTTTAGGTCAAGCCCTCACGATAATATTTTAAAAGTTTTTTGACAGATAAAAGATAGGGATAGTATTATTACCTTTACTACAACTAATGTTGTGCTCATTAGGTGATGTAAAGGTAGATTTATCCTGATACCACTATGCAGACATCCTGAGTTTGTTGATTATAGTGTTTCTATAGTATAGGCACCATACACTGAGAAATCTAGATTGAGTGATCATAATCTAGTTGCAGAGCATTTGAGATGATTTAATTTGCTTGTGTAATATGTTAATATACTCCTGATGTTATAAACAAATATAAGTTTAAGTGGTGTATAGCAAAAAAAGTTTATTTTATTTTTTATTTTGCATTTGTAATGTTATTATGCAAGAGAATATATACAATTGCTAAGTCTAATGCAGATTAAGACTGACAGGTGAAGTGTGTTGTCAATTAGTCTGCAACACATGTAGGAGTGACCCTCTGACAGAGTGTGTATTTATAGTTCAGAGCTGCGCTGCGTAGCTACGCCCTCTGGCGATTGTGATGACAGAAACGAGTCCGCGTCAGGGCATTGCTACGCAGCTATCTACAAAGTCGGCTTATGCTCTTCTGCAGTGACGTTGCTATGGGGGTGCGGGGGGTGCGGCCCGCACCGGGTGACACCCGCCAGAGGGGTGACACCGGGGCCGGCGCTGCTACACAGTGCACTATATTGTTTGAAGCTTGCAGTTCAAGCAGGGCACCCAGATGTGCGGGGGAGGCTGCTTGTATCACTCTGCAGTCAGTCTAAGCTGTCACTTGAGACCTCCAATATCTCGAGGTAGCCGGAGTTGGTGGGCGGAGCTGGGGTGTGGCTGTCTGTTCCACTCCTCCCACAGACTCCTTCACTCTGGCTGATCCCGCAGCTGAAGAAGGAGAAAGAGGTGAGGACACAGCAGCCCCGCTCGGGTGTCTGTCTTCAGCTGCAGGCATGTTGTATGTTGCTGTGTAAGCTGTAAGTCCTAACCTGCCCTATAGCCCCCAAACTGCCACTATACCACCCCAAACTTCCCATATACCACCCCAAACTGCCCTATACACCCCAAACTTCCAATATACCACCCCAAACTGCCCTCTCACACCCCCAAACTACCCTAAACCACCCCAAATCACCCCCAAACTGCCAATATACCACCCCAAACTGCCCTATACCACCCCAAACTACCCTAATCCACCCCAAATCACCCCCAAACTGCCAATATACCATCCCAAACTACCCTAAACCACTCCAAATCACCCCCAAACTGCCAATATACCACCCCAAACTTCCCTAAACCACCCCAAATCACCCCCAAACTGCCAATATACCACCAAAACTGCCCTATACCACCCCAAAATGCCAATATACCACCCCAACCTGCATATACCACCCCAGCCTGCCCTATACCACCCCAAATTACCCTATATCACCCAAACTGCCAGATACCGTCCTAACCTGTCCTATACCACCGCAACCTGCCCTATACCACCGCAACCTGCCCTATACCACCCCAACCTGCCCTATACCACCCTAACCTGCCATTATACCACCCTAGCCTGCCACTATACCACCCTATACTACCCTACCCTGCCACTATATCACCCTATACTATCATTTACAAGGGCCAGTTTGGGGTGCACCCCATGACCGTGCTCTGCCTGCAGGGCGCTGGGCAGCCTAGACAGGAGAGGGGGTGACACCATGTTTTACCGCACCAGGTGACACCGACCCTAGTGACGTCACTGCTCGTCTGTCCTTCCCGGGAACACCGCAGGAGCGGTGAGAGGTTAGAGGGGAATGCACGACTGACATAGTATTGATGTTACATGCCCTTATATTATGCAAATATTGTGAGTGTTTTTTTGTGGGATAATTTTAATCACTTGACATCCGGCCATAGCTACAGCGCGGATCTCAATTCCCAGGAGGCCGTCATTTACAGATCACTGTAAATGGCCAATCACAGTGGCCATTTACAGCGCGATCGCGATGGCCAATGAGCGATGATCTCAAATGTAAACATATGAGATCATCTCTCATTGCTGGCCTTCTCTCCTCACACAGAGACAGCATGTGAGGAGAGAGAGAATCTGACAGCAATCTGTGAGTTACAAAAAGAGTTTTTACAGTGCCTACAGTGCCCCATCAGTACAGTGCCCATCAGTACAGTACCCATCAGTACTGTGCCCCATCAGTACAGTGCCCACCTGTGCCAATCGGTGACCACCTGTGCCAATCGGTGCCAACCTGTCTGCCATCAGTGATCAGTGTACATTTGCACATCTTCACAATCAGTGCCCACCTGTGCCACCTCATCAGTGCCCACCTGTGCCACCTCATCAGTGCCCACCTGTGCCAATCAGTGCCCATCTGTGCTGCCTCAGTGCACATCTGTGCAATCAATCAGTGCACATCTGTGCCGCCTCATCAGTGCCCATCTGTGCCACTCCATCTGTGCCGCCCCATCTGTGCTGCCTCATCAGTGCCCAGCTGTGCCACCTCATCTGTGCCACCTCATCAGTGCACATCTGTGCCATCTCAGTGCACATCTGTTCCGCCTCAGTGCCCACCTGTGCCACCTCATCAGTGCCCACCTGTGCCACCTCATCAGTGAGCACCTGTGCCACCTCATCAGTGCCCACCTGTGCCAATCAGTGCCAATCTGTTCCGCCTCATCAGTGCACATCTGTTCCACCTCATCAGTGCACATCTGTTCCACCTCATCAGTGCCCACCTGTGCCATGTCATCAGTGCCCACCTGTGCCAATCAGTGCCCATCTGTGCCACCTCATCAGTGCACATCTGTTCCACCTCATCAGTGCACATCTGTTCAGCCTCATCAGTGCACATCTGTTCCGCCTCATCAGTACACATCTGTTCCACCTCATCAGTGCACATCTGTTCCACCTCATCAGTGCCCACCTGTGCCACCTCATCAGTGCCCACCTGTGCCAATCAGTGCCCACCTGTGCCAATCAGTGCCCATCTGTGCAGTCTCATCAGTGCACATCTGTTCCACCTCATCAGTGCCCACCTGTGCCGCCTCATCAGTGCCCACCTGTGCCGCCTCATCAGTGCACATCTGTTCCACCTCATCAGTGCCCCTCTGTGCCACCTCAGTGCCCATCTGTGCTCATCAGTGCCGCCTCATCAGTGCCCATCAGTGCAGGCTTAGCACACACCTGTGTAGTCGCATCACCACCAGCAACCATGTCCAAAAGAGGCTTTTCCGCCGAGGAGGCATATCAAATACTTTCCCAGGCCGATGAGAGCAACGGGGAGCTCTCTTTTTCAGATTCCCTTTCAGACTCCGATTCTGAGTTGGACATAAATTATGAGCCAGTCCTCAGTAGTGGAACACTGAGTGACTCAGAGGAGGAAGATATTTGGCCCGCCAAACAAAGGCATTGTGGTGAGGAGGCAGTGGCATCCACCAGCATCACAGTGCCATCCACCAGCACCGCAGTGCCATCCACCAGCACCGCAGTACCTCGGCAAGAAAGGCCAAGGACCCATGCCAGCCTTCCCTATGCCCTGCAGAACCCCTTGTGTCTTCCTCCTAATTAAGGAGAAGCCAACATTCCCCCTTTCACTGCCCAGCCAGGAGTCCAGGTGGACACAGAGAGTTTTTCCCCAGTAAATTTTTTTGATTTAATTTTTACCGAGGACATGCTATCAAATATTGTGGCCCAGTGCAACCTTTATGCACAGCAATTTATTTTAAACAATCCAACGTCCTACTATGCCCGTCCCTACAAATGGAGAGACGTAATGGTGGAGGAGTTGAAGGTTTTTTTAGGCCTCACATTTAATATGGGACTCACCAAAAAAAACACTTTGATGTCCTATTGGTCAACCCACCCCATCCACCACATGCCAATATTCTCCAAGGCAATGCCCAGAAACAGATACCTCATGATAATGAGGTTCCTTCATTTCAATGACAATACCCAGTGCCCTCCCCGAAATGACCCAAATTATGACAGGCTTTTCAAAATTCGGCCACTTCTAAATTATTTTTCTGAAGTATTCCCCCAGCTGTTTACCCTGAACCAAAACATATGTGTGGATGAGTCCCTTGTTAAATTTAGTGGTAGGCTTAAAATAAAACAATTTATTCCCAGTAAAGGGGCACGCTATGGGGTGAAGGTATACAAATTATGTGACCGAGTCACAGGGTACATATATGCCTTCAAAGTGTACGAAGGGAAGGACACCCAGCTGCAACCCACTAATTGCCCAGACTACTTGGGATCAAGCGGGAAAATTGTTTGGGACCTCATATACCCCCTGCTGGAGAAAGGCTACAATTTATACGTACACAACTTCTACACATCTCTGCCCCTGTTCCACAACCTTCACCAGAAGAAGACGCCAGCATGTGGCACCGTAAAAAGAACCAGAAGGGCTTTCCTCAAAGTCTTGTTAATAAGAAATTGAGAAAAGGAGAAACGGAAAGTCTATGAAACAATGAGATTTTGGCAGTGAAGTGGAGGGACAAATGGGATGTCTACATGTTGTCTTCAATCCACAATGATACCTTCGTGGAAATCCCCAGAAGGAATGGCCCCATACAAAAACCTAAATGAATCTATGATTATAATTTGTTTATGGGGGGAGTCGACTTCAATGACCAAATGCTGGAACCATACCTTGCCACAAGACGGACATACCATTGGTATAAAAAAGTCGCAGATTTTTTTTTCAATTGGCCATATACAATTCATATGTAATTTACAGTAACTCCACCCAAAACCCCAAACGCTTCCTTGGCTACCAGGAGGAAGTTTTCACTGCCCTTATATTCCCGAACGGCCCACCAGAAAATATCCGATCAGATGTTCTAAGTCGACTCTCCGAACGCCACTTTCCCGATAAAATCCCTCCCAAACCAACAATGGCAAAAAAAATGTAAGGTGTGTACCAGAGCAGGATTCAGAAGAGACACATCTTTTTATTGTGCACAATGTCCTTCCGAACCAGGCCTTTGCATAGGTGAATGTGTTTGCCGTTACCATACTTCAGTAAATTATTACTGAAGTATTATAAACATAAGCCTCAGTTCCTGCAATTTACCCTCACACCCCTTATGCCACTGCCTGCTCTGTAACTGACCCTGGCTTGTTATTCAACCACGCTTCTGTCTGCCGATTCTGTACATACCTCTGCCTGACCTGGAACTGACCCTGGACTGTTATTCGACCATGCTTCTGCCTAACGATTCTGTACATACCTCTGCCCTATTCTGGAACTGACCCTGGACTGTTATCCGACCATGCTTCTGCCTAACGATTCTGTACATACCTCTGCCTGATCTGGAACTGACCTTGGACTGTTTGACCATGTTTTTTTGCCTGCCTCATGGACTGATCTTGTACCCTGCTACTGGACTAGTGGGATTCAACACAGGGGTCTCACATATGTGAGGGGCTCCAGAATTGTTTTTCTGGATGAAGAAAGCTATTTTTTTTGTTTTCTCAATCCTAGATTAGGGTCTGGAGACTCTGAGGCTTCAAAGAGATTTGAGTGGGAGAAGCCTCTCCCCCTGTCCCCATTCTGTCCTGACAGAGGCCCTACTTCTGCCTGTAGGACTTACTGCCGTCATGCCTCTGCCTGTCACAATGACCACACCACATGGACCTGCCTACTACCAGGACCAATATTTTTGGCACTGCTGACAATATCTCTGCCTGCACTGACCCTGGACTTTATATGGACAGTAACCCTGCCTGCTGCCTGGACAATTGTGTTCGCCGTTGCTGACCAAGTCCCTGCCTGCTGCCTGGACCAGTGCTATCCTCCTGTGTACAACTGCGCTACTACAACCACAGTTAATCTTTTGTTTACGCTTTGCTCAGCATAATGTATTTTGAGGTGTAATTCTTGGTATGTGCATGCTATGTGTCCCTGGAACACCTGACGGTGTTCCTTGCATGTTGGATCTCTGTATGCGGCCAGGCTGTGTAGAAGTCTCACACATGTGGTATCGCCATACTCAGGAGGAGTAGCAGAATGTATTTCGGGGTGTCATTTTTGCTATCTAAATGCTGTGTGTTGGAAATATCTTATAAACAGACTTTGTCTAAAAAAAATGCGTTTTCATTTTTTTTTTCAAATTTACCAAAAATTTCTAGAAAAAAAATGAACCATTCAAAAGACTCATTATGCCTCATAGATTATACGTTGGGGTGTTAGCTTTTCAAAATGGGGTCATTTTGTGGGTGTTTCCATTGTCCTGGTGCTCCAGGGCCTTCAAAAGTGTAATAGGTGGTTGAGAAATGTGATGTGTAATTTATGCTCCTAGAACACCTGACGGTGTTCCTTGCATGTTGGATCTCTGTATGTGGCCAGGCTGTGTAGAAGTTTTACACATGTGGTATCGCCATACTCAGAAGGAGTAGCAGAATGTATTTTGGGGTGTCATTTTTGCTATATAAATGCTATGTGGTGGAAATATCTTATAAACAGACTTTGTGTAAAAAAAATGCGTTTTCATTTTTTTCCCACATTTTCCAAAAACTTCTGGAAAAAAATGAACAGTTCAAAAGACTCATTATGCCTCATATATTATACGTTGTCCTGGTGCTCCAGGGCCTTCAAAAGTGTAATAGGTGGTTGAGAAATGGTATACACATGCCATGTGAGAGAAATAAGCTATTACAATGACAATTTTGTGGGGGAAAAAAATAAAATAAATAAATCTCAATTTTTACAAAAAATTGTGGGAAAAAATTACAACTTCAAATAACTCACCATGCCTCTAACTAAATACCTTGAAATGTCTACTTTCCAAAAAGCGGTTATTTGGGGGACATTTGTACTTTCCTGGCTTGTTAGGGTCTCAAGAAATGAGAAAGGCCACCAGTACATCAGATGTGATTTTTTTTTATAATTTGCACCATAGCTTGTAGACTCTATAAATTTCACACAGACCAAATCATTTCCACTAATTTTTGGTTATTTGTACCAAAGATATGTAGCATTATAAATTGTGGCCAAAATTTATGAAGAAAAATTACTAATTTGCAAAATTTTATCACAGAAATTAAGAATTAAAAATTAGTTTTTTTTCAAAATTGTCTTTTTTCATGTATAGCGCAAAAAATAAAAAACCCAGAGGTGATCAAATACCACCAAAAGAAAGCTCTATTTGTATGAAAAAAAGGACAAAAAAAATCACTTGGGTACAGTGTTGCATTACTGAGTAATTGTCATTCAAAGTGTGAGAGCACTGAAAGCTAAAAATAGGTCTGGATAGGAGGGGGGTTTAAGTGCCCAGTAAGCAAGTGGTTAAATTAATAAATAATTATTGTACTGGATTACGCTATGTGGAATTTTTTTATCTGTTTCTTGCAATGAGCAAAATACAGATGAAAAGTGTCCAGTGAACAGCGCTTATCCCTTTGATTGATAGGCGTGTTAACCAGCAGCGTCTGGTAAGTGGATTACCTACATGGCTGTGGCACAAGTGGTGTGGTGATGGAGACTTGGGATCGCTGCTAATATTTTCCTTGTCAAAAGAAGTTTATTGAGTATACAATGTTATAAAGATACATAAAGTAAGTTTACAAGGATCTATAAAGTAAGCTCATTGTTTTACAGTAGGGTTTATATAGGTAAATATCATGAAATTTCAAATATTAAACATTGGGTTCACGTAAACCTAAATTAAAGATATATATCATTTCCTTAGTTACTTTTGTAGGTATTTAAATGATTTATACCTACTATACATATTGTTTACAAGTAGAGTGTATATAGGTCAAATAAATTCTGATAATGAGCTTTAATCGTAAGGTGGAGAAAAGGAAAGAGAAAGAAGAAAAAGGGTTGAAAGGTAGAGGTATGGTCCACAAGGTTGTCCCGCTCGTCCGTTTATTATTCTTTTTAGTTCTCTTTGAAGCCTTAGAATGGGTGTCTCTGTAAGTCATTTAATCTGTTACCATGGCAATAGGACAGAGTCATTGAAGTTTGACAGGAACTGTTGTTTTATCCAAGGATGCCAAAGTTTTTCAAATTTTGGAATTTGATTTTGATCGATGGCTACCATCTTAGCATGGGACATTGTATTATTCATTCTGTGAATTGTTTCTGCTAATACCAATGTAGGAGATTTCCATGCCTTGGCCACTGTTTGTTTTGCAGCTGTTATTAGTTGGATCATAAGTTTGAATTGAGAGAGTGTTAACCATTCCGGTTTTAGATTAAGTAAAGTTAAATATGGATCTGGTTGTATTATTTTTTTAAATATTTTAGATGCAATCACGAAGACTTCCTTCCAGAAGGTTTGGATTACTGGGCACGTCCACCATATGTGTAAATATGTGCCTATTTCTGGGCATCCTCGAAAACAAAGAGCTGAGGTATTAGGTGAATATTTTGCCACTCTAGCGGGTACAAGGTACCAGCGAGTTAGGACTTTATAATTTGTCTCCAGTGCTAAGATGTTGGGTGAAGATGACTTAGATGTGAGCCATATGTTAGACCAGTTCGTGTCTTCTAAAGTTCGTCCCAGGTCCTCCTCCCACCTCTGAACGTAAGAGGGTCTATTAAGATTTGCTACTCCATATAATTGATTATAAAGTGATGAAATTGTACCTTTAGCAAATGGATCTTTTGTACAGATTGATTCAAAAATGGATAATTGGGATAATGGTGTATCCCCCTTTAGGAATGGTGTATAGAAATTTTTGATTTGGAGATATCTAAATATCTCAGAGTTTGGTAGATCATATTTTTCTCTAAGCGATGGGAATGAAAGGAATGATTTAGATGCTATGAAGTCATTTAGTGTCTGAATGCCTGATGTTGTCCAAGCTTTAAAAGAATTTGGGTAGATCCATGCCGGATAAAAGGCCGGATTTCTGATAAAAGAAAGGAGAGGATTGTGTGGAGATTGTAACTGATATTTGGTTTTTAGTTTATCCCAGAGAGATAAGAAGTGTTTAGTTATGGGATTATGAATTTTAAAGCGGTCTTTAGGATCAAGCCATAATAAATTTGATATTAATAGAGGGTCATTTTCTGAAGCCTCTATAAATACCCATAATGGGATTTCCTGTTTTGCATGGTATTTGGACAGACTGGCCAAATGTGCTGCTCTGTAGTAGTTAGTAAAATTAGGGTATCCCAGGCCTCCTTTATTTTTGGGAAGATGTAGTGTGTGTATAGGTATACGTGGTTTAGAAGAGCCCCATATAAACGAAGTTGCTCTTTTTTGTACTATTCTCAAAAAATAGGAAGGAATTGGAATAGGGAGGACTCTGAATAGATAAAGCAATTTGGGTAGAATAGTCATTTTGATTGCATTAATCTTCCCTATCCAGGATAAAGGAAGTTGCGACCATTGTTTTATTAGATTTGTGATCTGTTTTAATACAGGAGGATAATTGGTTGAGAATAAGTCAGAATGAGATGCTGTTAAATGAATTCCAAGATATGGGATTGATTTTTCTGCCCATGTGAATGGGAGTGCAGCCCTAGCCGGGATCAATTCCATGTTTGTGAGTGAAATATTAAGCACTAGGCATTTCTTAGGATTAATCATAAGGCCGGATAGGGCTGCAAATCCATCAAGAGCTGGTATTAAGTTAGGACCAGAGACCTGTGGTGATGATAGAAAAAGTAATATATCGTCTGCAAATATACATAATTTGTGTGTAATACCTCCTACTTCAATGCCAGTTATAGTTTGGTTTGTTCTGATGTATTGGGCCATGGGTTCGAGTATAAGGGCAAATAATAAGGGAGATAATGGGCAACCCTGTCGGGTACCTCTTTCGATATTAAAGGCTTCAGATTTGTATCCAGCATATTTTATATAGGCTTTGGGTTTATTATATAATGCTTTGATCCATGTTAAAAAGTGGGGTCCAAAACCCCATTTTTGTAATGAATATTGCATATATTGCCAGGATACTGTGTCAAATGCCCTCTTAATATCGAGAGATAGAAAACATAAAGGGATTTTCCGTTTTTTAGCAATATGTGCCAATAACACTGCCCTGCGTATATTATCGCCTGCCTGTCTATTTGGCATGAAGCCTACTTGATCTCTATGTATTAATTTTCCTATAATGCTATTGAGGCGTTTTGCTATTATTTTTGCTAATAATTTAATATCGAGGTTTAACAGAGAGATAGGCCGATAATTCACACAGGAAGTATCATCAGAAAGGGGTTTTGGGATCATACAAACAATTGCCATTAGTGTTTCTTGCCGAAAAGAATGTCCATCTAGGAGTTTGTTAAAAGTTTCAGTGAGAATGGGAGAGAGTATTTCTGAGAATGTTTTATAGTATAAAGCCGAGTAGCCGTCTGGGCCTGGTCTTTTGTTAAGTTTTAGCTCTTTTATGGCGTTAGCAACTTCATCTATAGTTATAGGCTCATCCAAACTGCTTTTTTGATTCTGAGATAACTCAGGTAAGGTTATTTTTGAGAAGAAGGATTCAGCCTCTGTAGGATTAAATTCATTGTTTGTCTTGTATAAAGTTGCGAGATGTGAGTGAAATTTATGGACTATTTTAACTGGATTACAAGTGTAAACATTTTTTGATAATTTCAAACGTATTGGTTTGAAAGATTTGTTAGTTGAATTTAATGCCCGAGCCAAATATGTACCTGGTTTGTTTGTATTCATGTAGAAATTGTGTTTGGAGCGTTTGAGGGATTTATCAACTGACTCAGTGAGAAATAGATCGTATTCCAATCTAGATTTTTCCAGATGAGATTTTGTACTCTGAGATGGATTATCTTGAAATGATATGTAGGCTGCATTAAAATTGAGTTCTAGTTTTTTTGCTAGATATTTGCGTTCCCGTTTAAATAGTGCCATTTGTCTTTGTATTGTACCATGCAAGACAGGCTTATGAGCTTCCCACAGTGTTATTGGGGAGATGTCTGTTGTATTATTAATTGATATGTATTCCTTTAAAGCTTGTTCAATGGCCATCTGATGTAGTGGGTGTTTGAGCATTATGTCCGGTAAGTACCACGTTGGGTCATGCGCTTTTGGTATGGCTGAGGCTATAGTAGTGTATACTGCATTATGGTCAGACCACGGAATCGGAATTATATCTGATGCAATAATTTCTGGTATCATTCCTATTGTTAGAAAAATATGATCTATTCTGGTGAAGGTTTGATGAGGGTGCGAGAAATAAGTGAATTTCTTTTTCATTGGGTTACTTTCTCTCCACAAATCTACCAGATTGTATTTGGAAAGAAGTTGAGAAAAAGGTAATCTAGAGGTTATTTTGGATGGTGTAAAAGGTGATTTATCTAGAAATGGGAGGAGGACCTGGTTCGAATCCCCACACATTATCACTGTTCCTATTTTGTGTGTATTAATCACTTGTAATATATGTGAGAGGAATGGTGTAGGTTGTTTGTTAGGAGCGTAGTAGGAAATCACCGTGATTGCTGTATCCATTATATAACCCATGAGTATCAGGTATCTACCTTCTGGGTCTTTAATTTCTGATGATAAGGTGAATGGTGTGGATCGGTGAAATGCAATTAGAGTTCCCCTTTGCTTGGTACAGGCAGAAGCCATGTAAATTTGTTGATAAAAAGGAGAAATATATTTTGGAGTAGAATCTTTGGTGAAGTGTGTTTCTTGGAGGCATACTATGTGAGCCTTCTTGTTATGGAAAGTACGGAAGGCTTTGGTCCTTTTTTGAGGGACATTTATTCCCTGAACATTCAGGGAAAGTATATTCAGTGGTGCCATGGCAATAGATTAAATAGTTTTGACTTACTTTTTGTTATGCAGAGCTGCTAATATTTTCTTCCACGATCGTCTAGTTTATAATCACCTGCCTTTTCTTAATGGACTTTCACTGAGTGGATCACCATTTGATACTTTAAGTGGACTCTTAAGCAATTTCATTGATATTTTTAAATATTTTCTATTTTTGCACTAGCGCTGCTAATGTTTTAGAAATTTTTCTTTGACATATATTTGATGCATCTCATTTTTGTATAGCAGCTGCTGACTGTTGTTTTATCAATATTTTCTCTGTGTGCGCTGAGGGAGGGATACAGAACATAGTTTCTTATCTCTCATTCTTTGATATTATCCTGCTTGCTGTTCCTCTACTTGGTTCCCTGACTTCTGGCCTGGCTGATTACCCGATCTGGTTACTGAACTCTGGCATGGCTAATTACCCGATCTGGTTACTGAACTCTGGCTTGGCTGACTACACGATCCAGTTACTGGACTCTGGCTATGCTTTGACTATGCTTACTCTATTTACCTTTTTATTTTTATTAATAAACAAGTGTGATTTTACTGTACTTCTGTCTCGGTCTGGTTCATGGTTTCTGACACATTTACAGATCTTTTTTGATTTTTAGTTAAATGTTTTTAACTTTGTTACTCATGTGCCTTTTTAAGAGTTGACTTTGTGATAGTCTATCTGTTATTACAGCCACAATTTATAAGGGACTTAAAGTGGTATTAAACCGAAAAGCAAAAAATGTAATATTGTATATTGCATCTTATCTAAATGATCATCCGATCATTAGATGTGGTAGCTGCATTAGTTTTCTTTTTTAAGCTTTTTCTCTCAGTTTTCACCTGGTGATCTAGCCATTACTACTCCTCCTGTAATACAGTGCTCCCACTCTGGTTAACTGAGCACAGGGGGCACTTTTGGACAGCAGCATTGGCAGTTTGGGGGGGTGTAATGCCGTGTACACATGTTCATACGAGCGGACTTTTCGACCGGACTGGTCCGACGGAACGAATCCGGCTGACAATCCGACCTTGTGTGGGCTTCATCGGACCTTCAGCAGACTTTTTCTATGGAAAATCTGACAGACTTTAGATTTGGAACATGTTTCAAATCTTTCCGCCGGAACTCCGCCAGGCCCAGTTCCTATAGAGAAATCCGCTTGTCTGTATGCTAGTCCAACAGACAAAAACCGACGCATGCTCAGAAGCAAGTACGAGACAGAAGCGCTTGGTCTTGTAAAACTAGTGTTCATATTGTAGCTAGCACATTCCTCACTCTGCAAATTCTGTGATCATTGAATGCAGCGCAGTATTGTCTTCTTTATAATGCTAGAAGAACTACCGTATTTATCGGCGTATAACACGCACCGGCGTATAAAACGCACCCCAATTTAGGAGGGAATTTTAAGGAAAAAAAAACTTTTAGGAGGGAAGTTGAAGGAAAAAAAACTTACATTTAAATTCCCATCATTGCAGCCTTCTCAGTGCAGCCTTGCCCCAGTGCAGCCATGTCAGTGCAGCCTTGTCAGTGCAGCCTTGTCAGTGCAGCCTTCCCCAGTGCAGCCATGTCAGTGCAGCCATGTCAGTGCAGCCTTCCCCAGTGCAGCCATGTCAGTGCAGCCATGTCAGTGCAGCCCTCCCCAGTGCAGCCATGTCAGTGCAGCCTTGTCAGTGCAGCCTTCCCCAGTGCAGCCTTCCCCAGTGCAGCCTTGTCAGTGCAGCCTTCCCCAGTGCAGCCTTCCCCAGTGCAGCCTTCGTCAGTGCAGCCTTCGTCAGTGCAGCCTTCCCCAGTGCAGCCTTCCCCAGTGCAGCCTGGTCAGTGCAGCCTTCCCCAGTGCAGCCTGGTCAGTGCAGCCTTCCCCAGTGCAGCCTCGCATACCGTGATCCCGGACCCCTGCCATCCTGTCTTTCAAAATCGCCGACCGCGATTTGGAAATGGCGCCGCCGGCGCCGAAATACACAGAGCCGGTCCTCGGCTCTTCTCGGTGGCTCTCGTTTACTTTCGGCTCCACTCGTAGTCCCGAGCGGAGCTATCCGAACCTAGCCGAGTACACTCGGCTAGGTTCGGGCGGCGCTCGAGTGAAGACGAAAGTGGCCGACAAGAGCCGAGGACCGGCACTGTGTATTTAGGCGTCGGCGGCGCCATTTTCAAATCGCGGTCGGCAATTTTGAAAATCTGGCAGCTCCGGATCGCAGGGGATCGGCGTATAACACGCACCCGCGATTTTCCCCTGATTTTAAGGGGAAAAAAGTGCGTGTTATACGCCGATAAATACGGTAAGTTGTTTTGCTGCTCATATTCACACAGAGTTCTCACAAACAGATTTATGGATTATTTCTCTTGATTTCATGAATGATATGATATTTTTTAAAAGCCTGATCTCCATACTAATGTTTATAAATTTTTTATTTGGAGACATCTTTTATTATTTTTTATTTCATCAAGATCTTTTTTTAGGATTGTTAAAAAATTATTTTCTAGTGATCTCCATATATATTTTTTTGTGTGTCAAGTTACCACAATAACCTTTTTTTTTTTTTTTGGTGTAAAGTTACCACAATAACATTAGACATTTTTCATTTTTTTGGAACCTCGAGGAGGTTGGTGTCCCTTGTTACTTTAAAATTGTCTTTTAAAAATGTATTTAAAAAAAAAAACACATAGGCATGTATTTTCAGAAAATAAAATATCCATTTATTCTGGTTAACAAAATGAAGATGAAGGCAACGCTGGAGAAACTTTTGGAATTTGTGAAGCCTTTTGGCCCCAGGGCACACATCAAGTCTGTGGAAAAGAAATTTGGGATCTTGAGGAGTCCATATAATAGGGAGCACAATCTGGTCCAGGAATCCCAGAGATCAAGACCAGCAGCAGATGACATTATATGTCCCCAGGCTGTGGTACTACACCAGCCTGCGTCTTCTGTCAGACCAGACTGAAACCAGGCCTTCCCTCCACGCTGCCCTGCACCCTTCCCTGCAGCCTTCCCTCCACGCTGCCCTGCAGCCTTCCTTGGAGGCTGTGGCTCTGGTGGTAGACTTGTGGCAGGAGGAGGAGGAGGAGGAGGGGCTTGCTCATTTATTTGGCTGTTGGCAGTTAACTCGCCCCTCAGCCCCTTGTGAAGGACATCAAAAAAAAGTTTTTCACAGAGGAGGCATTGGCCCTTCTCCACTTCGAGCAACCTGCTGGCTATATAGCAGCTATAGGCCTCTTCTGGTTCAGGGGGGCTCTTAAGGAAATTTGTAGCTTCTCTCATGAGGCGCAGTGATGCCTCCTCTGTCACCGTAACCTTCCTGGGCCTTTTTGTCTGAAGGTAGAGGGGAGGCACCTGCGATTGGCTGAGGCTCCTACTGGGCCCAGCCACCTCCTGGCTGACACTGGGCCTGGCCTCCTCCTGACTGCCACTTTCCAGACCCTCGTCCTGGCTGAGCTCATCCTGTGTCGAAAAAAGGGACATAGTTTTATTTTTTGGTTCATCAATCACACACAATTTTCAGCTCATGACTTGCAAATTCTATGTTAATACATATAAAAGAGTATCATTCTGACCCAGCATTTTTTCAAGCTGGTGACAAACATTTTTGGCCACTACTGTCAAATGATATGTATACATAATTTTTTTGTATAAAATCCTTAATAGGTAATCAATTAGAACATCTAGTTAACATCATTAATATTAGGACACTAAATATGTCTAAAACTAATATACCTGGCTCCAGATGGTCGCATCTGGTTCTTCCAGGATGGAAGGCCCAGGTTGGTCCTCATCAGCCTCTGCTGGGGTGGATGGAAGGGTGAAGGGAAGGGTGGAGGGAAGGGTCGAAAGAGATTTCCTGGCTTCAGTATGGTCATCAAGAAAACGCAGGTTTTGGAAGTACCACAGCCTGGGTACATACATATCATCTGCTAATGCTCTTGATCTCAGGTTAGCCGGGATCTTGTTATGCTCCCTCCTTTACATATTCCTCAAGATCCCAATTTACCTTTCCAAAATCTCCACGGTTGCTTCTGGGATGAAAGTCTGCACAAATGCCAGAAGTTTCTCCAGCGTTGCCTTCCTTACTGGTTTAATGTAATATTGAGGGTGTTTGACCTCCCACAGATTCCTCATCTCCCTGTATTTCTCAATAAATGGTGTCAGAAATTCAGGGTCCTTAAACTTATTATTCATTTTGCTGTAAGACAATACACAAGACAAAAACACTAATGTTAGCCTAAACTCTCATAATCTTTTCCCAACATAGGCCTCAATCTTTAAGCAGTATAGGCCGCTACAAAGTAAATAAAATTTACCTTCGTTTCGGATGCTCCTAACAGTTTCTCTTTCCTCCGTGCACAGAACGTACCTACGGCACATGAGTGTTAGCTTTATATACACTGTGCTTACATGAAACTCCGCCTGCGTGGCCCGCCTCTAAAATTCTTTATCAAGATTATTCCCCCCCTTCTCTATGCACAGAACGTATGTACGGCACATGCATGTTAGCTTTATATACACTGCGCATGCGTGAAACTCCGCCTGCGTCGTCCGCCCCTGACGTTCTTTTTCACAAATATTTTCCGCCCCTTCTCTCTACGGTGCACAGTAGGAGCAACATGGCGGAGACACAGGTGGTTCATAATTTTACCACAAGCGAGGAGGAAAGCCCGGAGCCCGAAACGTCCCAATCCGGGAACAAAAGATTTAAGGCCTCCAATATGGCCTTTGAAGAGATGGTGGAGATGGTTGAAATTTTGCAGAGGAAAGATTATGATGGCAAGCATGGACCGTACACCCAGCCTAATTTACGCAAGGCCAAAATAATGTCCAAAGTTGTGAAGACTCTGCAGCATAATTTTGTAGTATGCCGCTCAAAAGACCAATTGAGGAAACGCTGGTCTGACCTAAAATTCACAGAGCCGGATCAGTACAGGAGAATAAAAAAAGTTCTTAAAAAAAGTAAGTACTTGTCGTGTGTTCCTATTCTGATTATGAACTTGCATGCTGCTCCATGTGCTTTTCTTTACTGTTGTACAGTTTTAAATGGCTACTTTTATGTTCGTGGACACACACATCATACGTAGGAAACATTGTTTGTAAATATGTACGATGTTTTTGCCAGATACAGGGTTAACTACATTTGGACTTGCTAATTTGTCATATTAAAAGAGGTTTAGGACATTGTTGTCTAGATTTATTTTGGAAACTAGAATGAATAGCAAACGTCATTCAGTGGAATGTAAGGAGAGGACACTCAGCAGCTGTTTACACATTTGGACTCAGGAGCACTAGTGTGGGACACCAGAATACATTTTTTACGGTAACCCACACAGGTGCTCCAGTGGATACTTGTTGGGGTGTCTCTATCTGTGAAACTTGGCCAAAAAAGGTACGTATTCCAGCTTGTTTAAAAGGGCATTTTAATCATGTCCTCAACTTGGATCTCTGCCCACACAGACAATTGTACACCACTTCAATACAATGTTTCATATTCCTGTTTCTGGACTCTAATATCTGTGTGCTAAGTATACCTTTTGTTTCATTCTCATAGGGGAGAAAAGACTCAGACAACCGGATCCTAGGGACCCCCGACCTCGCCTGCCGGGTTGGGAAATAAGCCCGAGGAAGGAGGGGTAGAGAAAATGGGCGACATGGGCACCCCACCAGGTGAGTGTCTGACATCCCAGCTTCAGGTTATCTATGTATGCCTGCATATTTCTAAATACATCTTTTTTCATCAATTGTAGGTGATGTGCTGGTTGTGGAAGGGGAAGCCACGGAACCATGTCAAAGCACCAGCGCCCCCCCCCCCCCGAGGATGTGGAGGAAGGAGAGGTGGAGGAACTAGGCAACATGTGCACCCCACCAGGTGAGTGTCTGACACCCCAGCTTCAGGTAATCTATGTATGCCTGCATATTTCTAAATACATATTTTTTCATCAATTTTAGGTGATATGCTGGTTGTAGAAGGGGAAGCAGCGGAACCCTTTTCAACAGACAGCGCACAAAGACTGATTGGCCAGCTCATGACCTGGAATGGGGATATTGATGTCATGCGCAATCAGCTGGACATCATGCGCAATTGGCTGGACATTATGCAACAGGAAATGAAGAAAATGATCAATGTTTTGAGGAGAATTCAATCCCTTTGTCAATCATGTTCTTCATTTCCTTTTTATATGACCAGATTCTGGCCTTACATTTTTTTACGATTGTGTACAATTTTCAAATCCAAATTTTGAAGATGCACGCGGTGTGTCAACATGTGCTATCTGCCATCAGGGGATCTCAATGTACACGTTTTGTGGGTGCAACCCCTTCCTCATAACGCTAGCAGGTGAGAGGAAGGGATTGCACACACAAAACACGTCGATTGATCCCCCATGATGGGAGATAGCACATGTTGACATTACCCATTTGGAATCCAAATTTGTGTGCATCTTCAAAATGTGACTTTTACAGGCGTGACATCACCCCATCTGATTTTAGGGCAATAATAAGACATTTTTGTCACTATAATGTCTGATATTACCTTAATTTTAGAGATGTGGAACTTTGTTAACTTCCAGAGTTGTGTGTGTGTGTGTATATATATATATATATATATATATACATATATATATATATATATATATATATATATATATATATATATATATATATAATTTTTTTACGAAAAAAATACTAAATAATTTTTTGTTTCAAAAAAGCAAAAAATTAATAAATAAATAAAAATATATTTTTTCTAATAAAAAATAACAAAACAAAAATAATTTTAACGAAAAAAAAATATTATATATTTGGTAAAAAAATCAAAATTTATATTGTTAAAAAAAAATCTAAATGCACATGTGAATGTGCACAGATTAAAAAGTTAGCTAATCAACAATGTGTGGCTTGTTCTTTCAATGCTCAATACCAGTTTTATAAGTATAATTTTGTGTTTATAGTGACAAAGGGGCTTATTTACTAAAGGAAAATACACTTGGCACTACAAGAGAACCTAGGAGACAGCCAAAAAGAAAAGCAAGCAATAAATACATTTCTAGATTTTATCAGATTTTTTTTTTTATTAATAAAAATTAGAGATTGTCTGGCATTGCAATGGCCCCCCTACCCGTAAAAAAATCAACATATCTATCCCGAACTTGACGGGCGCTTTGGGGGGCAAAGCCAGTACAGCCAGTATCCAGGACCATCAAAGGATTCTCTGTAAGTCCGGCCCCAGGCCCAAGTGATGCAAGATAATTTCTTGAATTTTTGCGTAAAAAAATTGTGCAGGATGCAGCATGCTAGGACAATGTGATTAAGTTTGTAGCCCACCATGTGGATTGCTGTCTGAAACAGGTGGAACTGGCTGGCCATTATCCCGAAGGCATTCTCCACAACTCTTCTTGCTCTGGCCAGCCAGTAGTTAAAAACCCTCCTCTCCGGGGTGAGGGTCCTTTGGGGGAATGGCCTCATCAGGTGCTCGCCCAGACCAAAGGCTTCATCTGCAATGAGGACAAAGGGGAGTCCTTCCACGTTATCCACATCAGATGGCAATCCCAGGCCACCACTCTGGAGACGCTGGTAAAACTCCGTCTAGGCGAAGACTCCTTCATCCGACATCCGGCCATTCTTCCCCACGTCCACATACAGAAATTCATATTATGCCAACACCACCGCCATTAACACAATACTATGAAACCCCTTATAGTTGAAATAGTATGACCCCAAATGGGGTCGTGGCACGATGTGGACATGTTTCCCATCTATAGCCCCTCCACAGTTGGGAAAGTCCCAACGGGTGGCAAAATGGGATGCCACAGTCTGCCATTCCTGTGGCGTTGAAGGAAACTGAGTCAAACAAGAAAAAAAAATATAAGTACTTTTGCACATAACATTGCAAGCAGATTACACAAAAAACATTCTTGCCCAACATCAGTATAACATTATTTTTAAGTATTATTTAAAGACTAAAAATATAAGTCTCACTTAACAGATTCCTCACCCCCTCTGATGGCCCATTGATAAAATTTAAGGGGGTGGGGAGGGGATTTTAAATCAATTTAAGGACACACAGACCTTTTGGATAAATTTTAGGGGGGGTTATAAATCAATTTAAGGACACACAGACCATTTTGAAAAATTTTAGTGGGGATTATAAATCAATTTTGGGACACACAGACCATTTGGAAAAATTTTAGGGGGGGGGGTTATAAATCAATTTTAGAACACACAGACGATTTGGATAAATTTTAGGGGGATTATAAATCAATTTAAGGACACACAGACCATTTGGATACATTTTAGGGGGGGGATTATAAATCATTTTAAGGACACACAGGCCATTTGGATACATTTTAGGGGGGAGATTATAAATCAATTTAAGGACACACAGACCATTTGGAAAAATTTTAGGGGGGGATTATAAATCAATTTAAGGACACACAGACCATTTGGAAAAATTTTAGGGTAAAGCACTATAATGGAGCTGACAAAATACATTGTTAAGTGACTAGACTAGGTGGATATGGGCCCAGCATAGCATGCTGGGGAGGTTAGTAAAGGCAAATATGCATGCAGGACAAAAAAGGAGCATTAAAAGATTACAGCATGCATGAGGACAAAGGGGAAATTCACAGCATATTGCAATCATTGTAATTAGGGATTGAGTAAAGAAATACAATACATTAGCAAACATTAAATACAATAAAATGTGATGTTAAAGGATAAATCTTACCTTAATATAGTCTTTCTGCAGGACCTGGATGATGGCAGAACAGGTCTCTGGGATAATGATCCCCAGAGCCTGGGGCGAGATGCCTGTCGAGAACTTAAGGTCCTGCAGGCTTCTCCCAGTCGCCAAGTACTGCAACGTGGCGACTGGCCTCTGCTCCGGAGTGATGGCTTGCCTAATGCAGGTATCCTGCCTGCTGATATAAGGGGTCAGCAAAGCCAACAAATGGTGAAAAACGGTGTCTGTCATTCTGAGAAAGTTCCTGAAATCCTCAGGGTTATTCTCACGGATCTCACGAAGCAAACGCATGTGAGAGAATTGGTCACGCTGAAGCAACCCATTCTTCGTCCATGAACTCCTCCTCGCCCTGTTAATGAACTGAAGAACAGCAAGGCCTGTAAAGAGCGAGCTGAAAATCAGCAACTAGAGGACAAGAACACACTGAATAAATCAATGCGAACTGACTACACACACTGAAAAGCAGATACAAACCTCACAAGCACAAACTGAACAACAGTTAAACGATCTGAAAAACACGAGTCTGAAAAGCGCAAATCATCTCTCACCAAACTTCTACTAACACGAGATAAACACAAAATTAGCAGAAGGGGCCCAAAGGGTGGCGCATGAGCTATTACACTTCCTTTTTATAGTCTCGTCGGACCTGGTGTACGTCCACGCGTACTAGGCGGTCGGACTTTGGTGTGATCGTGTGTAGGCAAGTCCGTTTCAGCGGAACTCCATCGGTACTCCATCAGAACTACGACGGAAAGTCCGTCAGAGTTCAGTCCGACGAAAAAGTCCGCCCATGTGTACGCAGCATTAGATGTACTAGCAAATGGAATCCAAACTCCTGCTAATACTTTATAGGCAGTTACAGCACACATTTATTTTTTTGCTTTTGGGATAAAGTCTTTACATAAAAAATAAAAGCTGATCATTGTAACCACCACTGTCAGTGTTAAATGGTTTGTCTCATTTCTGTAAACTAATACATTTGGAAGGGAGCTTGTTCTTTTGAAAAACAGATTGCCAGATGAAAAATGAAGAAAGAAAGCCTAAAAAAGAAAAATAATGCAACCATCACATCTAAAAATTGGTGAGCTGCAATATAATAAATGTTTGCTTTTTGGCAAGGTGTCTCCCACCTGGATAGCATTGCATGTGGGGAATGTGCTGATGGCAGATGAGCTCACAACTGGTTGTAGAAGAACAAAACAGCTTCTTCCAGGTGGACCATGTCAGAACCCAGCAACTTTTCTTTTAGGCTAGGTTCACATCTCCATGCAGAGTGGCTCACAGCAGGGGTCTAGTGTGTCCCTGTTTACTGTTTCAGGTCAGATTTCGGTCTGAATTTTTGGCTGAATTCGGACCTGAAAGGGACCAGAAGATGCACAGGACTCCTGTGCAATTCGCTCCGCAGCCGTCCTGGAGCTGTGTGAACCGCCACCTTTGAGACCCGGTCACAGGCTCCTGACATGTGAATAGGATGCGGAAAATACACATCCAATTCGCAATAGTGTGAACTCAGCCTTAAATGTATAATAGTAATGTGTTCATATAATCATGTAAATGCAATTCCACATTAGTGCACATGCAGAATATCAATATTGTTATCAGGAGAAAAAGCTTAAATAACAATAAGTGAGCTACTACCGTTTCTGTATAAAATCTATTACATGCATAGGGGGAGATGGGACCTTCCTAAAAGTATAATGCCAGATCCAGACTGCTTTCTCTGTATGCATGTATGTTCTGTATTTAATATTATACTATATACTGGGTATTGAATTAAAATTCAAGGAGTCCTGGTCAGTAAAATTTTCTTCTAGCAGCGGTACGAATCTCATATTTGTTCTATGATTCAGATCCTTCACATTACAGTTTCCACTTTACATTACAGCTCCACCTTTACGTCACAACCACAAGTTCACATTGGTGTCCTCAGCCTCCTTCACTCCAGAACACCCTTTACTGTCCTACCAGTATAGCAGAGCACAGGAAGAATAGGAGATCTGGATGGAAGGCAGAAGCTGCCCAACTATACCAATTAATTGTATGTAGCGATGTAGTTGCCGCTAGTAACAAACAATCCACCATTTCACCCCGCTGCCAGACTTCATACATCACTTCCAGAGACAATGAACAGTCTTTTGCTGGTTTTGTTTTTGTTGTTTTATTGGGGGTACAACTTGGATAGGGATTAGGAATATGGGATGCCCAAAAGATTTATCATTGCCATCATATTTAAGATTTAAGCACAAAGTTAGAGCCAGAAGGTTGGATGTGCATAGGTTGGATGTGCATTATTACTGCATATGAATCTTCTCCTGCATCTCCCTGCAGACTGTTACTCCTCCTCTGCTTACTTTCCGCAGACTATCTCTCCTTAGGACTCTCCTCCTGCACAAACTTATTTCTTCTTACACACACTGGTTTCCTCCTGCACAAACTTATAGTTACTGCATTAAAGTATGTCACATCTTCTTCTTTCTAAGGAATAAGGACTCACTCTGAACAAGTCCCTAAACTGCTCCGGTTGCTCGCTGCTACTAGCAGTATAGTCAGTGTTTATCTGGCTCTCCAGATGGAGTAATCCTTAGGGGTATAGTCTGTGGCTGTAATAGCTGGATGGTGATGTATCCATAGAAAGCGGGAATTAAGGGTTAAAAAGGAAGGCAGCCATCCTTCAGAGTGTGTCCAGAACTCTGCAAGACAAGTAAGGAAATAACTGGGGGGGGGGGGGGCGCCGACCTGAGTGTAGTATTAAAATAATGACTTTAATAGGATAAGATTGAAAACACTTACAAGATGATAGAAGATGCATGCTTGTCAAAGTAAAGTGCAGTCCTGGCATTCCACATGGCTCTGTGGGTCCCACAGCTGTTCCGGATAGCTGGAAAGGATTGAGCAGCTGGCTGGAATGGATCACAGTGTTTCTCCAAGAGCAACACCAAGCAGCTCCACACAGAACAGCATGGACCGTGGAACAGGAAGTAATGTCACTGGCATCTGATTGGACCTAGGCAGGGCTGGAATCTTGTCAGTCAGGGCTACAGTGATGAAAGGCTACGTGCTCAGAGCTGACTACTCCTTCTATTGGCCTCTATTGGAGCTACATGTACATTAATAATTACTAGGACACAAGGCATTCCTAGCAAGTGTTTTTAATCTTATCCTATTAAAGTCATTGTCAGAGAACTCACACAGCAAGCACCCGTCTCCGTGCAGCAGCTGCCAATCCTTGTTCCGCTAATGCCAATGTGCATGCATGGAACCGTAGCCAGAGACAAATGAGATCCAGGGTGAGCATGCACAATGGCACCTCTATGCGAATGCATGCGCGCGAGTGTCAAAGCGCTAATGTGCTAACGCGCATGCGCCAATTTGCTAAGGTGCTAATGTGCTAATGCGCATGCACGCACGCACGTACGCTGGCGCGAATCCTGGCACACAGCACCCTATATAAACAGAGAGTCTGCCTAGCATCAGTGCTGGATTGTCTTGTCTGGATTTTGTTCCTGTGTTCCTGTTATTACTCTGCCTGATTGACCTTGTTCCTGAAAACCCAGCTATCTTCTGACCATTCTCTTGGATCTCCCCTGCCTGCTGAACCTGCCTCTACCTGCAATACTGACCTTGGCTTGGTTTTTTGATTACGGCTCTGCCTTCTGATTCTGTACCCCGCTACCTGTCTGTTGCCAACCTCTGCCTGTTTCTGATTACGGTTTTGTCTTCTGATTTGGTACCCCGCTGCCAGCCTGTTGCCGACTCCTGCCTTTTCCTGATTCTGCAGTTGATCCTGATCTGGCTCCCGCTGAACAAGTCTGGTGATCAGTTTCCACATCTCCTCAGCAGAGGCTCCTGTATCTCCAAGTTCCAGCCTCCTGCCTGCAGGCACCTGCACCCTTTCGTTGCCCTCACACTCCCTGTACCCACCACCAGGGGTGCTTGGACCGGAACTGTGCAAGAGGCCACCCTCATCATTTTGGGCTCCACTGTAAGGTACGTGACAGTCATCATTTTAATACTACACTCAGGTCGGCGCCCCCCGCCCCCCTGTTTTTTCCTTGCTCGCTGCTACTAGGCCTGAGGCCTGCAGAACCTCTCCTCAGAGGCCTAGTAGTTTAAAAGCATTACTTCAGATGGTGGACTACTGCTCCCAGCCAGTCCAACTTGCAAATCCTGTGCCCTCAGGCCACATCGACTTGACACAAATCCTCACAGTCTCTTCTCTGATCCAGGACTCTCCAATCATTCACCGTGTGTATGATGGAGACTCTGCTAATGATCATGTAGAAGCAGAGTTCCCTCACAGACTTCCTGGCACTTCCAGCCCTCCACTTTGGTAACACTCACTGACCTTCCACTGCCCTGAGTCCTTGATGAGGAACTTGACCGGACCATGCGTTCCGACAGCTTCCCCTGCCCCTCTGCTCCAGGAGTTCTCTACCACTGACCGTGTGGTGGCAGAGACATTGCCAATGTAGAGGCAATGTTCCCTCACAGCTCTCCCTGGGCCTCCTCCTGTGATCGGCACAACCCCCCAGATGGGGGTGTCCTCCTGCTGCTGCCTAGCATTCCATGCCTCACTTCACCCAGCTGACTTCTCCCCCCAGTGGCATATCACCTCATCTTATATAGGATGCCTGCCCCCTGCCGATACCAGATGGGGATTGGTCAGGGCTCCCACATGAGCTGCCTGTCACTCCAGTTCTAGGCCCAGCCCCTCTTCCAGAATATTCTCCCTGGAAGCAGGGGAGGCACCTCAGAACTGGAGAACAGGTGGTCACACCCAAGTTATGGGGGGGAGTGGTGGTTGCGCTGTGATGGGGAGAGGGTAGGGAAGGGGGGGGACTATACTAAACTGGAGTGTATGTAACACACATGCCAAGTGACCCAAAAAAGGGGGTCTATAACACACAAAATGACAATAGCCCACTGACTGGTGCCTGTGATGAATGATTAAAATAACCACTAAATAAGTGTATAGCATGAAGGGAATAGAATGGCATCCAAATAAATAATGCACATAATAAAAGTGCAAATAAGCCAATGAGATAATAGCGAATGCTGAACAATGGGTGAATACAATATTAAGTGCATAGGTGAATAGAGTAATAAAAATTGATCCCATTAATAAACATGATAAAAAAACTTAAAACATGTGAAAAAATAAAAATATATAAGAATATATAAAAAACAATCCCACCACCAATGTGACACTTCTGAGTAAAATCCAAAACCACAACAATGGATGTGTCAGGGGTAGAGGGGTGATCTGCGATGGGGGCACCTCAGTGTGCACAGGCCCCTTACCTTACAGCTGTAAGGTATACAGCATAAGTATTAGGCGCCCAGAGGGTGATGGAATCCAGGAAGTTGCAGCAAATGGTATAGCTCACAAATGTAGTGGTATCATATGTGAAGAAATAAAGATGAACAGCATATAGTGTGATACCGTTTGAGAAATAGAAACAGGCAGGCTGAGGGAAGGGGGAAGGGGGGGTTGCACTCACTTGTGACAGATGAGCGCAAGCCTCAAACCACGAGTGCCGAACTCGTATAATCCAAAACGCTGGCCAAAGGACCCTCTACCATCTCACTCCTCCTGTGGCTCACCGCCCGTCATACGTCATATAGGCAGTGTGGTATCAAGACAAGAAAACCGCATATAGCGTAATCCCGTATAAAACACTTTTATTAACATAAATAAGATCGCTAAAAACTTACACAAGGTGATAGCTGGGGGGTATAAAATTCCGCGAGCGCCGTGCTCGTGACATCAGCTGTTGTGTAGGCAACGTCCCGTGCTCCTGACGCATATCGTCACGTGACTTCTTCAGTGCTCCTGACGTGACGTGACGATACGCGTCAGGAGCACGGGACGTTGCCTACACAACAGCTGATGTTACGAGCACGGCGCTCGCGGAATTTTATACCCCCCCAGCTATCACCTTGTGTAAGTTTTTAGCGATTTTATTTATGTTAATAAAAGTGTTTTATACGGGATTACGCTATATGCGGTTTTCTTGCCTTGATACCACACTGCCTATATGACGTATGACGGGCGGTGAGCCACAGGAGGAGTGAGATGGTAGAGGGTCCTTTGGCCAGCGTTTTGGATTATACGAGTTCGGCACTCGTGGTTTGAGGCTTGCGCTCATCTGTCACAAGTGAGTGCAACCCCCCCTTCCCCCCTCCCTCAGCCTGCCTGTTTCTATTTCTCAAACGGTATCACACTATATGCTGTTCATCTTTATTTCTTCACATATGATACCACTACATTTGTGAGCTATACCATTTGCTGCAACTTCCTGGATTCCATCACCCTCTGGGCGCCTAATACTTATGCTGTATACCTTACAGCTGTAAGGTAAGGGGCCTGTGCACACTGAGGTGCCCCCATCGCAGATCACCCCTCTACCCCTGACACATCCATTGTTGTGGTTTTGGATTTTACTCAGAAGTGTCACATTGGTGGTGGGATTGTTTTTTATATATTCTTATATATTTTTATTTTTTCACATGTTTTAAGTTTTTTTATCATGTTTATTAATGGGATCAATTTTTATTACTCTATTCACCTATGCACTTAATATTGTATTCACCCATTGTTCACCATTCGCTATTATCTCATTGGCTTGTTTGCACTTTTATTATGTGCATTATTTATTTGGATGCCATTCTATTCCCTTCATGCTATACACTTATTTAGTGGTTATTTTAATCATTCATCACAGGCACTAGTCAGTGGGCTATTGTCATTTTGTGTGTTATAGACCCCTTTTTTTGGGTCACTTGGCATGTGTGTTACATACACTCCAGTTTAGTATAGTCCCCCCCCCCCTTCCCTACCCTCTCCCCATCACAGCGCAACCACCACTCCCCCCCATAACTTAGTTTTGTTTTGTCTGTTTGGAGCAGTACTATAGGTGTTGCAGCAGTGTCCTCTTGTTAGTTTAGGAGTCCGCCAGCAGCGCAGGAGTTTCTCTTTTGTTTTCAGGTGGTCACACCCACTGCTACTCTGACCACTCCCAGCCCCCAGATCAAAACAGACAGGCCTAGCTTGCAACGTAGGCCTGCCTAAATTTGCCTCTGCTGACTGTCACTAATAAAATAACCCTACTAGCACCTACCTATTGGTAGAGGGTGCTACATGTACATTAATAATTACTAGGACACAAGGCATTTCTAGCAACCTTGACAGCATGGTGGAGACTTGGGAGAGGAATCTGGCAGAACTAGATAGTACAGGGTGGCCGAGGCTGGCTTACCTCATTGGCTTACCTTTAAACAGACTATCCCCCCTGCAGTCCATCATGAATGCTGCTGCCAGACTTATCCACCTTACAAACCGCTCAGTGTCTGCTACTCCTCTCTGCCAATCCCTCCATTGGCTGCCACTCGCCCAACAAATAAATTCAAAATACTAACAATAAGTTACAAAGCCATCCACAACTCTGCCCCCAGCTACATCACTAACCTAGTCTCAAAATACCAACCTAATCGCCATCTCCGTTCCTCCCAAGACCTCCTGCTCTCTAGCTCCCTCATCACCTCCTCCCATATCCGCCTCCAGGACTTCTCCCGAGCCTCGCCCATCCTCTGGAATTCCCTACCCCAATCTGTCAGACTGTCTCCAAATTTATCCACTTTTAGGCGATCCCTGAAAACTTTCCTCTTCAGAGAAGCCTATCCTGCCTCCATCTAATAACTGCACTATTTTCTCCATTAGCTCATCCCCCACAGCTATTACCCTTTTGTATAACTTGACCCTCCCGCCTAGATTGTAAGCTCTAACGAGCAGGGCCCTCTTATTCCTCCTGTATTGAATTGTATTGTACTTGTATTGTCTGCCCTAATGTTGTAAAGCGCTGCGTAAACTGTCGGCGCTATATAAATCCTGTATAATAATAATAACAGAGAAAGAAAGACAGCCAGGTTTCTGAGTGGCACTGCCACAGCACTCCCCTTCAAGTGGGACCTAAGGCATGTGCCATAGAAGCTATACCCTGGATATGCCACTGTAAATGGTAATCATTTATCAGAATTGCATTACTGTCCAGGTATAACTTCTCATTTGGCCCGGGTCTGGGCCACAGGTCAGCATTTAGTTATATCTGCTATATACTACAGAATATACTTACCCTGCATTGGATTGATTGGATTTTTACCCTAAAATTTGCAATCTTTTTTGATGCCATAAACTTTAAAGCATTTATCTACAAAATCTGAAACAGCTGTTTTGGACTCTTTTGAGTGTCCCAGGTTTTCTCAGCACAATGAACTCTTTATTATTTACTCTGATTTCACCTGTAGTACCACCAGCTGCTGAAATAAGATGCTTCAATATGATCTGAAAATTCTGTTAACCCCCTAATTGTATTACTGAGTTGAATGCGATCTACCAAAGTATTCAAACATCTAGGGAATGGGGTTCCTGCTGCTGTTTGGCGATTTTAGGAGTTAAAAACAACTCCATGTTATTTTGTGAAGAGGTCCTACTAACAAACATTTTTTTCTTGAAAATACTCATAAAAAGTCAGTTTACCCACAAATTATATATTTTTTCCAAAAAGATTTTATTAAAGAATATGAGCTTTACAGATAACACAATAAGCAAACTCAAATATCAAAAGAAAAAAGAACAAGGTACATATCAAAAGTCCGAGAAGCTGTGATGGAGTCGCTAGCAATAGATGAGGCAGACCCACAAATCTTGTAAAGGGAAACGGCCCCATTTGCTATACATCAACAGTCTAGGGCTAGCAAACAGCAACATATAAATTGTGGGAGACTGCTACATCCTGCAAAGATAAGGAGATTGGGGATTTAAAAGGGCCCCTCGTGGTTCCAAGTCCTCTAAAGGTAGGCAGTACCAAAGAGATCTTGTCCTGAAATTCAAGAATAGAAACAGGAATAACAAAGGGAGAAGCCAGGAGAGGAGGAAGAAGGATGTCACAAATTATATTTTCGTTATAGCAAAACATGAAGGGTTTCATAATCTATTTTAGTTTCATATTTCTCTTTTTATATCTTTCAGGACTCCAGAAAAGTATCTGATTAATACTTCCATGTCGCTCAGTATCTTTTTCACAATTTTTTTTTTCATTTTTTGTATGAATAATATTGTTATAAGCCTGCAGGATGCTAATAGGAAGAGCTTGATAGTGGCCATGAAGGCAACCTAGTAACCCATTAATACCAGCTGTACTTAATGTCCCCATGTCATGTAGCTGCCTTTCCCCAGCTTCATCTTCCATAAACCTCAACAGAAGATCAGAAATCGGAACACGTGCTGGTTTACTACCAAACATGCCACAAATGCAACCCATAGGAATATATACCCTGAGCTGAGGATAGTTAAGAAAATTGTAGTTTTTCTTTTTTTACCTATATAAAAAAATTGGACTGTTTATAACTTATTGTGTTCTTCTTTATTTTCATCATGTCAAGTAACAGAAATTGTACAACTGGTAAAAAAGAGTCTGTAGATAAGTTAATGATGAATTTCTTATCTTTGTCCATGCTGTGAAATTGTACTAAACTGGGTGCACTCGGTGTAAAAAAGATGCTGAACATAAATATATCTCTCCACTTTTTCTTATTATCTTGACAAATTGATCCACTGAATCTAAACACCTTTAAGTATTGAATTTGCACACAGTTCTTTCTATCTGGCACATTAGTAATGCATACAAACACTCGGCAACCAAGTATAAACTTTTTTAGTCTGTTATTACATGTGAACTTGTAGGATGTATTGTTTTTAGAGAACTATGTACAGGGTTTCTTATAGGCAATTTGTGCAGCAAAAGAATATATTATAAGTAAATCTGTCTGTGATCATGTCAAATAACTAACTTTAGAACAAGGTATGTGTCAGTGAGAAAATTATTAGGTGTTATAGTTTTTAGATATAAAAATAAAATCTAATTTGTATATTTGATGGCAGCATACAAATTAATCAGCTTTGTGGTTGATTACCTATTAATCTGTCCTGCTAAATGTTTGTTTTTTTCATATGTGAACTTTGGTTGGTAGATAAACGACTATCTTTTGCTTGATAGTTTGTGGGAAGTCTGTGGCTTTATGAGTGTAAAACAGAGATTGGATGAAACTGGGAAAAACATTAAATAAACCTGCAGTCACTATATTTACACATAAAACATAAACCGAATAAACCTAGTAGTCACAAAAAAGTCTAATTTATTACCCAATAGCCATATAATTCCCGGGGTTGCCTTTGTCAGCTCATGAAGACAAGTTGTAATATGCATTGGGTTCCATGTGACATGGTCTATATTTATATGGGGTTAGGAGTTTTGCACAGAGCAGCCTGGATCCTCCTCTTCTCGGGTCCCTCTTCGGCTCTCCTGGCCCCTCCCTCCTGTCGATTGCCCCCACAGCAAGCAGCTTGCTATGGGGCACCCAAGCCGAGTCACACCATTCAGACACAGAGCCCCGACCCGGATCCACCCCCTCTCTACTCTGATTGACTAACTGACTTTGATTGACAGCTACGGGAGCCAATGGCGCTGCTGCTGTGTCTCAGCCATATATAATATTTGGGGATTATAAGTAATTTTCTAGCAAAACAAAAAACACTAATTTAAACTTGTAAACAAAAAGTGCCAGAAAAGGCTTTGTCTTTAAGTGGTTAATCTGGCCATTTTTGGAAATGTAATTCTTGCAAGCTATCTAAAGACATACCTGACTACTGAGGTAAAAAAGAGGGAATAATGATTATACAGATTATTAACCTTGTCTAAACACTATTGCTTTCCCCGTGATAAGTCCACAAATGAAGTGACTATTTGAATTTAGGAACACACTGACTCAGCTGCTTGATTATGTCTGCTTGCCTAATTGACACAGAGAACTAGGCTGGGGTGCAGAGGGACATTTGCCCCTTGGTTCAGTACCAGGTACATATGTTGGGTTGTTGCCCCTGAGTGGAGATACTTCTTTATTGAGACATTGGTCAGAATGAAGCCCACAGTGGCAGCTGCTTGGCATTATATACTGTATCTACCTGCTTCCTGTTCAGCTCTGCAATTACAGCAATTGACAGAGTGGAATCTTCCAACACAAACTTTCTTTCTAGTTGGCAGATGTCATTTGATCAAATGAAACTGATGCTGACTGAGAGCCTCAAAGGAACCCAGTCCTGGGAATATGTAAAAAGGTGTGCAACAATAAGAAATGTGCTTTAGGAATGCAATTAACATGACACTGTTCAGCAAGTTAGTGAACTTTCTTCAGCCTACGGAAGTCTGTCTATGAAAGGGCTAGCTGGATGTCTTTGTCCCCTAGGCCAAAGGTTCCCAATCCTCTCCTCGATTGCCCTCTAGTGTTTATGGTCAGACTTAATGTTGCGACAGCAGATAATGTAAATTGTACAAGGTTATGCTTATTGGGCTAAAAAGATGTGACCCTGAGAAAGGTACAATGAATACGTCTGCCAAAAGACAAGTTCATAAAACATTTATTAATTGTTCAATATCATATTGTGAGGGCACTTGAAGTCTAACATAGTCCACATCATTCAGTTGTAATAGCATCACAATCCTGAAGTGATTGACTAACAACAGCCTCTTACAATTTAACATTTGAACAATAATGCAAGGTTTGTTTCTCAGATTAAAGTTTTTCCTTGCAAATCAAGATTGGATTTCACTGTAAAATATTGTAGCAGAGTTGCTTAGTAAAATCATTGTTACATAAATGGAGTATATTATAATTTAAAGGTTGTAAATGAAACCATATATTTGCAGAGCATCAGTGGTTACACTTTATTAGAACTAATAAATCATATTTTAATTATAAATACAGTAAGAAAATGGACTCATCTTTTCTGTTTCCCTCAGACTGAAAAACCTACCTGTGGACAGCTGGCTATAACTGCTCATTATCAACCAATTAATATGCAGGTTGAAACAATTTCACCTGACCATAAAAGACATATTTTATTGAAGTATTAATAGACATGGAATAGCTGTCTTCCACTGCACTAAATGAGGTCACTAAGAATAAAATCAGAAAAATTCCACTTAGTAACTCACTCACTAAAATAACCTTAGTTATTACTGTAATTGGGCAATGTGTTCCAAAAATAAGAAAGATAATTTAATTAAATGCAACTGAGGCTTTTGTTTCTTTCCCATGATAATATTTTTTTATCTCTTTTCTTTAATTATGCTTAAAAAGTTTGTGAGGCAAATATCTTTTTTTTTTTTTTTTTAAATGGTTTTGTTCATGTAAAATCCATTGTTAAAGGGCCGCTAATATCTATTTGATGTTAATGCTAAAAGATAGGACCCTAATTTTATATTGTAGGGCTTACAATTAAGTTTTAAGTATATGATTAATTCTTCCATTTGTTATAGTTCTGGTTTCACAGAAAAAAAGTCTTTCCTGTGCAGCTTTTTCTTGCATCATATTTTACACTGTACTCTGCAGGACCTCAGACACCATATAGACTATAGGGATGTGCTGAGTTGATTGGGCTTTCTCTCCCTATCCCTTGAAGACGAGCCAAGAGCTTTTGTTGTTAGGCTTGGTTTAACCACCTCAGCTGTAACCAGTGCTGGGACAAGGTCATTCAGTGCCCAGGGCAAAAATGCCAAACTGCAACCCCCCCCCCCCCTTATCTTTACAAGACAAGAAGACATTTAAAAGATAATTTTAAATTAGGTTTAATTAATTCAAAATAGAAGTCACACATTTTAACAGTATTTATTTTAGTATTTCCATCATTCCCAAAGTTTTCTTTTAAGCCTGCTTTACTTGTGTGGGTACATATTACACTGTAAAATGCTGTATTTTTACTGTAGGGCACCCTGAAGAGAAAGCAGGAGTAAAATAAGCCCCATTGTTACAATAATAGTAGCCCCCAGCATTGATCTCAGTGGATGCAATAGCCCCCCACATTGGGGACAGTAGCAGCTAAAATCCACTGCATAAAAGCCAGTTTATGTAATAATAAATCCCTGCATTGTTGCACATTTATGCAATAAAATCCCCAGCACTGGTGCCAGTTTATGCAATAATATTCCCACTGCATTGGTGAAAATTTACATAATAATAACCCCCAGTATTGGTGCCAGTTTCCACAATAATACGCTTCAACATTGGTGCCAGTTTACACAATAATAAAACCCTGCATTTGTGCTAGTTTACACATAAAAACTCCCAGGAATTGGGGCAAGTTTATGCAATAATAAAACCCTGCATTTGTGCCAGTTTGCACCATAATAATCCCCAGCATTGTTGCTAGTTTCCGCAATAATAATCCCCAACATTGTTGCCAATTTTTGCAATAATAACCCTCAGCATTGGTACCGGTTTATGCGATTATAATCCTCATCATTGGTGTCAGTTTCATCAGTAATAAACCCCACTATTGGTGGCAGTTTCTACAAAAATCACCCCACGTTGGTGTCAGTTTACACAATATTAACCCCATCATTGGTGCCAGTTTACACAATAATAATCCCTAGGCTTAGTGCCAGCTTACTCAATATTAACAACCAACTTCATGCAGTGACTGCAATAATAACACCTACATTGGTGGTCAGAGGTGTTATGCTATTTAACCCCCCTCTCATAGGTAGCCCTTTAAACCTTCCTGCACTGATTGTGAGTGGCAGTGATATTTAAAACAACCCTCCCTGGTAACCTGCTGGAGTACCTACAGTAGGGTAGCCTTGCCTGTGAGCAGCCTAACCTGAGCCAGTGGACTCTTCAAATGTTTCTTGCCATCTCACTACCTTTTTTAAACTCATATCAAAGTCCCAGCACCTCTTGGATGCCCTGATTGTGTAGCTGACATTGCAACCTGTATCACAAAATTCAACCAACACTGTATAGAAAACAATGTACTCTAATGGTCGCCTCTGTATGAGTGGTCAGTAAGTATGGCATAGCTTAGCTCCACCTACAGCAGGTTTGTTGCAGGCTGGCTGGTAAGTGAGCTGGGAATTTTCATATGTTGTTTATTGACATGCGTCTCCAACTTGGAGAATAATGAGGATATTTGCCAGCACACCATGGATCAACAAGGTAGCGTCCAAACAGTTTTTTTTATTGCATGATCACATCACAGAGCAGGGCCTTCATGTCTCTGAAACATTGTAGTACCTGCTCTGTGATGTGATCATGAAATAAAAAAATCAGTTTGGACGCTGCCTTGTTGGTCCATGGTGTGCTGGCAAATATCCTCATTGTGACTTTCTAAACCAGTTTCCAGCTGGTGGTTGCTGCAGCATCAAAATCTTCTAGGGGTTTTTCCAGGAAAATGTGCCATGGGAATATGGAATAGTCCAACTTTGGAGGCTCTCAAAATTTATAGAGTTAGGACTGCAGTACACTGAGGGGCTGTGAAGTTGCCTCTGCAGTTTACGCATATATTTGCAAATGTGTTCAATTCAAACCCCTTGCTTTAACCTGAACTATTAATTCAGGGTAAATTCATCATATAAAAGTGTTTATTTATACAGTTCAGGGTACTCACAATATTATAGTAGAGATTGCTAAACACAGGAACTACTACATTGGGATTGGTGTGCGTGATGAGGTCATGAGTAAGCTCTGATCATTGTGTTTCATTGCAAAGGAATGTCTTCAGAACACAAGAGTCACAGACTGTATTGACCTCTAATATTTTAGATGTTCTCCATCTCTGGTAGGAAGCTTGTGCACTTTGATGTGTGGGAGCACAGGGAGTACCACTGGATTTGCATTACTTCACAGCACCGATCTTTAAGATGTTATATGGACTTTGAGCATTCTTGGGTATCTTTATAAAATTTAATGTGGTATAGTATAAATCCCCTTCCCGCTGACCGTACGCAGATATGCGTACTCGGCTTTCCGGGGTTATACCGGGATGATGCCCGCAGCTGCAGGCATCATCCCGGTACCGTTGTTTACAGCGGGCGATCGGCTACCCGTGTATAACAACCAATGCGGCTAAAAGCCTCTCGACTGTTATACCGGAGGAGCGGGAGGGGACATCCCCCCCTCCCGCCACCTCCCGCCGCTGTTACCGGGCCTCCCGTGCGATCGGGAGGCCCGGTGTCCATTCGGCTGCCTTCAGCGGCTGGGGGCGGGCTGGAACGAAGCTGTGAGTGGCTTCGTTCCAGCCTTCTCATTGTAAACGTGGAAGCGACGTCATGACGTCACTTCCCGTTTACTCGGCTGCCAATGGCGCCGAATTTAAAAAAGTACACAGTATTCAGAATCGCCGTTTTCAGTGATCTGAATACTTTGAAGTGTAAAGGAGGGATGGGAGGTCTTTTAGACCCCCGATCCCTCCATAAAGAGTACCTGTCACCACCTATTACTGTCACAAGGGATGTTTACATTGCTTGTGACAGCCATAAAAGTAAAAAAAAAAAAAATTTTTAAACACAATTTATAAAGTACAAAAATAAATAAAATAAATAAAAAAAAAAAAAAATTTTAAAGTGCCCCTGTCCCTGCGAGCTCGCGCAGCGAAGAAAACGCATACGGAAGTCGCGCCCGCATATGTAAACGGTGTTCAAACCACACATGTGAGGTATCGCCACGATCGTCAGAGCGAGAGCAATAATTCTAGCCCTAGATTTCCTCTGTAGCTCAAACCTGGTAACTGTAAAAATTTTTTAAAGCGTCGCTTAGGGAAATTCATAGGTACCGTAGTTCGTCGCCATTCCACGAGTGCGTGCAATTATAAAGGGTGACATGTTTGGTATCTATTTACTCGGCGTAACATCATCTTTCACATTATACAAAAAAATTGGGGTAACTTTACTGTTTGGATTTTTTAAAATTCATGAAAGTGTCACTTTTCCAAAAATTTGCGTTTAAAACACCGCTGCACAAATACCGTGTGATAAAAAATATTGCAACAATCGCCATTTTATTTTCTAGATTCTCTGCTAAAAAAATATATATAATGTTTGGGGGTTCTAAGTAATTTTCTAGCAAAAAATACGGATTTTAACTTGTAAACACCAAATTTCAAAAATAGGCTTAGTCATGAAAGGGATAAGTTTAGCTTTTAGCACTAATTCACTTTAGTCACGATAAGGAACAATATGCTTGAACACTAGATTTGATATATACTGTATTTGTGTGTGAATTTTTGGTTATTTTATATTATTTTATTCACACATGTATTCATATGTTTATTTGATGCACTTCATTTGTGTCATACTTGATTACATGAAAGGTTGGAATAACAGATGTTCAACTTGAACACTTAAAGTGTTTGTTAAGTCTAAGTTAAAAATCACTGCCAGCCCCTCTATTAAAGGCGGCATACCACACTATCTTAGTCATTTCTAAAAATGAGGCCTCTAAAAACCTATTTAGAGCGATCTTTAGGCCGATCATATGACTCGCAACCGCTTTACAGCTCCGAGACATGGCTTCTGCAGGAGGGGCTGAGATCTCCCTCTGACATCAGCTGCGGAGGTCATGTGGCCGCTCAGCCCCTCCAGCAGAAGCCCTGTCTGAGAGATGTAAAGTGTCCACAAGTCATGTGACCGGCCTGAAGATAGCTCTAAGTAGGGTATTTACAAGCCTTGTTTTTAGAAAAAACGTACACAGTGTGGTATGCCTGCCTATGATAGAGGGGCTGGCAGTGACCATTGCAAGTTAGTTATTTGGGGGGGCGGAGACAGAGACAAAGACATGGAGCTGACAGGCAGGGAGGAGGAGGTGAGGGGGAGAGATGAGAGCAGAGAGGAGAGCTGCGGATGATGAAGGGATGTACTCTGACCTTGGTGGTCATGGTTCAGCAGCCCTGCTTTTTGTGGTCAGTGCAGAGAGGGGGATACAGGATGTGGCAGGTTCAGCCAGTTTTTTTACAGTTTAGAGGGGGGCAGATTACACAGCACAAGCACTGTGCTGTTTAATCTGCTTTAAGGGACCAGGATCTGAATGTTTTTTATTTTGGTTAACAAACACTTTAAAGGGACAGCACCCCTAATTTTGTATTTGTTCTTAGAAATTCAGTATTCAGATGTAGTTCCAGACACACATATGTTTAGAGACATGGAATTCAGGTGGTTTTGACAAACCATTAAAATATGCTGTTCCAATTTTATTGGATGAAAATGGAAGACCACATGTACAAGGTTTACTGAATGGTACAAAATAACATTTTGAATGATAGTGGAGCAGAATTGAGTTTGACAAGACGTAAATGATCTGTGAATCCTAATTTCCTTAAGTGCAATTTAGTTGGTTTTAATAGAAACATGTCATGCTGGTGCTAGAACAGTTTCTAGTGTGACTTCTAAAAATTGACAATGACATCTGGCTTTGTGTAGAGAATATTCATGGCATTGATATAATCAGTGAATAAAATTGGGTTATTGATTTGGGAAATTAAATTATTTGAAAATATCCACCCAGCCCTGAATCAGTGTTAAATGACCCTTCCATGTACAGTAATGTTGGAAGTTTATGTACAATTACTAATGTGTCTGTAGACCATAAATTTCCAGATACTGATGGCAGTCTTGAATTGGAACAGTTGTTTCCATTACACACAATTCTTTGGAGTCAAGACAAAAATTAAACAGTTTTTTTTTTTTTTTTTTAAATATATTGAAGTTGATATTGAAGGTAAGGATCCCAAACCTTATCATCAGTATTATTGTTACCAAACAAATGCAGTAGTAAATAATTATGTTTGGCCTGTCAAAAAAGCTGATAATTCATATTCTTGATCAGTTGATTTCAGAACACAAAATAAATAACAACCCAGTTATACCTAAAGATCCTGACATCATGTCCTATTTAAATACCAAAGCCAAAGTATTCTCTGTACAGGAGATCACTAATAATCATCTTTCTATACTATTAGCTAAAAGATGTCAGTATAAATTAGCATTTTGAAGCAAGAAAATAATTTGTTCACCTGAATACCCCCTGGTCTGGATATCAGTGAAATAGTGGCCCATGAGTCTGTAGCAAAAAGTGTATCATAATTCTCAAGGTCATAATATTTTTTCCAGCATGTGGACAAACTTGTATTAAATTCAGAAAATTTAGACAAACATATTGCTCTTTTGTTTGAGTTTTTACTTTGTTGCAAGAAGCAGGACTAAAATTTACCACAAAAGTGAAATGCTTTGACATGCTAATTAGTTCTGGTAAGATACAATTATTGCAAGAAAAAGTTAGAGCCATTCCTGCTATTTCAATTACAACCAGTCTCAATGCATTGCATCAATTTCTGAGTCAAGTGAATCACTGTAGATAATTCATACATGATTTTGTGGGAAAGCTAAGCCATTATTTGATTTTTTTTAGAAATAAAGATGGTATATTTGATCAATGGGGTCAAACCCAGAAAGATGCCCTTGAAATGTTAAAAAAGGATATGCAGAATGCTCCCACATTAAGTACCATAGAGTTCTGTCCGCCAATTCCCTTTGCATTGCAAACCAATGTACCCAAGAAGGCAATTTCAGCAACATTGTTTCAGTTAAAAGAAGGTAATCAGAGAACAACAGGCTATTGGAAAAAAACGTATGTGATGTGTCAAAAACATCTCCAGGTGTTTACTTTGAGTCAAAATAACAGAAAATTGCATGAAAGGTATCTACAGTGGTTCAAAGTTTTGTCATCTAAATAGGTTCAAATAGATCTTATAGCAAAAAAGCAAAGTGCACAAACTGTTGTTTGTACAAACATATCTGGAAAACCTTTCAGTCATGTTTTCAAAACAAGTGCTGAAGAAGGATTTGAACCAGTATTTGTTAATGCCACATTAGGTTTTTTCATTTGGTATTCAAAGAATGATTATGCTGTTCCACAAAAATGACCAGAGCTATTAAACAGAAAATGCTGAGTTAGAAGCCATTAAGACAGCATTGGTTGTAAATAAATAAGTAAAGAATATTCTACTGGTAATTTATAGTGACAAAACAAATACAGTTCAGCCATATACAGATTTACCACTCATAAAGCAAAGAGAATCTGTAGACACATCAAAGAATTGAATGAAGGATTATTAAAGTCAATATTTGAACTTGTTTCCAACAGTCATTGTAGATATGCAATAGTTTATTTAATTCCAAACAAGATGGACAACCACGGATTGACAATGGGATATTCAATAGCACATGTTTTAGCCAAAGAGCCAGCTACAGTAGAACAGACTGATATGATAAAAGCTTCAGTACAGAAAACAGTTACTCGTGTCTCTAATTTCACAGAGTTGAGAGCAAAGGCATAGTCCATTGCCATCTCTGAGAGTGATACAAAATCTTTCTTTGTGAAAACAAAGTTTTGAGTCATGACCGAAAAGAGATGCCTCGCTTCTTGTGCACATTGCTGGATAGAGATTGGGCTAAGGTAAGTATTAGGTGGGCCTAAGGGGGGGAGCTGCTCACTGAAGGTTTTTTGCCTTCATGCAAATAACGTATAAGGGTAAAAAACTTTGAACCTTTTACAACCATTTTAAGCAACTTGTGAACAGCAGCTGTCTTAACCGACAACAATTTGGGCAAGTGGGGATCATTTTTCTTTCATTATGTTAAGCATGTCATATCATTTTAGTACCACCTAGAGTTTGGAGAAACTGATGAGATTACTATTACAGCACATTGATGTAGAATTTTTATGGATGCTTGTAGATTGTGGATAGGACTTTATGTTCTTTTTATTATCATCTTTTATGGTAATTTATATGATTATGCTGCATTTTATGTATTGCATAATATAAACAGGTTTGTTTTGCCTGTACATTTAGAGCAACATGCAGTGGTAATTTGTCATGAGCTAGTTAGCATCCCTCCTCCTTAATTATACAAGGCTAAGATTTCCTGTCGATTATTGCTATTGAAAGTGTGTAAGAGTCTGCTAAGCATGTATAAGTTAAAGTGGTTGTTAACCCACTTCTACTAAATGCTGCCATCCTCTCTGTACCATTCTAAGGAGTTTCCCTGTGGCTGTGTTCTGTAAAAAGCTACCCGATTGTAACTGTATGAGCTCCGCTCCGGGCGCTCAGCTGATTCCTCTCCTTGTCTCTCTGGCTTACAGCTGCAGTGGGTGGGGCCGAGGCCTCCCGCTGACGTCAGCTAGGGAGACAGGGGAGAGAGGCGCGAGAGAGAGAAGCGCGCCAGCAGAGCGGTGGGAGTGGAGCTCAAACAGGTACAATCGGGCAGATTTTTTACAGAACACAGGCACAGGGAAACTTCTTATAATGGTATATATAATATATATATACTCTGCATCCTGTCAGAGTAGCCTATATCTACATTTTACAGTGCATTCCATGGTGCACTATTTCTAATCTACTTCAGGCAGTGTATTTGACATATATATATATATATATATATATATATATATATATATATATACACAGTCAGTCTAGTGTATATATATATATATATATATATATATATATATATATATATATATGTAATGGATGTTAATGAGGTGTCACATAAAGTTGTCACATAAGGTACCAGGTAAAAATGTTAAAATGCCTATTTCAAATGTAATATTGTGTCATTGCTTAGCTTGTTAAATCTTAACTCTAATGCTCCATACACACGATCGGACATTGATCGGACATTCCGACAACAAAATCCATGGATTTTTTCTGACGGATGTTGGCTCAAACTTGTTTTGCGTACACACGGTCGCACAAAGTTGTCGGAATTTCCGATCGCTAAGAACGCGGTGACGTACACCACGTATGACGAGACTAGAAAAGGCCAGTTCAGAACCAAGCGCGGCACCCTTTGGGCTCCTTTTGCTAATCTCGTGTTAGTAAGTTTGGTGAGAGATGATTCGCTCTTTTTCAGACTCGTGGTTTTCAGATCGTTTTCTGCTGTTCAGTTTGTGCTTGTGGGTTTGTATCTGCTCTTCAGTGCGTGCAGCAAGTGACGCGTGACTCTTGTCATTCTGTTCTTGTTCGTTTGTTACTGTTTTTCAGGTCGCTCTTCACAGGCCTTGCTGTTCTTCAGTGCGTTCTGTTACTTCGTTCTAAGCAGCCAACCATTTTCTAGCCATGTTGCGTATACGTACTCCTCATAGAGTTCGTGCTGTGCAGGGGCTTGGTGTTGGGGTCCTGACCTTGACACAAGTCCAGTCCATGAACAGGGTGGGGAGGAGTTCATGGACCAAGAATTGGTTGCTTCAGTGTGACCAGTTCTGTCATATGCCTTTGCTCCGTGAGATCCGTGAGAATATTCCTGATGATTTCAGGAACTTTCTCCGGATGACGGACCCCGTATTTCACCGTTCGTTGGCTTTGATGACCCCTTATATTAGCAGGCAGGATACCTGCATGAGGCAAGCCATCACTCCGGAGCAGAGGCTCATCGCCACCCTGCGGTACTTGGCGACGGGGAGAAGCAAGCAGGACTTGAAGTTCTCGACAGGCATCTCCCCCCAGGCTCTGGGAATTATTATCCTAGAGACCTGTTCTGTCATCATCTAGGTCCTGCAGAAGAAGTATATGAAGGTAAGATTTTTATCCTTTAATATCACATTTTATTGTATTTAATGTTTGCTAATGTATTGTATTTCTTTCCTCATTCCCTAATCACCATGATTGTAATATGCTGTGAATTTCCCCTTTGTCCTCATGTATGCTGGATTTTTAGGTAATTATTTTTTTTCTCCTTCATACATATTTGCCTTCACTTACCTCCCCAGCATGCTCTCCTGGCCCTATATTCACCTCATGTAGTCACTTAACAATGTATTTTATCAGCTCCATAGTAGTGCTTTACCCCAAACACCCCCTAAAATGTTTTAAAATGTGATTTGTGCTTTAAATTCCAGCAGAGTGCCAGAGGCTTTTTTTGGGGGTCCCCAAATCATTTTTAACCCTCCCTCACCCCAACTGCTAAGTCAGCTGATACCAATTCTCTATCTATCCTCAATCATCTATCTGCTGACTTTGCCAAACCCATATACACTATACCCATATCTTTATTGGTCAGATTTATGGATGAATTCCCCAAAGCATGTAGTACAAGGGCCTGCCTGTATACTTTCAAATGGTACTGTTTCAAGTTTTTGTATACTATTATTATCTTGATAGGTAATAACAGAATGTCCAAATGTGCTCAAATGTGTACAATGTGTATTTATTTCTTTGTATTATAACACTTTTTACCTGTCCAGTGGGCTGACAATAGTGTAACTAAGGAGGGACTGTTCAAAGTAATACCCATTATTTAGGCATTCATCTCTCAATGAAGTGGAGAGGGTTACCTGTCCAAGAGTCCCCCCCTATAATCTTAGAAATGGCCCATGGGGGGGGGGATCTGATAGGTGTTCCTTATACTTTGGTCTTTAAAAACTCCCTCAAATAAATGTTATCTTGATGTTGGCCAAGAATGTTTGTGTCTAATCTGCTTTCCCTGTTTATGTGCAAAATGACAAAATTTTTTTTTGTTTGACTCCACAGTTTCCTTCCACGCCACAGGAATGGCAGACTGTGGCCTCCCACTTTGCCCAGCGGTGGGACTTTCCTAACTGCGGAGGGGCAATTGATGGGAAACACGTCCACATCGTCCCACCACCCAACTCGGGGTCGTACTATTATAATTACAAGGGGTTCAATAGCATTGTGATGTTGGCGGTGGTGTCGGCTAATTACGACTTCTTGTATGTGGACATGGGGAAGAATGGCCGGATGTCCGATGGTGGAGTCATCGCCCTGACAGAGTTTTACAGGCGTCTCCAGAAAAGCAGGTGGACTTGTCACCTCCAGAAGACAATGTGGAAGGACTCCCATTCGTCTTCGTTGCGGA
This sequence comes from Aquarana catesbeiana, assembly GCF_042186555.1. Taxonomy (NCBI): domain Eukaryota; kingdom Metazoa; phylum Chordata; class Amphibia; order Anura; family Ranidae; genus Aquarana; species Aquarana catesbeiana. Next base: position 121,829,874 of record NC_133334.1, read on the forward strand.
TGAAGCATTTGCGCTGGGGGACCATCTTATGCGGCCATTCCCGATGAGGACCCTCACCCCGGAACAGAGGGTTTTTAATTACCGGCTGGCCAGAGCCAGAAGAGTGGTGGAGAACACATTTGGAATCATGGCCAGCCGGTTCCGCCTATTTCTGACACCCATCCATATGGCGGAGTATAAACTTAATCATATAATCCTGGCGTGCTGTGTTCTACATAACTTTTTACGGAAACATTCTGCCAACTATGCTGGCTCAGTTGGGCCTGAGGCCGGAATTCTACATGAAACAGCCCTGACGGCGCTTGAAAGTGGCCGTCCTGGCTTGCCCTCCTTGAGTGCCCGTGATATCCGGTTAAGATACCTTGAGTTCTTTGTGGGTAGGGGGGCTATCAATATGCCAGACAATTTGTGAAGCCTTTATCAAATAATTAAAAAAAAGCTAATCTTTGGTGACATTTACTGCTTGTGTTTGTTTTAGCTGACCCTGACAGCAATGTGGGGAGTCCTGAAAATGGCGTGATTGTGTAACCTTATACAAAGCACTGTTGGGTGTTATTTACTAAAGGCGTAGACACTTTGCACTACAAGTGCACTTGAAACTGCACTGAAACTGCACTTGTAGTGCAAAGGATTTGCCCTTAGGAAATAACCCCCATTTTCACAGAAAACAGCAATTACATCACCACAAAAGTGTTGTAGCATTGAGACAATAATCCACACATTCTTGATTAACAATCTTTTTAATGCCTGCACAATCACATGTGCATTTAGAAACGGTTTTTAAAACAAACCAACATGTTTGTTGTATAACAATTTTTGTGGTGGCATTATCAAAAATAGAAATGTCCATTTAAGATAAAACAGGCATGGGTAAAACCAACAAGAAAGACAAAAATCTTGAACTTTAAAAGTTCACATATGGTAAAAATTGAAGGCAATATCAGACATGAGTATTTAGGAACTGTGTTTGATATTGCGTTCAGATGGGGTGAAGTCACCCCTTGAAAAGCCAAATTTGGAAGATGCACACCAATTTACGAATGTCAACATGTGCTAGCTGCCATCACGGGGGATCAAGGGACGTGTTTTGGGGGAGCAACCCCTTCCTCACAGCTACTTCATTATTGAAGAAGGTGTTGCCCCCCCAAAACGCGTCCATTGATCTCCCGTGATGGCAGATAGCACATGTTGGCACACTGTGTGCATCCTCCAAATTTGGCTTTTCTAAACATCGCTAAAACATTTTTAAGATTGTAGCGTACAAAAAAACAAAGTGATTTTGCGGGGTTTTAAATTCGCCCCAAAACATCAATGATGTTATTATTTTTTTGAATAACATCATTGATTTTTTTCTTGAGGTTTTCCAATTCTAAATGACACCCCATGATCTCCACGATCAGGATCTGGGCACTTTCTGATGTGAAAGGATCTGGATCCACAACATCACGATCACCTAAAAAGAGAGAAACCAAACAAAAACAGGTATCAAAAATCTGCCGGCATCCATCTCTTACCTGAGCCTGTGGTTGCAGACACTCACCTGTTGTGGTGTTAATTTCCACCACATCTTCTTCCTCCTCCTGCTCAGCTTGGGTTGGGGGTATTTCCCCTTCTTCCTGAGGTGGGGGGTCTATGGTCTCCTCGGATGAGGGGTGTCCTCCGAGTCTTTTCTCCCCTATGTAAAACAAAAATGGTATAATTAGCACACAGATATTTGATGGCCGAAATATAAAGATGAAACATTGCTTGGAAGTGGTGTACAATTGTCTATTTGGGCAGAGTTCCAAGATGTAGCATTTTTATTGTCCGTTGTCAAGCTTTAATACTTTACCTGTTTTGTACAAGCTTCACAGATGGAGACCCCCCTATAGTATACACTGGAGCACCTGTGTGGGCCCCCTAATAAAAAGGGTGTTCTTGTGTCCCACACTAGTGCTCCAGCGTCCAGATGTGAAAACTGCTGCTGAGTGTCCTCTCCTTACACAGAATCTAGTTTGCATTTCATTCTAGTAACAAACCCATCTACACAACCAAATATTTTTCATACAAGTAGGCCCTAAAAAATGTGGGCAAATGCACATGGCCTAAACAATGGTGTTTTATAGGCCGAAAGAAAAATGTTTGATACGAACGAATAATGGGCCCATGAACATTAAATTTGCCATTTTAAACTGTACAACACTTAAGAAAAGCATATGGAGCAGCACGAACGTAATAAAGACAAAAAGAATAGGAACACAGCACAACTACTTACTTTTTTGCAGCACTCTCCGGATCTTTCTGTACTGCTCGGGCTCTCTTAATTTCAGGTCCGACCACCGCTTCTTGAGCTGATCTTTCGATCGACGTACCCTGAAATTCCGGTGCAGACTCTTGACCACTTTCACCATTATCTTGGCCTTTCTGATATTGGGGTTGGGGTAAGGTCCATACTTTCCATCTTAGTCGGCCTTCTTCAGGATGTCCACCATCTCCAACATCTCCCCAAAGGACATATTTGTGGCCTTAAATCGTCTCCTTCTGGATCGGGACGTTTCCGGATCCGGGCTTTCCTCCTCCTCATTGCTATAATTAGCACGCACCTGCTCTGACTCCGCCATGTGCTCTTCACCCACTGCGCCGAACGAAAAGGGGCTGGGAATAGACTATAAAGAACATCAGGGGCGGGCGGAGTTACACGCATGCGCAGTGTGTATAAAGCGTAACATGCGTGTGTATTACGTACGATCTGTGAGCGGAGGAAGGAGCATTGGAGGCGCCGATCGTAATAACAAAGGTAAGAGACAAACTTGGGCCTATAATGCTTCTAGATCAAGGCCTATATTGTAACAAGATTAGGAGAGTTTTGGCTGACATTAGGGTTTGTCTTGTGTTGTGTCTTGCAGTTAAAATGGATATCTTGAATGATACAGACTTAATGGCAATATTCATTGACATGTTCAGGGAGCTGCCTTGTCTGTGGGAGATCAATCACCCACATTATAAGAACCAAACAAAGAGGAAGGCAGCGCTGGATCAATTGTTGGAAATTGTGAAGCAGGTGATCCCCACGGCAGACATCACATATTTGAAGATCCTAATTGGTGGCCTGAGGAGCACATATGTAAGGGAGCGCCAGAAAGTCCAGGATTCGCAGAGATCCGGAGCAGCAGATGACATCTATGTACCCAGGATGTGGTACTATGACAGGCTGCATTTTCTGGCAGGCCAGACTGAACCCAGGCCATCACTCTCCAGTCTTCCTTCCATGCTTCCTTCCCCCCAGCTGAGGCTTCTGATGCCCAACCTGGGCCTTCCAGGCAACAACATGTGGAGGAGCCCAGATTGAGCCAGGTATAGCATTCCTCTAAATAGTTCAGGTTGTCCAATCAATGATGTTAACTAGATGTTAGTTTGGAGTACTCATTTATGATTGTGATTGATGATGCAAAACATTAAACCATATCCCTTTTTCATACACAGGGAAGTCTCAGCCAGGAGGTGGCCGGGCCGAGCAGGCTGCCTGATATGCCGGTCCCTCCCCTACACCTGCAAAGAGAAAGTGGCAGGAGGAGGAGTACCCTAGAGGAGGCTGCCATAGGCATCTTTTGGAAGGCTACAGAGGCCCTGGGAGAACCACACACTGTGGAGGAGGACTTTGCTGGCATAATTGCCTGTAAAATGCAGCGGATGGAGGAGGGCCAACAACTCACGTGTGAGTCATTAATTTTGGAGGCTCTCAATAAGGGGTTGAGGGCCCAAATAACATCTGATACCCACCTTTGTGACCTCACACATGGTCCTCCTCCTCCTCCAGGTCCTCCTCCTTCTCCTCCTTCTCCTCCAGGTCCTACTAGTCCTCCTCCTCCTCCAGGTCCTACTCCTCCATCAGTAAAAGGTCAGATTGCACCAAATGTGATCGATCCCCCAAGTATAACATCATTTTTTCATAACATGAAGGGATTTTACCCTTGTCGTAAATGCACAGTATGTAAATTGAATGCTTGTAAAGCACGTAAAATGGAAACATTTAATTCCACGATTACAGGAAAGGAATATAAGATGAAGCAATTTGCCACATGTAGAACTAAATATATTGTCTATCTCATTACCTGTCCCTGTAAGAAACAGTACATTGGTCGGACAATACGGAATTTTGCCACAAGAGTTAAAGAACATATCATGGCAATTAAAAAGGGGCGTGTCACAGACCTAGCCAGAACAGAGGCTGTTGGAGAGGACTGTATGCAAGCCTGTTGCCCACCGATTATGGGCCCTAGCATTTGGGGGAATGGTGCTCTCTGTGAGCTGTATGCCTGGGGACCCTGGGGTTGGTGTTACTTTGGATTCAGCTCCATCTCCCCCCAAAACACACAGACTCTGGAACCCGTTATATGCCATATTAGAATGATAAGACTGAATTATACTGTTGGGACACATCCTGTGAGGAGATGCTAATATCATCATTTCCACTCACCTGTCTGATGTCAGCTATAATGGGTTTAATGTAAATAAGTTTAGTCTAGGTTCTAAAGGTATTCAACTCATTGTTGTTTGTTCTAATTAACCCTGTGTTGATGTTTATGGTAATGTGTGTTAATTGAATGAGCTGATCACATTGTCCTCTATACAATGTAGGAGACGGGACGACTCCTATTGGAGCTCATGTTAATTAGGTTAATTAGGTTATGTTTGTATTGTTAATTGTAATTAGCTCCAGCTATTGTGTTTATATTCCTGTGTGAAGCTCGGTGACCACAAGTCTGGGCGAAAGGTCATGTCTCAGCCACCTAGGCTGTATAAAGGATGAGATAATTAGCTCATGTTAATTAGGTTAGCTTTGAGTCAGCCTGGTGTATAAATGTGTGTGATATCTCAAATAAAAAACAGTTCTGATGTACTCCAAGACTGGAGTTGTCTAGTTCTTGGGGTTCCCATAGCCAGATCCATTGGACTCGTGTTCCAGAACTTAGGAAGCGGCATATGACGGAAGCGCTCAAGCGGAGTGTGGGGCGTTCCGTGACATTGGTGGCAAGCAGCGGGAAAGCTTCCTACAGTCTGGGACATCCAAATTTCCATCTGGATCCAAGGTCCAGATAGCAGGAGAGGAGAGGTACAGATACCAGCCGCCATGGATGAGGAATTCAGAAGGAGGTTGCGAGAGATGCAGATACAGCACAGAGGACCAGTATCGGAGCAGGTCCTGCTGGGATGGTGTGATTCTATTCGTTGCAAACTCTGGAAGGAAGCGCTAGCCCGTGAGCAGCGACACCAGGGAAAAGTTCTCCCCTCCATCGAGGAAAGGTACTGGTCGCAGTACGGACTGCGGGTGCGGTTTTTGGGAGAAAAACCACACAAGAAGCAGACAGCTGAATTAAGCAGGTTGGTCTGGGCAGAGATAAAGCTGGATGAGAGCTACAGAGCCCTCCGGTGGCATGTATCCCAAGCATGTCCCTGGATAGCGGATGACAGCCCAACGGAAGGCTTAAGCTACGGCAGCTTGGGACTGTTGTTTGTGAAGCTGACAGGGGACCCTAACTTTGGGAGTGATTTGGAGCGGCGGGTGGACGAAATCATGGATTTCAGAGAAGGGCTACTGAACATTTCGGAAGTGCACTGGGCACAGGAAGATTTGGAGTTTCTGGCCGTTCAGGAATGGGAGCTAGAGATCGCCTACAGACGGCTGCTAGACATTGCTCAGTGCCAGGGCTGGGCTCCCTTTGCCTGGGACTATCAGGAAATACCAGCTGAAGATCTGGTAACTGAACAGAGGGTCCAAGACCTCTGTCCCACACTTTTACCAATTCCAGAGACTGGGGATTTAATAGACGTTTCTGTAGAGGAGGAACCACCTGGCAAACCCCCAGCAGAAGTGCTGGCAACCGGACAGAGGGTCCAAGACCTCTGCCCCACACCTGCAGCAATTGTGGAGGCTCAGGCTGAGAAGATGGCAATCACTTCCCAGCAGCAGATACAGGGGGAGAAGGGAGAGGAGGTGTGTGTTGTCCCTCCCCAACAGTTGGCCAGGGTGGAGGAAGTGGGCTTTCCTCCCCAGCAAAGATCCGTGTACCTGGGAGACAGTACCATCGACATGTCGTCCCAGCAGCCAGATGAGGGAATGGAAAAGGAAGCAGCTGGCTCACCTCCCCAATGGCAGCTACACAGTTTGGGAGTGGAGGAAGCCAGCCTCCTGCCCCAACAGTTAGCCGGAGCAGAGGATGCGGAGTCCCCAGCAGAAGTGCTGGCAACAGGGCAGAGTGCTACCAACCTCTGCCCAGCACTGGCAACAACTACAGAGTTCCAGGGAGGTGGGGCAGTCGGCCTCCCTCTCCAACAGTTAGCCAGAACAGATGGTGTGGGGTTTCCAGCAGAAGGGCTGGCAACAGGGCCGAGGACTGCTGGACTCTGCCCTCAACTAACAGAGGATGGATTTCCTGTGAAGGTGGATGGGACTTCAGTCTCCACCTGTATACTCCAGGGATGCTGGGCAGTGGGCCCAGATCCTCAACAGCATGACAGAGTGAGCCCAGACACCCTGTCCTCTCTCCAGCGGTAGAAAGGATTCCAGGGAGAAAGGCCAGTCCAGGCCTCTCCCCAGCGGCAGATATGTTCTCTGAGAGAGGCAGAGGTTGGCTGGGTGAGTAATGCTTTGTTTGGAACAATTTATTTGGGGTACTGTGTGGGTACAGGCAGTAGAGGACTGGAGCTGTTTACTTACTTCGGAGTCAACCCGTCTGGGGTCTCCTCCTGTGTTAGTCTCCTGCCGAAAGGGGAGAAATGTCACAGACCTAGCCAGAACAGAGGCTGTTGGAGAGGACTGTATGCAAGCCTGTTGCCCACCGATTATGGGCCCTAGCATTTGGGGGAATGGTGCTCTCTGTGAGCTGTATGCCTGGGGACCCTGGGGTTGGTGTTACTTTGGATTCAGCTCCATGTCCCCCCAAAACACACAGACTCTGGAACCCGTTATATGCCATATTAGAATGATAAGACTGAATTATACTGTTGGGACACATCCTGTGAGGAGATGCTAATGTCATCATCTCCACTCACCTGTCTGATGTCAGCTATAATGGGTTTAATGTAAATAAGTTTAGTCTAGGTTCTAAAGGTATTCAACTCATTGTTGTTTGTTCTAATTAACCCTGTGTTGATGTTTATGGTAATGTGTGTTAATTGAATGAGCTGATCACATTGTCCTCTATACAATGTAGGAGACGGGACGACTCCTATTGGAGCTCATGTTAATTAGGTTAATTAGGTTATGTTTGTATTGTTAATTGTAATTAGCTCCAGCTATTGTGTTTATATTCCTGTGTGAAGCTCGGTGACCACAAGTCTGGGCGAAAGGTCATGTCTCAGCCACCTAGGCTGTATAAAGGATGAGATAATTAGCTCATGTTAATTAGGTTAGCTTTGAGTCAGCCTGGTGTATAAATGTGTGTGATATCTCAAATAAAAAACAGTTCTGATGTACTCCAAGACTGGTGTTGTCTAGTTCTTGGGGTTCCCATAGCCAGATCCATTGGACTCGTGTTCCAGAACTTAGGAAGCGGCATATGACGGAAGCGCTCAAGCGGAGTGTGGGACGTTCCGTGACAGGGCGGACCAATCATAGTGTGCCCAAACATTATGCACTTTATCATAACCAAAATCCAATGGGTACCACCTTTCAGATTATAGATAAATTTGTACCACACTGGAGAGGAGAATCGAATATTAGAGGAGTGTCCAGACTAGAAACGTTCTGGATACACCAAATAAAATGTTATACACCCCATGGCTTAAACATCGAGTGGGATATTAATGCGTTCATAAATCAATCATAGAAGTTTATTCTGAGTCCCCTCATTAATTACTCTATTTATATAGAGACGGATATCTATCAATTTAGTATGTTTGTCTGACTAAGGCCGCTAGTCAAGAAGTATTCCCCTATAAGATGTATTTCAACAATTTTTAGATAAGTTTTGATATTTTATATTATCTCTAATGTTGTTCATAACACTGCCCCAATATCTGCTAGGAGTCTAGCAATTTAAATTGTGGTCACATTGGGATAAAGGCTTTATTTCTGTTCAGCAGATATCTCATGTGTCAGTTTTTGGTGGAATATTGAACACATACACGTTCCCATCTTCCACATATATTTTTTCTTTTTTTCTTTTTATAGTTTTTTTCTGACAGAAAAATCATGTGAGATGTGCCTTTTTTAATATATATATATTTTGATAGTGAGTATATACGGGTCCTATATGGTCCTTTATTAGCTGCATGCAATTTTTAAACATCATGTTCTCTAGATTGTGTAATCATATAGGTTCCCCACACATCAATGTGTGATATGAGTATTTAGTATGAGTATATAGATGTTTGTTCCCTCCATGAGGGATATGTATATGTAAACATAGGGGAACGAGTGCGACATGATAACTGCATTTTTGTATTATTAATTTTTATTATGATTTTTAAATTATTTTTAACTCATTAATTCAACTCTATTTGGTGCTATATGGAACACCTTTGTTTTCCACAATAAGCCGTATAACCTCTTTTACCCTGTATCCCAATTATTTGTTTCTCTGCTGGAGTGTTTAGAGCGCTGTCATGGTGACAGAAGATGACATGGTGGTCACGTGATCTAAACTACAGACAAAACACAGAGAGTGATATGAGTGAAGGACAGGACAGAGGTTGGGCTTTGTCTGAAGGTGTACCGCGTCACCGCGCTCAGACATGATGAGCGCTGTCCGAAGGTATACCGCGTCATCGCGCTCAGACGTGATGAGGCGGGAGTCATGTGACCGCTATCCCCGACAATCATTGGGAGGATGGAAGAATCAGAAGGAGGCCTGGTACCTCAGTGGTTTCTCCTCCCATGATTGGTTTAGAGTTAGTCATGTGACCTGATGGGTAATCACATGACGCGGAAACCCGGAAGTCACGCCGCACAGGTGTCCCCAATGGAGTTTTTTGCATTTATAGATAAATAGCGCAGTAGAGGCTAGCCTTACCCCAGTTGAAGTCTTGGTCGACGAAACGCGTTGGGTGTGTGACGCTACCACAGCCATCTGATTTTACTAGATCCTTTTTTTGTTCATATGAACTTTGATTTTAAACCTGAATTTTTATTGGAATTTTTAACCATAACAATAAAATTCTTTGGTTACTTGGATTTTATGCTATGTGGAAGCCTTTTTTTCTTTTCTTGATCATATACGGACAAAAACCAAGTGAGCAATTTCTGGAAGAGGACCCTATTGGACAATCTAACATGCTCTCTCATCTGAGTGGACTCGATTCCATCATTGAAGATTGTAAGTCGTGAGGCCTTTCCGTAAGCTCCCACCACAGTTGGAGACAGCTTTAACCCTACTGTGAAAGCCTATATGACTCACCGCCACGGCCAGTGAGTCCACCACTTCTGGTAAGGGCATTTCATTTACTTCCCCTCTTATTGAATATAAGAAGAATTACTCTGGATGTGAATATATATTGGTGTGTGATCTGCACTTATGCTTTGTGACCACCTCCATGTTTGGATGAACTGTTCAAATCCCAGAGACTTGCTCTGAATCTCATTTATGTTTATGGGTCATCTGTACACGTGTTTTTGGTTCTATGGGATTGTTTTAACACAATCACACAGCTTAGAAGAAGCATTATTTTTTGTTTGTATTTTTTATTTTTATTTTCACAGGTGCTGTTATAAGGCCTTTTTTCTTTTATGCTTGATTGATAGTATTGATTGAATTGGAAGTTTACATATGGGTGAATTACACTGAAGTTCACACTTCAATCAAACATAGCGCTGCACTTTTTATTTTCTTATCTTTATACACAATTTGTCTAATTGTTAGTGTTGGCTGCTTGACACGATTGAGTTGGCGCAGCAGTTTCTTTTCTTTTATTTTTTCTCCAATTTTGATGTTCAAGAATTGATGTCTGCCCTGGGGGTCCAAGGCATCGTTAATTTCTCCTGTTTATCCAGCGTTGCCTCCCTCTTTGTTTGGTTCTGAGCCCTTAATAAAGGATTTTTGGTTTCAATTATACTTGCCTATGTGTGTTTTCCTTCTAAAAGGACAGTTTGTTTGTGAGGATTCAGGTACATTTCAAAAATACAATGTGAAATTAACAAGGGACACCAACAGCAAACAATCTCCTTGAGATTAAATAATACAAGATAATAATGGTGTTGTGGTAACTTGACACACAAAACACACACAAAAATATTCTGGAGTAAAACTAAAAATAAAATAACACAAAGATCAGCCTTTGAAAAAATACAAACCTAAAATAAAAAATAAATCTGCCTTTAAAAAAAAACAAAAAAAAACCAACACAAACATATTTTTGTCAGATGTGACAAATCAAAATATATTGAGGGAATCCCGATAAATAATAAAGAAATAAGTTTGTGAGAAGTCTGTGTGAATATGAGCAGCAAAACTACTTCATTCTTCTCACATTATAAAGAAGAAGAGAGTGTGCTGTATTAAACCATTTTTAACATTGCACCATGACGAAAGTGTTGTATCCATTGCGAACGCTAAGTTTACCAGACCGAGCTGTTCCGTGTCGGAATTTCTTCTGAGCATGCGTGGCACATTGTGCGTCAGAACAGGCCACACACGGTCGGAATTGACGCGATCGGATTTTGTTGTCGGAAAATTTTATAGCCTGCTCTCAAACTTTGTGTGTTGGAAAATCCAATGGAAAATGTCCAATGGATCCCACACACAGTCGGAATTTCCGACAACACGCTCTGATCTGACATTTTCCATCGGAAAATCCGACCGTGTGTATGGGGCATAAGAGTTTTTGGATGCAAAGCATTCATCTACATATCTGAAGAAAAACGCACCAAACTCCAGAACAGAGTGTTTGAAGGTATCTTTGTTGGATACATTGACAATGTTAAGGGTTACAGAATCCTAAATCCCAAAAACAACAAGGTTATCCTAAAAGTTTATCCTAGGAATCCTAAATCCCCAAAACAACAAGGTTACCATTAGCAACAGCATAACTTTTGTTGAAGATTTAAGAGACAATGTAATAACAGTAGAAGCGAGAAAAGAAGAGAAAACTGACATTGACCAGCCCATCTCTGTAACTTCTGAACAAACAGTAAGTAAGTGCAGACTCAGCCAGCACTGAAGAGCAGAAACAAGAAGACTCAGACACAAAAACGAGAGGTTCAACAAGAGAAAACAAGGGTAAACCACCTATATGTCTCTCATACAAAGAGTTGATACTGCCAGTATCAACTAAGCTGTGAGCTGGGAAGACATATCTCAACTTTCAGAACAAGAAGCAAGTAAATGGATAAAAGCTGCTGAGGAAGAGATGAAATCCATGCATGACACCAAAACATGGACACTTAAAGAACTACCACCCGGAAGGAAAGCCATAGGCTGTAAATGGACTTTTAAAGTGAAACACAATGCAGATGGCACAATTGAACGGTACAAAGCAAGACTAGTAGCCAAGGGCTATTCTCAAAAATACGGAGAGGACTATGATGAGACGTTTGCACCAGTAGTCAAGCACACTACAATACGAACTTTACTGACAATAGCCGCCATAAGGAAAATGCAAGTGAAACATTTTGATGTGAAAACCGCGTTTCTACATATCGATTTAACAGAAGAAATTTTAATTGAACAGCCGCCAGGATTCAAAGATGAACAAAGGTCAGACCTAGTATGCAAACTTTGCAGGAGTATATATGGTCTAAAGCAAGCAGCCAGGGCTTGGAATATAAAAATAAATGAAGTGTTTACACATCAAAACTTTCTAAGGAGTAAAGCAGACCCCTGCTTATACACAAAGAGATTGACAAATCGATGGGTCTATATGCTCATTTATGTGGATGATATCCTGATTTGTTTTGAGCAAGAAAGGGATGAAGCAGAAATACTGGAAAAACTAAATCAGCACTTTGACACCAAAGATCTTGGCAACATAAAGAATTACTTCGGTATCCAGATCGAGAGAGAGGAAGATGGCAGCTTTCTTCTGAACCAAAGGCACAAAATACAAGAAATAATTGAAACATTTGGAATGGAAGTCGCCAAACCGGTAAAGTCTCCCATGGAAACCAACTACCTAAAAGAGATGAATTGTCAAGATAACCCATTACCTACTAACACTCAATACAGAAAAGCAATAGGGAAATTGCTGTAACTTACTACTGCTACAAGGCCGGACATTGCAGCAACTGTTGGAATCCTATGCAGAAAGGTTTCGATGCCAAGAAAAAAGGACTGGAATGCTGTAAAGCGAATCATTCGATATCTTAAAGGGACTTCGCACTACAAGTTAAAGTTACCAGCAAGTGATGAAAGCACCCTAACAGGATATGTGGATGCTGACTGGGCAGGAGACACCAGTGACAGAAAATCTACCAGTGGTTACTTATTCTTTCTGTCAGGTGGTGACATCAGTTGGACTAGTAAAAAGCAACTCTCTGTTACACTGTCGTCTACTGAAGCAGAATATGTTGCTGCAGCACAGGCAAGCCAAGAAGTTATATGGCTGAGACAGTTATTAACAGACTTGGGTCAACCACAGTTGGGACCAACAGAAATCTATGAGGACAATCAAGGATGCCTTATACTTGTGCACATGGAAGGAGTTAATTCAAGAACCAAGCACATTGATGTGAAGTTTCACTTTCTTAGGGATCTTCAAGAGCAAGGTCTTCTTGAGTTACTTTATTGCCCAACCGAGGATATGACAGCAAAGCCCTTGACCGCTGAAAGACATTCAAGGCTTACAAGGAAGATGGGTTTAACAGACTAAGCCTTAGCTATTGAGAAAGGGTGTTGGAGATACAACAGCTTTCAGCTTAGCCTATTGACTGCAGTTCTCAAACAGGACACTAGATGTCGCTAATGCTCAGTGGTATGCTGTGCTGTGCAGTTTTCTATGATATGTTGTATTTCCTGTGTATAGTGTTGCACTTGTTGGTTTCTTTTTCCTGTCTGTGTACTTCTTGCCAGTTATGTTCCAATAAAAAAGTCAGTTCCTGTTACTCCACAACATCTGATCTGAATTTACTCCGCTGCACCTAGCAATCGCACTCTGCAACAGGTCATATGTTAAGCTTAGACCAGCATAACAAAAAACAAAAGACAGAAAACAAAAAACAAAAACAAATCTGTGCAGCCAATATCCAGACCTCAAAAGGTAGCAATGTATCTAATATAAAATGCTAACTTACACATCATTTACACATGATTCAATTTATGTCTCTAGAACATATCCCCACACATATTAGAGGTGGAAGTATAGCTCAAACCTTGTTGCAATTCACAACTGCTACTACATACCCTGAACTGAATGAATCCTTAGATTTAAGCCCTTTCTATGATATCAGTTCTGATATCACCAAACATTCTCCAATCCTGTTTCACCTAGCTCTTAATTATCTGCTATTCCATATTTCATCATTTCTATATATTACCCATACCCATCACCTAATCAATAAAGATTATTACCTTTAGGGAGATACTAGAATGCGGGGAGTCAATTAAATATTATGACCTGTTTATTTCTATATGTATATACCTTTCTATGCTGTTATATTTTTGTTTGTTTTCTGTAATTTTGTAAGTTTGTATATTCACCCTTCCATCCCATTGTAGCTGTGATTTAGTACCATTGACTGCTAAATTACCATTTACATGTGCTTCCCCTGTTAAAACCTTTAATCCTGGTCACCAATTTCTCTGCTCTGGTGTGGGTGCCTTTTTGGGTGCCAGGTGTGACTACATGAACGCTCAGAGCATCCATGGTACTTCCTTTCCTGGGGTGCCTAATATGTCGTGTTGCATTGTCTCAAGAGGTCCTTCACCGCGCAGTGATGCCCTCGGGCGGTTCATGGTGGTTCCAGCTGTGTGCCCTGTTTGCCCCAGGTGGGACAACAGTATGGGATTGCACACCAGATTGTAGCTGCAGGGCCTCGCGCTGCAGACCCATGTTGGCATTGGACGCTGTTGACCTCCGACCAGAGGTGACGTCCTTCCCTCCTGTCTACGGAGTCTGCCTTTCGCAGGCCCTCGCTGCATTCTGGGATGTGTAGTTCCACTATGATCCCGGACTCTAGTGCATGCGCACCTGCTGCATCCGCATGTGCCCGGTGATGTCAGGTGCCAGCCGGATGGGGGTTGCATAAAGCCAGGGTCTTTAGTGGACATCTTGCTGGTGCCACGAGGGTAGCTTCAGGAAACACTCATATTCCAAAGGTTTCTAGCTGTAACCCTACTTTTTAGTCATGTTATGTAGTGTCAGCATCTTCTTGCCTTTTATATGAGATTGCCATTGGGGTTAATCCTACCTTTTTTTTTCGTTGCAATCCTTTACCATAATAGTGAACATAGGTACATTGCTACCTTTTGAGGCCTAGATATCAGCTGGACAGATTTGTTTTTTGTTTCCTGTCTTTTGCTTTTTGATATACTGGTCTAATCTTAACATATGACCTATACAATGCAATACAGACATCTCCAGCAAGATGTCCACTGGAGACCCTGGCTTTATGCAACACCCATCCGGAGGGCACCCAACGTCACCGGTCACATGCAAATGCAGCAGATTCGCATGCACCGGAGTCCGGGACCATAGTGGGACTACACATCCCAGAATGCAGCGAGGGCCCACGCAAGGCGGACTCCGTAGACAGGAGGGAAGGACGTCACCTCTGGTAGGAGGTCAACAGCGTCCAATGCCTACAAGGGTCTGCAGCGCGATGCCCTGCAGATACATATTAGGCACCCCAGGGAAGGAAGTCCCATGGATGCTCTGAGCATTTGTGTAGTCACACCTGGCACCCAAAAAGGCACCCACACCAGAGCAGAGAAATTGGTGAACAGGATTAAAGGTTTTAACAGGGGAAGCACATGTAGATTGTAATTTAGCAGTCAATGGTACTAAATCACAGCTACAACGGGATGGCAGGGTGAATATACAAACTTACAAAATTACGGAAAACAAACAAAAATATAACAGCATAGAAAGGTATATACATATTGAAATAAACAACTCATAATATTTAATGAAATTGACTCCCCACAATCTACTATCTCCCTAAAGGTAGTAATCTTTATTGATTAGGTGATGGGTATGGGTAATATATAGAAATGATGAAATATGGAATGGCAGATAACTAAGAGCTAGGTGAAACAGGATTGGAGAATGTTTGGTGATATCAGAACTGATATCATAGAAAGGGCTTAAATCTAAGGATTCATTCAGGCCGGGGTATGTAGTAGCATTTGAGTTGTGAATTGCAACAAGGTTTGATCTATACTTCCACCTCTAATATGTGTGGGAATATGTTCTAGAGCCATAAATTGAATCATGTGTAAGTCATGTGTAAGTTAGCATTTTATATTAGATACATTGCTGCCTTTTGAGGTCTGGATATCGGCTGGACAGATTTGTTTTTGTTTTTTGTTTTCTGTCTTTTGTGTTTTGTTATGCTGGTCTAAGCTTAACATATGACCTATACAATACATGTATTCATTTTTCTAGCCCTACTTTTGTTGGACTTGGCCTTTGGTACAAAATCCAGGTGCCCCCGTTTAAACCTACCTTAGCACCACAGTCCGTAAGTATGCCCCTAAATCATTAAGCCAACTGTGTGTTACTGACAACCGTTTAGTGCTCACTGCTTATTTACTAATAATTGACCAATAAATCATTGTTTGTTATAGCCTGGTCTTTGTGCATTCCCTGTGGCCACACTGCGCCCTTTTCCTTCCTACAACACACAGGTGGGAGGGTTGTTGAAATAAAGAGGTTTCCTGGGTAAGCACCGAAATGGCTGAACAGGGTGAATAATAATAAATCTGTTTGTTTTTTGTATGTAATCAGTGTTATTTATCTATAAACTATTATGGAATGTTTTGTCTCTTCTTTTGATATAACAACAATAATAACTGTGGGTGTCAAGTACCCTGAAGAAGCCCCAGTGGTGAAACATGTTGGGAGTTGGGAACAGATACCATATCATTATAATTTATGATCACACCATGTATGACCATGTAAAGACAAGTTGCTGGATTTGAATGTGTTGAACAAAATTCTTTTAACAATGTATAAATAAAATGTGAGAATTTTTAATTACAAAGCAATTTTCTGTTTGGTTTCTTGGCACTGTTAAAATCCCAATAACATCTTCCTTGTATAAAAGATATCCAACATATAAAGCATTACATTTGTCAGTGCCAGCAAAATGATGACAAATGTTTGTACTCTATATTTTCCGTAGATGATGCTTTAAACCCAAAAAATAAGTGTAGCGCTAAAAGTTCAATATGAAAACAATGTCCAATCAATGATGAAAAATATCGAAAAAAAGCTTAGAAGAAAGTCCACCATGTATATAAGACACATAAAATAATTGATGTAAATTCAGTGACTTCATGTGGGGAACATATTAGATGTGCGACATCTGGAGTGAACACGCACCAGTAGACGCACCACCACCAACAGTAGGGAGGCTTACCAGATTACGTGGACCCAAGGGGGCACACGCCTAACTGGGTCACATCAAGCCTGGGTGGTGGGTGATGGTAGATGTTCCGGAGGGGTGGTAAATCAAGGAGCAAACCAGACGCTAGTAGATCCCTCAGGATGATGTTGGGAAACGGATAGCAGTATTGTGTAGCAGGAAGGAAAAAGGCCACATAGTGTAATTCCGTAAAACAGGTACAAAATTTATTAAAAAAGAGATACAAACATGAAATTCATAAAATCAGCGCTGTAAAAGTATGGCGGCAGTGGGGTCCTATCCGACGCGTTTCATCCTCATAGACATTGTCTGGGGGTCCCCCCACTGCAGCCAGCAAGATATATATAGGAACGCTGATCTAAATGATGGGAGGCCACTCCACATTGTGTATAATAACCACTTCCGGTTTTCCGGCAAGATGGACGCTCGGGGTGCGTTCCACGCCTCTCTGGGAAGCAGGAAGACGGTACCGGAAGTAAAACCAATGGGGTGCCAAATACAAACAAATGAAACAGCCCAAAGAAACTATTAAAACATATAACAGATTCCTATTATATATAGGAACCAGATGTGTGTATGGCTGTAAAGAATATACCAGCTATGGAAGAAAGTGCGCAATAAACCGTCAGTCCGTGGTGCGCACGCGCACTGTGATCAATGCTGGTTTGTTTGCAGCATAGACCAAGCGACGGAATGCGCACGCACCATGCGCATGCGCGCCGGTGAAATAAACATAACTGAGATATCGTATTGTTCAGACAACGGACCGCCCTCTGTTTTGGGGTAGTCCCGCCTTGGAGTACGCACTCTGTGAACAAAGAGTGACCTTTCACATATGCAAAACAACATGGTCACATGTATTTGTGCAGTGGCCCCAAGCAAACAAAGAAAGTGGGGTCAACGTGAATGTAATGTGATAAACGAAAAATAAAACAAGAACGGAAAACGGAACAAGGGGAGGGAGGAGAACACAATGGAGGAAAAAGAAGGAGAACTTGAGAGGCCAAGGAGTCTTCAATTTAAGTGCCAAAACGTTGACCAAAGAGGAACTTTCTGTCCTAAACAAGGGCCTTAGGTTTGCCCCCCCTAAGAAATTGGATAGATTTGGCACTTCTTATTGATATTCATAAGTATATATGGAAATTAAATGTTCAGCACTACCTCATTTCCAACCCTTACAGAGGGGGAGGAGGCGTTGCTTTATCTGGAACCGTTCATTCAGGTCTAAAAAATCCTTCATTATTCAGCCCACCCAGTCCGGTAGCACCTGCTATAAGTATCTTTAAGGACCTTGTCCTTAAGGACCTAGCAGAGCTTCCTGACAAATGTATACGCCACCACCCTTTGTCCAACATAGGCCTCAAGTCCCTATGTTCTCAAAAAGACCTGGTTATTCGCCCGGCTGACAAGGGTGGTGGGATTGTTATTTTGGATAAAAAGGACTACGAATTAGAGATGCACAGAATCCTTAATGAACCTGACACTTATAAAATTATACCTAATAATCCTACTTTTGTATATAAGAGAGAGTTGTCCAATATTGTAGAGAGAGGTTATGACCAGGGGATTTTAAACAGAAAGGAGAGAGATTTTTTGGTTCCTTTGGCACCTAGGGTTCCAACCATTTACTACCTGCCCAAGGTCCATAAGAATCCAGTACAACCTCCCGGTCGGCCTATCGTGATAGATTCTGTCACCTCCTGTATAGGCCGCTACATTGACTTTTACGTCCAACCTCTAGTAAGATGGAAGCCATCCTATTTGAAAGATACAGGTGCTACCATCCATCTATTGGAGAGTTTGGAGCTTTATGAGGATCACATCATTGCGACAGCTGATGTCGCATCTCTTTACACATGCATTCCCCAAGACAAAGGTCTAGAAGTGGTTCAGTATTTTTTGGATAAAGAACCAAGCATCGCTTCCTTCCAACGCTCCTTTATCATGGAGTTATTGGAGTTTGCCACCAAGCGAAGCTATTTTTGGTTCAAGCAACAATACTATTTACAGCTACGCGGCGTGGCTATGGGCGCTAAATTCGCCCCTAGCCTCGCCAATTTATTTATGGCCAAGTGGGAGGAGGATGTCGTCTATACCAATAGGGATTCTTCCCTTACTATGTGGGCGCGGTATATAGACGACATCCTCCTCCTATGGAGGGGCTGTGCTGAATCCCTGGATTCTTTTTTTAAACATTTGAACGATAATGACAGAGGCATTTCCCTATCCTATACAGCCAGTAGAGACAAGATCAATTTCCTTCATCTAGAAATAGGAATACGTAATGGTTTATTCCAATTCCAGACGCACTTCAAAGCCATGGATCGTAACAGCTTTATACCACCAGACAGCTGCCACCATCGAACCTGGCTTGACTCTGTGCCACGCAGCCAATTCCTTAGGCTGCGTAGAAATTGTTCGGACATTGACATCTTTAGAGCACAGTCTGAACTCCTAAGAACCAAGTTTCTAGATAAGGATTATAATCCTGATCTTGTTGAACGTAAGTTCCAGCATGCCCTTGCGATTAACAGAGAGTCACTATTAGAAGAAAGACCTAAGAAAGAACAAGGGGACATTTTTAAATGGTCCATGCTCACCTCTTTCTCTGTTCAACACAAACAGATCAGAGCCATCATATCCAAACATTGGGGTATTTTGAAGAATGATCGAGTTTTAAATTCAGTTTTACCAGATCAAGCTAAAGTTATCTTTAGAGGTGCCCCTACTCTACAGAGCAAAATTGCCCCAAATGTCATTAATCCTCCTATACGCCAGCCTTTCTTTCACGAGATGGAAGGTTTCTACTCGTGTAGAAAGTGCATAGTGTATCAGCATAATTCAGGGATAGGACGGAAAACTGTGTCTTTCACATCTTCGGTCACCCATAAACGGTACCCCATCAAGCAGTTCTGCACCTGCACAACTAGTTATATTGTATACTTGATCACATGCCATTGTGGTAAATAGTATGTGGGCCGCACCATCGGCTCGTTTGCAGTTAGAGTAGCAGAGCATATTGCCCTCATCAAGAACGGTGATACCAAACATACCGTTCCTAGACACTATAAGTTAAACCACAATCGGGTAATTGAGGGTGTCACGTTTGGAGACCTTCTGGATAAATGAGCTCCGAACGTACTTTCCCCTGGGTATCAATGTTGAACTGGACGTCAATGCCTTTATCAATAGGGCTTGATGCCCAGCCCCACCTCTAGTTCACTTTTTGTACACTCTCTCTTTTATTTTATTTTATTTTACTTTATTATCCTTTATTTTTATTTTTCTCTATTTTTCAGTATTTCTTAATAGGTATTTTTATAGGAATTTTGTAATACCAATTTCTTATTTTATATACTTATCATTTTCACTGATTTAGTACTATGCACCCATGTGCATTACCTACTTTTCAGCTATACACTTGTGTTTGTATGTATGTAATTTACCTATACACAGTGATGGGAGCTCACTTCACATGTGTGCACTGTTCACTTTACTATATTATTATAATACTATACTACATTCACTTTACTACATTATTTTCTATATGGGCAGTCCCTTTATGGATATTTGTTTTGCACGGTCACTAGGCACTTATATACAGTGACATATATATATATATATTGTCCCTTGGACATTTTTACATTCACATTACCTATTGTTTATATTTAAGCTGCCCCCCTATCGGCAGAGACAATACCAACAATCTCTCACACATTATATATGCATTTTTGTCATAATAAAATGCAGGCATACACATAAAATATTTTTTCCGTTCTTGTTTTATTTTTCGTTTATCACATTACATTCACGTTGACCCCACTTTCTTTGTTTGCTTGGGGCCACCGCACAAATACATGTGACCATGTTGTTTTGCATATGTGAAAGGTCACTCTTTGTTCACCGGGTGCGTACTCCAAGGCGGGACTACCCCAAAACAGAGGGCGGTCCGTTGTCTGAACAATACGATATCCCAGTTATGTTTATTTCACCGACGTGCATGCGCATGGTGCGCGCGCATTCCGTCTCTTGGTCTATGCTGCAAACAAACCAGCATTGATCTCAGTGCGTGTGCGCACCACGGACTGTCGGTTTATTGTGCACTTTCTTCCATAGCTGGTATATTCTTTACAGTCATACACACATCTGGTTCCTATATATAATAGGAATCTGTTATATGTTTTAATAGTTTCTTTGGGCTGTTTCAATTGTTTGTATTTGGCACCCTATTGGTTTCACTTCCGGTACCGGCTTCCTGCTTCACAGAGAGGCGTGGAACGCACGCCGAGCGGCCATCTTGCCGGAAAACTGGAAGTGGCTATTATACACAATGTGGAGTTGCCTCCCATCATTTAGATCACTGTTCCTATATATATCTTGCTGGCTGCAGTGGGGGGACCCCCCAGACGATGTCTATGAGAACGAAACACGTCGGGTAGGACCCCACTGCCGCCATACTTTTACAGCGCTGATTTTACTAATTTCATGTGAGTGTACCTCTTTTTTAATACATTTTGTACCTGTTTTACGGAATTACACTATGTGGCCTTTTTCCTTCCTGCTACACAATACTGCTATCCGTTTCCCAACATCATCCTGAGGGATCTACTAGCATCCGGTTTGCTCCTTGATTTCCATCCATACCACCCCTCCGGAACATCTACCATCACCCACCACCCAAGCTTGATGTGACCCAGTTAGTTGTGTTCACTCCAGATGTCACACATCTAATATGTTCCCCACATGAAGTCACTGAATTTACATCAATTATTTTATGTGTCTTATATAAATGGTGGACTTTCTTCTAAGCTTTTTTTCGATATTTTTCATCATTGATTGGACATTGTTTTCATATTGAACTTTTAGCGCTACACTTATTTTTCTGTTTTATTGTCATATGCCCATATCCTATTGGCTGTGTTAGCTGCTTATTTTTCTTTTTTGGCAACGCAGAGTTATTTGTTATCCTTCTCTTCGATGCTTTAAACCCCCCTACTGTCAGAAAACATAAGATCAGGCCGAGACAGAAGTACAGTTAAATCACACTTGTTTAATAACAAAAGTAAAAAGAACAAACGTAGTCAAAACATAGCCGGAGTTCAGTAACCGGAACGGATAGTCAGCCAAGCCAGAAGTCAGGGATCAATGTAGTGGAACAGCAAGCAGGATCTGGAGCCAAAAGGGATGTCAGAAAAGCAAGTCTTGAACAGGATTGCAGTTTCTGTGATGTTGACCAAGGTGAAGGCAGAGAACCTCTGGACTGGAAGGCTTAAGTAGGCAGGACTGATGAGCAGGATATCATCAACAGCTGAGTAACTGTGGAGAGATAGGAGCTGGCAATTAGCTGACAGTTGAGCGGCCAGCTCAGAGAAGGAAGGGCTGAGCCCAGCCCTGACAAAAAAAAACTATGTTGGTAGTTACTCAAGTCGGGAACATTTGTATGAGTAAAATTGTCTGTAATGTTGCACTAATCTATCAATGTATTAAAAGATACCTTCTTTTTAAAGGAAAATCTCAAATTGTATTTTTTTTTAAATAAAAGTATGTTTTTTATATAATGTTTTAGGTAATGTGTTGTTATGAATCTCGCTTATCACTTGTTAAAATTATGGAAATACTTGAATTCCCATTGCCAGGCCACAGATTCACATAAATATAGCCTTTGCTTCACACTCTTCTTCCATATAAACTGATAATGAGGCATGTTATTGCTTCTGTAATAGGGATGAGCTTTCTGTATGAGTCGAGCATGAGTTTGATTTGTACATCGGCTGTTCGATCATTCGATGAAGATCGAACATTATGGGGCGTTCGCGCCAAATTTGAGCAGCCCGTCATGCCCCATAATGCACTGCGTCATTGCAAGGCATTGCTGGCTGATGATTGGCCAGGCATGCATAATGGCCTTTGGCTGCTTTGGCCAATCACAGTGCCGTCAGCAAAGAGAGCCATAATTGGCCAAAGGCAGGATGCCTTTGGCCAATTATGGCTCAGGGTGTTAAGTCCATGCCCCACACTATATAAGGCTGGTACGTCCGCCTTGTGTAGTGTGTTCTTGGCGGAGAGAGAGATAGAGAGAGAGAAAGTGTAATTTCATCTACTTTGAGCAGGCAGTTGATTCATTTAGCTGCAGTGTATTTAATATATATATATATATATATATATATATATATATACACTGTATCCAGTTTAGCTAGATCTCACTGCAGACCATTCCTGGTGTACTGTTTCTAATATACTTCAGGCAGGCAGTTGATTCGGTTAGCTGCAGTGTATTTAGTGTATATATATATATATATATATATATATATATATATACACTGTATCCTGTGTAGCCAGATACACTTTCAGGCAGGCAGGCCGGGCAGGTTATTCAGTGATCTGCTGTGCATAAAATATATATACTGTCTCCTACATATATAACCACTGCATTCTAGTCTAGCCAAGCCTATATCTGACTGCAGGCCATTGCTGGTGTACGTTTTCAAATACACTTTCAGTGAGGCAGGCAAGTAATT
This sequence comes from Aquarana catesbeiana, assembly GCF_042186555.1. NCBI lineage: Eukaryota > Metazoa > Chordata > Amphibia > Anura > Ranidae > Aquarana > Aquarana catesbeiana. The sequence goes on from NC_133334.1 coordinate 121,852,890, forward strand.
CAGTGATCTGCAGTGCATAAAATATATATACTGTCTCCTACATATATATCCACTGCATTTTAGTCTAGCCAAGCCTATACCTGACTATAGGCCATTCCTGGTGTACATATTCAAAGACACTTTCTGGCAGGCAGGCCAGGCAGGTGATTCAGTGATCTGCAGTGCATAAAGATATATATACAGTCTCCTACATATATATGCACTACATTCTAGTCTAGCCAAGCCTATACCTGACTACAGGCCATTCCTGGTGTACGTTTTCAACGACACTTTCAGGCAGAAAGGCAGGTGATTCAGTGATCTGCAGTGCATAAAGATATATATATGGGGGGCGTGGCCAAGACCGGCATGTGAGAAGACGCACTTCTCACAGCTCCTGCCTGATCCGCTCATCGATCCTTCCCTGGCAACCTTGATCCTGTTTTCTTCGGCTCCCCAGCTGGCTACCGAGCCCCAGTACCTCCCGGACCCACCGCCGGCCCTTTGAACACGAGGGAAAACCCACCGAGGCCCGTTGGAGTTAGCGGGACCGGACTCCCAAGATGGCGCCGCTGCCGCGGCGGCCTTGGCTCAGCGCACACCATGAACGGCCAACAAGCCAAGAGATGGCAGCAGTAGGAAAACCCTGAAGCCACCGGGTAAGGAGCAGTATAGAGACATCCTATACTATACCCAAAAAATACAGGGCCCTGGGGCTATGGACGCAGGGGGGCAGCTAACAGAGGGGGAGAGGCAGGCATGTCAGAACAAGCAGACTGGGATCTTGACACAGACAGTACTCCCAACCTTTTCATGGAGGATTTAGCTCGTCCCCCCTTTCCCCCCCCCAGAGGACATATCAGAGACTCTGGAGCAACCGACACTGGCTGAAATACTGAGGGCCGTTCACTGTGCACTGCTACAGTTAATGTCATGAAAGACCAGCTTGGGGGCATTAGAGAAGAGATGTCATTCCTCAGACAAGACCTGCAAAAGGTTAGAGAAAAAGCAACAGCAGTTGAAAGCAGAGTTAGTGACATAGAGGACAGGCTACCTCCACTTGCGCAAGAAGCCAGAGCAGCTCACCGCATGGCCCAAGACACATATAATAGAGCTGAGGACACTGAAAACCATTTACGCAGGAATAACGTTTGCATTGTAGGGCTCCCCGAGAAATCTGAGGGTAAGGACCCTACTAATTTGTGGAAAATTGGCTTATTGAGATTTTTAGCCGGGATGCGTTTTCTCCCTTTTTTACAATGGAGAGAGCCCACAGAGTATTTACATGTCTGAAAAAGTTTTATCCTGCTGTTTTAAGTCTACAGTAAACACATCTGACAGTAGAAACCAAGAGTTGCCTGAAATATGCATGTATGGGTTGGGCGTACCACTCCACTCACACCTCCCTTTCCCGGGGCGTGAGTGTAGTGATACATAGATCCCTGGATTACCAGGAATATGCATCTAAAATAGATCCAGAGGGGAGATTTGTGTTTCTACACTGTCGTATTGGTATTTTGAAATGTATTTTGGCTTGTGTATTTATACCTCCTCCATTTGATAGCCGGGTGCTTTGGCTTCTCCTGGAATTTTTGGCGGGGAAGCCGGACCTCCCTATGCTACTTGTAGGGGACTTTAGTAGTTGGTTGGACCCAGGTTTGGCCAAACATCTGCCCCCGGGAATACAGGCTCCACATAGGGCAACACCTCTTGCTAGATTATTACAGGAGATGGGCTGGATAGACATATGGAGAAACCGAAACCCTGAAGGTAAACAATTCTCCTGCTTTTCAAAAACCCACGGGTCATTATCCAGGATAGATTTAGCAGTGGGGAACTTGGCTATGCTCCCCTCGGTTTCTGACATCGGCGGGTACGCAGGAACACTGTCTGGATAAAGGGGGCCTTGAGAGCTAAGGAAGTCCTCCTCTTCTTGGCTTGTACACTCTCCAGATTTAATAATAAAAACATTGGCAGATTTTTTTGAAGGATTGTATCGCCCGGCCTCAGTGTATAGTTCTGGGAAATTGTATAGTTATCTGGATGAGATTACTTTCCCGCACCTCTCAACTTCTCATTGTAAGGAGCTAGATTCTCTGTTAACTCTGGAGGACTTACAGGTAGTGGTGGCAGAGTTTCCTAATTGTAAAGCCCCAGGGGGGGACAGCATTCCCATGGAGATCTACAAACACTATTCAGAGGTGTTATTACCCAAATTGTTAGAGGTGTTTAATGCAGCTAGGGAACAGAATGTCCTTCCACCTTCCATGTCCCAGGCCCACATTGTGTTGATTTTAAAACCAGATAAAGACCCAGTGGATCCGGCCTCATATAGGCCGATCTCGCTACTACAATCGGATATTAAAATACTGGCAAAAGTACTAGCTCTCAGGTTAAACAAGGTAATTACTTCAGTTATACACCCTGATCAGGCGGGATTTATGCCCAACAAATCCACAGAGATAAACCTTAGAAGGCTATTCCTTAACATGCAATCCCATGCATATAACAAGGGTAAGAGGACTCTTCTGTCATTAGATGCTATGAAGGCCTTTGACAGTGTGGAATGGCCACATCTTTGGGAGGTACTGAAGCGATTTGGCTTTGGTGACATGTACATTTCCTGGGTGCGCTCGCTGTATCATTGTCCTAAGGTGGTCATTAGAGAGGCGGGCAGATTGTAGCTTACATTTGCATTGGGCCAGGGCACGCGGCAGGGGTGCCCTTTGTCCCCCCTGCTGTTTGCCCTGGCAATAGAGCCGTTGGCGATCAGGATCAGAGATCATGAGGATATCACAGGCTTCTGCTATGGAGATAGACAGGAGAAGGTGATGCTCTATGCTGACGACACAATGATTCTGCTGGGGGATATGGAGCAATCCTTGAGTAACACGATGGAAACAGTGATTCGTTTTGGGGAGTTCTCAGGCCTGAAAATAAATTGGACTAGTATTACAACATGGGGACTGAGTGAGAGATATCCTGGTAGCCACCTCTTTTAAATATCTGGGGATAAATGTGACACCATGAATCAGGGAGTATTGTCAGTTAAATATTTCCCTGCTACTGGCCAGATTTCGCTTGTGGGTCAAAACATGGAATACCCTGTGTGTGTCAGTTGCGGGCAGGGTGAATCTAATTAAAATGATTCTTATGCCCCAACTGCTATACATGTTACACAACTCCCCAGTAGTGATCCCACTGAAGACCTTTAGGATAGTGAATACTATATTTCGCTAGCTGATTTGGAAAAATAGACCACCCAGGATAAAGTTAGAGCATTTGCAACGCCCTAAGGATGACGGTGGCCTTGCACTCCCGAATCCATGGCTGTATTATCTGGCATCACAACTGCAACACTTGATAGGTACCATGGTTCCGGAGGGAGACACAGTGGACAGATCCCCTTGTGCATCTGAAAGCATCATGCTCCATACGGTAGGTGGAAAATCCATTCCAAATGCCCTGGAGGCATTAGCCTTTGGAAAACCCCAAAAAAGCTTTCCCACTTATAGCCTAATACAGAAGATATGGAACAAAATCAGCTATATACAGGGGGAGACAGGAATTAACGAATTCAGCCCAATCTGGGCAAATGAGTCCTATCCCGAGTTAGCCAAATTGCAACATGCGGAAAGGTGGAAGAGACATGGCGTTTTTTGCCTGACCCAGATTAGGCTGGGGGCACAGTGGTATTTGAATATGGTTGTATGTGATTTGGTGATGATGTTTTTACTCGTACGGTGTAAAAAAATAAATATAAATGAGGCATTGTTCTCAGGGTACATGGAAATGTTTATATTTGCTATAAATGACTGGACTGTGGATCTTTGGACTGTATGTGCTTAACTTTCAATAAAAGTTTTCTGGATATATAAAAAAAAGATATATATACAGTCTCCTACATATATATCCACTGCATTCTAGTCTAGCCAAGCCTATACCTGACTGCAGGCCATTCCTGGTGTAATTTTTCTAGTAAACTTCAGGTGGTGTTTTGCTAATCCAATTTTACAGCATGTCTGGAAGGCCACCAAGGAAAGGCAGGCGCTCACAGGCCACTAAAAGAGGGCAAGCAGACTCTGTGTCTACAGCCAACAGTGCTGGTCATGGACACGGTCCATCCTCAGCACGTGGGGCACGCTTGTCCTTTTTTCGACAGCTGGCCATGTTGAACCACAACATGCAGAAGAGTTGGTTGAGTGGATCACAAAGCCGTCCTCATCCTCCTCATCCTCTGTCACCCAGACTAAGAGAAGTTTGGCTGCCAATGCAGCTGCCAAAGTGGCCTATTCCATCGGCTCAATGGCATCAGTCACTCCTTCCCTAGCCCCACCATCATGTCCTGAGGAGTCCCCTGAACTGTTTCGACCACAGTGTTGGGTACATGATGCAGGAGGATGCGCAGCATTTTGAAGGCTCCGATGATGGTACCCAGGTTGAGGATTAGGGATGAGCTGAACACCCCCCCGTTTGGTTCGCCCAAGAACCTGCGGACGGACCGAAAATTCGCACAAACTTTAGAACCCCATTGACGTCTATGGGACTCAAAACTTCGAAATCAAAAGTGCTAATTTTAAAGGCTAATTTGCATGTTATTGTCCTAAAAAGGGTTTGGGGACCCGGATCCTGCCCCAGGGGACATGTATCAATGCAAAAAAAGTTTTAAAAACGGCCGTTTTTTCAGGAGCAGTGATTTTAATGATGCTTAAAGTAAAAAAAAAGTGAAATATTCCTTTAACCACTTCCCGCCCGCCCTATAGCGGATTGACGTCCGGGAAGTGGTTCCGTTATCCTGACTGGGCATCATATGACGTCCAGCAGGATAACATGCCGCCGCACGCCCACGGGGGCGTGCAGCGCGGCGATCGGTGGAGCGGTGTGTCAGCCTTGCACATCGCTCCACTGATCTTGGTAAAGAGCCTCCGGCGGAGGCTCTTTACCACATGATCAGCCATGTCCAATCACAGCTGATCACGCTGTCAATAAGAAGAGCCATTGATCGGCTTTTCCTCACTCGCATCTGACAGACGCGAGTAGAGGAGAGCGGATCGGCGGTTCTCCTGACAGGGGGGGTCTGTGCTGATTATTTATCAGTGCAGCCCCCTCAGATCACCACACTGGACCACCAGGGATCATCACTAGGACCACCAGGGAAGGGGCAACATGTGGATGGCCAGGTATGTACCCCATGGCCATCCACATGTGCCCAATGTGCCCAATCTGTGCCAACCAGTGCCCGCAAATGGGCACTGATTGGCACCATTATGTTTTAGTTATGCCCAGCAATGCCACCAATACATTTTATCAGTGCCACCAATCAGTGTCATCAGTGCCACCTGTCATTGCCCATTGGTGCCACCTGTCAGTGGCCATCTGTGCCCATCAGTGCCCACCTATCAGTGCCCATCAGTGGCACCTATCAGTGCCACCCATAAGTACTCATCAGTGCCACCCATATGTACCAATCAATGCCACCTACGAGTGCGCATCAGTGCCAACTATGAGTGCCCATCGGTGCCACCTATGAGTGCCCATCAGTGCCGCATACCAGTGCCACCTATCAGTGCCCATCAGTCCCACCTATCAGTGCCCATCAGTGCCGCCTATCAGTGTCCATCATCAGTGCCCATCAGTGCCACCTCATCAGTGCCACCTCATTGGTGCCACCTCATCGGTGCCTATCAGTGCCGCCGTATCAGTGCCCATCAGTGCAGCCATATCAGTGTCCATCATTGAAGAAGAAAACTTACTTATTTACAAAAAATTTTAACAGAAACAAAGAAAAACTTTTTTTTTTTTTTTAATTTTTGGTCTTTTTTTATTTGTTGCGCAAAAAATAAAACCCGCAGAGGTGATCAAATACCACCAAAAGAAAGCTCTATTTGTGGGAACAAAATGATAAAAATTTAGTTTGGGTACAGTGTAGCATGACCACGCTATTGTCATTCAAATTGCGACAGCGCTGAAAGCTGAAAATTCAAAAGCCGCAGAACACCCTTTAAAAGTCTATGGGAGAAAACAAAAGTGCTATTTTAAAGGTTTGTATGCATGGTATTGTCATAAAAAGTGCTTGGGGACCTGGGTCCTGCCCCGGGGGACATGTATCAATGCAAAAAAAAGTTATAAAAATGGCCGTTTTTTCGGGAGCAGTGATTTTAATAATGCTTAAAGTGAAACAATAAAAGTGTAATATTCCTTTAAATTTCATACCTGGGGGGTGTCTATAGTATGCCTGTAAAGGGGCACATGTTTCCCATGTAAGTCATTTAAAACTACTCGCGGCTATTAATGAATTGTCGGTCCGACTATACACATAAAAGTTCATTGATAAAAACGGCATGGGAATTCCTCACAGGGGAACCCTGAACCAAAATTTAAAAAAAAATGATGTGGGGGGTCCCCCTAAATTCCATACCAGGCCCTTCAGGTCTGGTATGGATATTAAGGGGAACTCCGGACATAATTAAAAAAAAATCCATACCAGACCCTTATCCAATCATGCAACCTGGCAGGCCGCAGGAAAAGAGGGGGGACGAGAGAGTGCCCCCCCTCCTGAACCATACCAGGCCACATGCCCTCAACATTGGGAGGGCGCTTTGGGGTAGCCCCCCAAAACACCTTGTCCCCATGTTGATGGGGACAAGGGCCTCATCCCCACAACCCTTGCCCAGTGGTTGTGGGGGTCTGCGGGCGGGGGGCTTATCAGAACCTGGAAGCCCCCTTTAACAAGGGGACCCCCAGATCCCGGCCCTCCCCCTGTGTGAAATGGTAAGGGGGTACAAATGTACCCCTACCATTTCACAAAAAAGTGTCAAAAATGTTAAAAATGACAAGAGACAGTTTTTGACAATTCCTTTATTTAAATGCTTCTTCGTTCTTCTATCTTCTATCTTCTTTCTTCTATCTTCTATCTTCTATCTTCCTTCGGTTTCTTCCTCCATCTTCTTCTTCTACTGGTTCTTCTGGTTCTTCCTCCTCTTAAATAATGGGGAATGCCACAGGGAAGTCCCCATCAAGTCCCCGTGCGTCAGGGGGGGGCAGGGTCACGGGTGGCCCCGCCCTCCGTTATTTAAGAACCGTCAGAAGAGAAGAAGCATTTTTGGTTCGGGGTTCCCTGTGGGAAAATCCCATGCCGTTTTTATCAATGAACTTTTATGTGTATTGTCGGACCGGCAATTCATTAATAGCCGCAAGTAGGGGGGGTGTTCGGTTCATCCCTACATGGGGGTTGACTATAGTATGTCTGTAAAGTGGCGCGTGTTTCCCGTGCTTAGAACAGTCCCTGCACAAAATGACATTTTTAAAGGAATAAAAGTCATTCAAAACTGCTTGAGGCTCCTGGCAATATGGGTCCTGGCAATATGGATGAAAATCAGTGAGACAAACGGCATGGGTACCCCCCAGTCCATTACCAGGCCCTTTGGGTCTTGTATGGATATTAAGGGGAGCACCACACCCAAATTAAAAAAAAGAAAGGCGTGGGGCCACCAGGCCCTATATACTCTAAACAGCAGTATACAGGCGGTGCACAAGTGAACAAGTGAACAAGACAGGGATTGTAGGTTTGTTGTTAATAGGGATGAGCTTCGTGATCGAGTCAAACCCATGTTCGACTCGAACATTGTCTGTTTGATCATTCACCGAATTGCGAACGATATGGGCCGTTCGTGCCAAATTCGTGTGGCGCGTCACAGCCCATAATTCACTGCGGCATCACAGTGCATTGCTGGCTGATGATTGGCCAAGCATGCACTATGACCTGCATGCTTGGCCAATCACAGCGCCGTCAGTAGAGAGAGCTGTAATTGGCCAAAGCCAGAGTGGCTTTGGCCAATTATGGCTCAGGGGGTTTAGAACACGCCCCACACTATATAAGGCCGCCTGCCAGGTGGCCCTGTGTAGTTTGTTCCGGTGTGCTAAGAGAGAGAGAGAGAGAGAGACAGTGTCATTTTATTTGAGTTAGCTAGATTAGGCAGGACAGTCAGTGAGTTAGCTGCACTTACAGTGTATTGTGTATATATATGCATCCCAGGTGTTGTATATATATATGTATATATATATATATATATATATATATATACACTGTATTCAGTTTAGCTAGATCCGTTACAGTCTTGTTACAGTATTTACAGCTACCTGAAGAAAATTGCTGGTGTTCTTTTGATCCTATTAGTACCACAGTCAGGCAGCTAGACTATTTACAGTGTAGTGCGTCCTCCTCACAGTGTTCAGTTAAAGCTACAAGTTAGTTTAGTGTGACCTCTGCACAGTGTTCAGCTAAAACTACAAGTTAATGTAGTGCATCCTTCTCACAGTGTTCAGCTAAAGCTACAAGTTAGTTTAGTGTGACCTCTGCACAGTGTTCAGCTAAAGCTACAAGTTAGGGTAGTGCGTCCTCCTCACAGTGTTCAGCAAAAGCTACAAGTTGGTGTAGTGCGTCCTCTGAACAGTGCTCAGCTAAAACTACGAGTTAGTGTAGTGCGATCTCTGCACAGTGTTCAGCTAAAGCTACAAGTTAGTGTAGTGCGTCCTCTGCACAGTGTTCAGCTAAAGCTACCTGTAGAAGGTTGGTGGTGTTTTCCTGATCCTATCACTACCGCAGGTAGCTAAATAAGCTACAAGTTCGTTTTTTGCAAGCTCTGCACAGTGTTCAGCTAAAGCTACCTGTCCAAGGTTGGTGGTGTTTTCCTGATCCTATCACTACTGCAGGCAGCTAAATAAGCTACAAGTTATTTTTTGCGAGCTCTGCACAGTGTTCAGCTAAAGCTACCTGTAAAAGGTTGGTGGTGCTTTCCTAATCCTATCACTACCGCAGGCAGCTAAATAAGCTACAAGGTAGTTTTTTGCGAGCTCTGCAGTGTTCAGCTAAAGCTACCTGTCCAAGGTTGGTGGTGTTTTCCTGATCCTATCACTACTGCAGGCAGCTAAATAAGCTACAAGTTATTTCTTGCGAGCTCTGCACAGTGTTCAGCTAAAGCTACCTGTAGAAGGTTGGTGGTGTTTTCCTGATCGTGTCATAAGCGCAGGCAGCTAAAAAAGCTACAAGTTAGTTATTTGCGAGCTCTGCACAGTGTTCAGCTAAAACTACAAGTTAGTGTAGTGTGAGCTCTGCACAGTGTTCAGCTAAAGCTACCTGTAGAAGGTTGGGGGTGTTTTCCTGATCCTATCACTATCGCAGGCAGCTAAATAAGCTACAAGTTAGTTTTTTGCAAGCTCTGCACAGTGTTCACCTAAAGCTACCTGTAGAAGGTTGGTGGTGTTTTCCTGATCCTATCACTACCGCAGGCAGCTAAATAAGCCACAAGTTAGTTTTTTGTGAGCTCTGCACAGTGTTCAGCTAAAGCTACCTGTAGAAGGTTGGTGGTGTTTTCCTGATCCTATCAGTAGCGCAGGCAGCTAAATAAGCTACAAGTTAGTTTTTTGCGAGCTCTGCACTACTTAACAACAAACCTACAGTCCCTGTCTTGTTTGCACCGCCTGTATACTGCTGTTCAGAGTATATAGGGCCTGGTGGCCCCACACCTTTCCTTTTTTTAATTTGGGTGCGGGGTTCCCCTTAATATCCATACAAGACCCAAAGGGCCTGGTAATGGACTGGGGGGTACCCATGCTGTTTGTCTCATTCATATTGCCAGGACCCGACATTACATTAAAGCCGCAAGTAGTTTTAAATGACTTTTTTTCCTTTAAAAATGACATTTTGTGCAGGGACTGTTCTAAGCACGAGAAACATGCGCCACTTTACAGGCATACTATAGACACCCCCCAGGTACGATATTTAAAGGAATATTTCACTTTTTTTTTACTTTAAGCATTATTAAAATCACTGTTCCCGTTAAAATGGCCGTTTTTTAATTTTTTTTTGCATTGATACATGTCCCCTGGGGCAGGACCCGGGTCCCCAAACCCTTTTTAGGACAATACCATGCAAATTAGCCTTTAAAATGAGCACTATTGATTTCGAACGTTCGAGTCCCATAGACGTCAATGGGGTTCTAACGTTCGTGCAAATTTTCGGTCCGTTCGCAGGTTCTGGTGCGAACCGAACCGGGGGGTGTTCGGCTCATCCCTAGTTGTTAAGTAGAATCTGTTTGTAATTTTGAACTGGTACATTTTTAACGTGTTTAGAAGATTTCACCTCACTTTTTGTCCTAATGACAAATGTTTTTTGAAAATTTGGGTTTTTTTGTGAAACAAGGATTGGTGATAAAGCATCAGTGGAAAGGAGAAACGTTTTTCCCATATTAACTGTTACAGGAGAGAATTTCCCTTCCTAGGGGTAGATTTCATCTCACTTCCTGTTGTCTCCTTCCGTTTGCAAGTAGGAGTCATTTGTAAGTTGGATGTTTGAAAGTAGGGGCCTGCCCTATATACTCTGCAGAAATTGTGGCCTTAGGTGTTGGTGTTGCCACAACACTGTAAGCCCTCACAGGGCCCTGCTGTGAAGTATTGCATCAAAAATTTTAATTACACGCCCCTGTTAAACAGGGGCTGAAAAATTGGGTCTTAGCCACTGCTGGCGGCACCCAGAACCAAAAATGTTCTTACAAGCTATCAGCATGATCATTGAGGAAGAGGATAATCACTCAGCATAACAGGATAGTCACTCAGCAGCAGCATAGGCAGTCTTGAAGGGATCTGACATTTCAAAAAAAATTTCAAAAAAAATTATTCGGTTACATCAGCATCAGGTGCTTGGTAGCTGGTGGTGATCCAAGACTAATTCATTTTTATGAAGGTCAGTCGATCGACCGAGTCAGTGGACAGATGCGCCCTGTGATCGGTTACAAAGCCTCCAGCAGCACTGAATGTGCGTTCCAAAAGAACGCTGGATGCAGGACAGGCCAGTAGCTCAATTGCATACTGTGCAAGCTCTGGCCAGTGATCCATTCTCAAGACCCAATAACCCAGAGGATTTTTGGTGGGAAAGGTGTCCAAGTCAGATCTTGCCCCTAGGTATTCCTGCACCATGTAAAACAGACGCTGGCAATGGTTGCTGGAACCGATCATACCTTGGGGCTGCGGACTAAAAAATTGTCTGAACACATTGGTCAGACGGCCACCTTCTCCACCGCTCCTTCTTTGACTGACTGAAGCCTCAGCAACACGTTGTCCAGGAACAGGAGTTTGTAACCTCGCAGTCTCTGGGAATGCGTTGCACAGACCTTTCTGCAAGGCCTCCCGAAGATGTTTCATCCTCTGCTCCCTCTGCGATGGCAAGATAAGGTCCGCAACCTTACCCTTGTAACATGGATCAAGGAGGGTTGCTAGCCAGTATTGATCCCTCTCCTTGATACCATGAATACGAGAATCCTTCCGCAGGCTTTGCAGGATCAGGGAGGCCAAGCATCGTAGGTTTGCTGAGGCATTCGGTCCGGAGTCGTCTGGGTCACTAAGGATGACATGATCCGAAGCCACCTTCTCCCAGCGATGTCAAAGTCCATGGGTTTCTTGGGACTGTAAATGATCTCTTAAAGACTGCTGCTGATGCTGAGTGCCAGGCTCCACCTCCATGCTGACACAATCCTCCTCCTCCTCCTCATCCTCTTCCTGTGTGATCGGCGGGTACCCAGGAACACTGTCTGGATAAAGGGGGCCTTGAGAGCTAAGGAAGTCCTCCTCTTCCTGCCTCTGTTCTGCCTCAAGTGCCCTGTCCATTATTCCATGCAGCGTGTGCTCCAACAGGTGGACAAGAGGGACAGTGTCACTGATGCATGCACTGTCACTGCTCACCATCCTCGTGGCCTCCTCAAATGGTGACAGGACAGTGCATGCATCCCTGATCATGGCCCACTGGCGTGGGGAAAAAAACAAACAAGCTCCCCTGATCCTGTCCTGGTGCCATAGTCGCACAGGTACTCATTGATGGCCCTCTGCTGCGTATGCAGCCGCTGCAGCATGGCTAAGGTTGAGTTCCACCTGGTGGGCATGTCACAGATTAGGCGGTTCTTGGGCAGGTTAAATTCCTTTTGGAGGTCTGACAGCCGAGCACTGGCATTATATGACCAGCGGAAATGCATACAGACTTTCCTGGCCTGCCTCAGGACATCCTGTAAGCCCGGGTACCTGCCCAAGAACCGCTGCACCACCAAGTTAAGGACATGAGCCAAACAGGGCACATGGGTCAGTTGTCCCTGTCGGAGGGCGGAGAGGAGGTTGGTGCCATTGTCACAAACCACCATTCCTGCCTTAAGTTGGCGTGGTGTCAACCACCTCTGAACCTGCCCCTGCAGAGCTGACAGAATCTCTGCCCCAGTGTGGCTCCTGTCCCCCAAGCACACCAGCTCAAGCATCGCATGGCATCTTTTGGCCTGCGTACTTGCGTAGCCCCTTGAACGCCTACGGAGCACCGCTGGTTCCAAGGACAAAGCATAGGAAGAGGCCATGGAGGAAGAAGAAGAGGAGGGGGTGGAGGAAAGAGGTATGTCAGAATCACCAGTACTGGCATTTTGGAGGCGTGGTGGCGGAACAACCTCCAACACTACTGCACCTTGTTCTGCATCCTTCCAGCTACCAGCAGAGTCACCCAGTGCGCTGTGAAACTTAGGTAACGCCCCTGTCCATGCCTGCTGGACCATGAGTCAGCGTTAATATGCTGTCCAGCGAGGCCACAGCATTGCCTTCCACATGCCGGTAGAGAGCCGGAATCGCCTCCCATGAGAAAAAGTGGCGTTTGGAAACCTTCCACTGAGGAACCGCACATTCCACAAACTCACGGAAGGGGGCAGAGTCTACCAACTGAAAAGGTAGCAGTTGAAGTGATAGCAATTTTGCTAAGCTAGCATGCAACCGCTGGGCATGTGGATGGCTGGGAGCAAACTTCTTTCTGCGGAGAGCAGATGGGGCAGGGAAATTTGACTGGTACAATCTGACGTCGGTGTACCAATAGTAGATTGCCCGCAAGTACTTGGCTGTGACACACCTAATTCTACACCTTCATTCCTCTCAGTGCAGGTCTCAGAGAGGACTGAAGGTATAGTGGGGTTGGAGATCCCAGCTTTTGAGGAGCAAGGAGAGGTCCTCTTCGTTCTTTGGTTTGGGTCCATTAGGTACGCTTGCTAACAAACTGCATGGCAGGTCAACATATGTCTGGTCAAGCATGTGGTGCCCAAGTGGGAGATGTTTTGGCCACACAAGATATGCTTGAGACATATGTTGCAAATAGCAGCGGTGGGATCTGATGCACTCGTCTCAAAAAAGGTCCACACCAAAGAACTTTTGGAATAACACGCAGAGACAGCAGCGCCCTGCACATGCGGAGCTCTGCGGTGTGATGCAGTCGGTGTGCTGCCCTTAAGCTGGCCCCTGGAGGGCATCCTGCCTCGTTGGTGATGTGCCTCCTCCTCCTCTCTCCTATGAGGCACCCACGTGGAGTCAGTGACCTCATCATCCCCTCCCTCCTCATCACTGGAGCAAACCTGGCAGTATGCTGCAGCAGGGGGAACATGACTGCCAGATTGCTGTCTTTCTTGGGCACCCCCTCTGTCTGGGCTCATGTTACTGCCTTCCTCTAGCTGAGTACCATCATCAGAGCCTTCAAAACGCTGGGCATCCTCCTGGAGCATGTACCCAACACTGTGGTCAAACAGTTCGAGGGACTCCTCAGGAGGACATGGTGGGGCTAAGGAAGGAGTCACTGATGCTATTGAGCTGAAGCAAGAGGCTGCGTTGGCAGCTGCTTTGCCAGACAAAGTACCCTGAGTCTGGGTGGGAGAGGATGAGGACGATGAGGACGGCTTGGTCATCCACTCAACCAAGTCTTCCGCATGTTGCTGCTCAACATGGCCATCTGCCGGAAAAAAGGCCAAGCGTGTCCCATGGCCACGTGCTGATGAGGATGCACCGTGTCCACGACCAGCACTGTTGCCTCTAGACACAGAGCCTGCTTGCCCTCTTTTATTGGCTTGTGACTGTCTGCCTCTCCTTGTTGGCCTTCCAGACATACTATTGGCCTGCAATGAGCTGCACAAAACTTGGATGTATATATATATATATATATATATATATATCGATTATACTGCAGCTAGCAGAATCAATTGCCTGCCTGTAGTATTATTAGTATGATAACACCTGCACTTGTCTTCAGGTAGCTATACTGTAGGTGCAACTGTGCAGGGTACACAGTACAGTAACTGGAAATACTTCAAGAGCCTACACAAGCACCTGGCTGCAGGTAGCTATACTGTAGGTGCAACTGTGCGGGGTACACAGTACAGTAACTGGAAATACTTCAAGAGCCTACACAAGCACCTGGCTGCAGGTAGCTATACTGTAGGTGCAACTGTGCAAGGTACACAGTACAGTAACTGGAAATACTTCAAAGAGCCTACACAAGCACCTGGCTGCAGGTAGCTATACTGTAGGTGCAACTGTGCGAGGTACACAGTACAGTAACTGGAAATACTTCAAAGAGCCTACACAAGCACCTGGCTGCAGGTAGCTATACTGTAGGTGCAACTGTGCTGGGTACACAGTACAGTAACTGGAAATACTTCAAAGAGCCTACACAAGCACCTGGCTTCAGGTAGACATATTGTAGGTGCAACTGTGTGGGGTACACAGTACAGTAACTGGAAATAATTCAAAGAGCCTACACAAGCACCTGGCTGCAGGTAGCTATACTGTAGGTGCAACTGTGTGGGGTACACAGTACAGTAACTGGAAATACTTCAAAGAGCCTGCACAAGCACCTGGCTGCAGGTAGCTATACTGTAGGTACAACTGTGCGGGGTACACAGTACAGTAACTGGAAATACTTCCAAGAGCCTACACAAGCACTTGGCTGCAGGTAGCTATACTGTAGGTGCAACTGTGCGGGGTACACAGTACAGTAACTGGAAATACTTCAAAGAGCCTACACAAGCACCTGGCTGCAGGTAGCTATACTGTAGGTGCAACTGAGCGAGGTACAGAGTACAGTAACTGGAAATACTTCAAAGAGCCTACACAAGCACCTGGCTGCAGGTAGCTATACTGTAGGTGCAACTGTGCGGGGTACACAGTACAGTAACTGGAAATACTTCAAAGAGCCTACACAAGCACCTGGCTGCAGGTAGCTATACTGTAGGTGCAACTGTGCGGGGTATACAGTACAGTAACTGGAAATACTTCAAAGAGCCTACAAAAGCACCTGGCTGCAGGTAGCTATACTGTAGGTGCAACTGTGCGGGGTACACAGTACAGTAACTGGAAATACTTCAAAGAGCCTACACAAGCACCTGGCTGCAGGTAGCTATACTGTAGGTGCAACTGTGCAGGGTACACAGTACAGTAACTGGAAATACTGTAAAAACACCTACCTGCCTGTCAGTATATTAGGAAGAGAAGAACAGGATCTAGCTAAACTGAATACAGTGTATATATATATATATAACACCTGGAATGCATATATGTATACACAATACACTGTAAGTGCAGCTAACTGACTCGACCTGCCTACTCTATCTAACTTAAATCAAATGACACTGTATCTCTCTCTGTCTATCTCTCTCTCAAGCCGGAACACACTACACAGGGCCGACGTGCAGGAGGCCTTATATAGTGCGGGGCGTGTACTAAACCCCCTGAGCCATAATTGGCCAAAGCCTCCTTGGCTTTGGCCAATTACAGCTCTCTGTACACACAGCACTGTAATTGGCCAAGCATGCGGGTCATAGTGCATGCTTGGCCAATCATCAGCCAGCAATGCACTGCGATGCCACTCAAATTCGGCGCGAACAGTCCATATCATTTATCATTTGTAATTCGGGGAACGTCCAAACACACGATGTCCGCTCATCCCTATTGAGGATGAAGGCAGTAACGTGAGCCCAGAGAGAGGAGGTGCCCAAGAAGGACAAGAAACTGACAGTCATGTTCCCCCAGCTGCAGCATACTGACAGGTTTTCTCCAGTGGCAAGGAGAGAGGGGATGATGAGGTCACTGACTCTACATGGGTGCCTGATAGAAGAGAGGAGGAGGAGGAGGCACATCTCCAACGAAGCAGGATGCCTTCCAGGGGCCAGCTTAAGGACAGCCAACCAACTGCATCACACCGCAGACCTCTGCATGTTCAGGGCGCTGCTGACTCCGCGCGTTTTTTCAAAAGTTCTTTGCTGTGGGTCTTTATTGAGACGTGTGCAGCAGATCACACCGTTGCTGTTTGCAACATATGTCTGAAGCGTATCAAGCGTGGCCAAAACAGCAGCCGCTTGGGCACCACATGCTTGACCAGACATATGTCGAGCTCCCTGCAGTCCGTTGGCAACAGTACTTAAAAGACCCACACCACAGAACAAGGCAGACCTCTCCTTGCTCCTCTTCAGCTGGGATCTCCAACCCCACTATACCTTCAGTCCTCTCAGAGACCTGCAATGAGAGGAATGAAGGTGTAGAATTAGGTGTCCCAAGCACTTGCGGGCAATCTGCTAGTGGTACACCTAAATCCGATTGTAGCAGGCAAATTTCC
This sequence comes from Aquarana catesbeiana, assembly GCF_042186555.1. Taxonomy (NCBI): domain Eukaryota; kingdom Metazoa; phylum Chordata; class Amphibia; order Anura; family Ranidae; genus Aquarana; species Aquarana catesbeiana. Next base: position 121,869,319 of record NC_133334.1, read on the forward strand.
TTACCCCAGTTGCTAAACCGTCAAAAGAAATTCGGTCCCAGCCATCCATATGCTCAGTGGCTGAATACTAGTTTGGCTAAATTGCTAGCACTCCAACTGCTGCTTTTTCAGCTGGTAGACTCGGTCCCCCTTTGAGAATTTGTGGAATGTGCGGTACCTCAGTGGCAGGTTCTCAAACACCATTTTTTTCTCAGAATGCCATTCCGGCTCTCTCTCTTGGAAGGCAATGTCTTGGCCTCGTTGGACAGGGCGGTCAGCGGTAAGGTGCATATTACCACTGACTCATGGCCCAGCAGGCATGGACAGGGATGTTACCTTTCTTTCACGGTGCTCTGGGTAACCCTGCTGACAACTGGGAAGGATGCAGGACAGGGTGCAGTAATGTTGGAGCTTGTTCCGCCACCACGCCTCTAAAATGCTGGTACTGGTGATTCTGCCACACCTCTCTCCTCCACCCCCTCCTCTTCTTCCTCTATGACCTCTTCCTGTGCAGATTTGTCCTCAGAACCAGCGGTGCTCCGTAGGCATTCTAGGGTCTGCGCAAGCACTCAGGCAAAAAGATGCCATGCGGTGCTTGAGTTGGTCTGCTTAGTGGACAGGAGCCACACTGGGGGAGAGATTTTGGCAGCTCTGCAGGGGCAGGTTCAGAGGTGGTTGATGCCACACCATCTTCAGCCAGGAATGGTGGTTTGCGACAATGGCACCAACCTCCTCTCCGCCCTCCGACAGGGACACTTGACCCATGTTCCCTGTTTGGCTCACATCCTTAATTTGGTGGTGCAGCGGTTCTTGTGCAGGTACCCAGGCTTACAGGATCTCCTGAGGCAGGCCAGGAAAGTCTGTGGGCATTTCCGCTGGTCATAAAATGCCAGTGCTCGGCTGGTTGACCTTCAAAAGGAATGCAACCTGCCCAAGAACCGCCTCATCTGTGACATGCCCACCAGGTGGAACTCAACGTTGGCAATGCTGCAGTGGCTGCACATGCAGCAGAGGGCCATCAATGAGTACCTGTGCGACTATGGCACCGGGACAGGGTCAGGGGAGCTTGCTTTTTTTCGCCACGCCAGTGGGTAATGATCAAGGATGCATGCACTGTCCTGTCACCATTTGAGGAGGCCACGAGGATGGTGAACAGTGACAGTGCATGCATCGGTGATACTGTCCCTCTTGTCTTCCTGTTGGAGCACACGCTGCGTGGAATAATGGACAGGGCACTTGAGTCAGAACAGAGGGAGGAAGAGAAGAACTTCCTTACCTCTCAAGGCCCCCTTTATCCAGACAGTATTTCTGCAGGCCCGCCTATCACACAGGAAGAGGAGGAGGAGGAGGAGGAGGATGATTGTGTCAGCATGGATGTGGAGCCTAGCACTCAGCATCAGCAGCAGTCTTCAAGTGATCGTTTTCAGTCCCCAGAAACCCATGGACTTGTACGTGGCTGGAAGGAGGTGGCTGCGGATCATGTCGTCCTTAGTGAGCCAGACGACTCCGGACCGATTGCCTCAGCAAACCTACGCGGCATGGACTCCCTGATCCTGCAAAGCCTGCGAAAGGACCCTCGGATTTGTGGAATCAAGGAGAGGGATCAGTACTGGCTGGCAACCCTTCTTGATCTACGATACAAGGATAAGGTTGCGGAACTTATCCAGCCTTCGCAGAGGGAGCAGAGGATGAAACATCTTCGGGAGGCCTTGCAGAAAGGTTTGTGCAATGCGTTTCCAGAGCCTGGGAGGTTACAATTTCCTGGTCCTCCTGGACAATATGTTGCTGAGGCTTCGGTCAGTCACAGAAGGAGCGGTGGAGAAGGTGGCCATCTGAGCGATGCGTTCAGACAATTTTTTAGTCCGCAACCCCAAGGTCTGATTGGTTCCAGCAACCATCGCCAGCGTCTAATTTACATGGTGCAGGAATACCTTGGGGCGAGATCAGACTTAGAGACCTTTCCAACTGAAAATCCACTGGGTTATTGGGTCTTGAGGATGGATCACTGGCCAGAGCTTGCACAGAATGCAATTAAGATACTGGCCTGTCCTGCATCCAGCATTCTTTTGGAATGTACATTCAGTGCTGCTGGAGGCTTTGTAACCGATCACAGAGTGCTCCTGTCCACAGACTCATTTGATCGGCTCACCTTCATAAAAATGAATTAGTCTTGGATCACCAGTTACCAAGCACCTGATGCTGATGTAACCGATTTTTTTTTTTTACGAATGTGAGATCTCTTGAAGACTGCCTATTCTGATGCTGAGTGACTATCCTGTTATGCTGAGTGACTATCCTATTCCTCCTCAATGTTCATGTTGATAGCTTCTAAGAACATTTTTGGTTCTGGGCACCATTACCAGTGCCTAAAGCCCATTTTTTTCTGCCCCTGTTTAACAGGGGCATGTAAGTACAATTTTTGCTGTAATATTTTGCAGCAGGGCTTGTTCTGGCGCTCAACTAGAGTATCTGTGAGGGGTTGCAGTGTTGTGGCACCACCACCGCCGCCTAAGACCCAATTTTTCTGCCCCTGTTTAACAGGGGCACGTAATTACAATTTTTGCTGTGATATTTCACAGCAGGGCACGTTCCTGCGCTCAACTAGAGTATCTGTGAGGGGTCACAGTGTTGTGGCACCAGCACCAGTGCCTAAGGCCCAATTTTTCTGCCCCTGTTTAACAGGGGCACGTAATTACAATTTTTTTATCTAATATTTCACAGCAGGGCTCGTTCCTGCGCTCAACAGAATCTGTGAGGGGTTACAGTGTTGTGGCACCACCACCACTGCCTAAGACCCTATTTTTCTGACCCTGTTTAACAGGGGCGTGTAATTACAATTTTTGATCTACTATTTCACAGGGCCCGTTCCTGCGCCCACCAAGAGTAACTGTGAGGGCTTACAGTGTTGTGGCAATACCACCACACCACCACCAAAGGCCCAATTTTTCTGACCCTGTTCAACAGGGGCATGTAATTACAATTCTTGATATAATATTTCACAGCAGGGCCCGTTCCAGCACCCACCAAGAGTAACTGTGAGGGCTTACAGTGTCGTGGCACCACCACCACCACCAAAGGCCTAATTTTTCTGCACCTGTTCAACAGGGGCATGTAATTACAATTCTTGATATAATATTTCACAGCAGGGCCAGTTCCAGCGCCCACCAAGAGTAACTGTGAGGGCTTACAGTGTTCTAGTACCGCCAACGCCTAAGGCCCAAATTTCTGCAGAGTATATAGGGTAGGCCGTATAGTATATACAGGTGGTCCCCTACTTTCAAACATCCGACTTACAAACAACTCCTACTTACAACAGGAAGTGAGAGGAAATCTACCCCTAGGAAGGGAAATTCTCTCCTGTAAGAATTAATATTGGAAAAAGGTGTCTCCACTGATGCTTTATCACCAATCCTTGTTTCCCTAAAAACCCAAAATTTTCAAAATCCAATTGTCATTGGGACAGAAAGTGAGGTGAAATCTTCTGAACAGGGGCACAGACAGCAAAACAAATGTTACAGAGGTGATGATAACCCTTCACCATGTTATCCAAAAAGCTTAAAAATAGATTTTTTTGTTGGAGCTACACTTAAAAAATGTACCTGTTCCAAATTACAAACAGATTCAACTTGAGAACAAACCTACAGTCCCTATATTGTTTGTAACCGCCTGTATACTGCTGTTCAGAGTATATAGGGCCTGGGGGCCCCATGCCTTTTCTTTTTTTAATTTGAGTGATGGGTTCCCCTTAATATCCACACAAGACCCAAAGAGCATGGTAATGGGCTGGGGGGTTACCCATGCCGCTTTCCTCAATAATGGAAATTCAACAGGGCACCTCATGGCAAAGAACTCTCTAAGGATTGGGAAAAAATAATTTTTGCTCTACATAAAGATGGCCTAGGCTATAAGAAGATTGCCAAGACCCTGAAACTGAGCTGTAGCTCGGTGGCCAAGACCATACAACAGTTTAACAGGACAGGTTCCACTCAGAACAGGCCTCGCCATGGTCGACCAAAGAAGTTGAGTGCATGTGCTCAGCATCATATCCAGAGGTTGTCTTTGGGAAATATATGTATGAGTGCTGCCAGCATTGCTGCAGAGGTTGAAGGGGTGGGGGGGTCAGTGCTCAGACCATATGTCACACACTGCATCAAATTGGTCTGCATGGCTGTCATCGCAGAAGGAAGCCTCTTCTAAAGATGATGCACAAGGAAGCCCGCAAACAGCTTGCTGAAGACAAGCAGAAGAAGACTAAGGACATGGATTACTGGAACCATGTCCTGTGGTCTTATGAGACCAAGATAAACTTATTTGGTTCAGATGCTGTCAAGCGTGTGTGGCGGCAACCAGGTGAGGAGTACAAAGACAAGTGTATATCGCCTAAAGTCAAGCATGGTGGTAGGAGTGTCATAGTCTGGGGCTGCACAGTTCATTCAGGGAACCATGAATGCCAACATGTACTGCGACATACTGAAGCAGAGCATTATCCCCTCCCTTCAGAGACTGGGCCACAGGGCAGTATTCCAACATGATAACGACCCCAAACAAACCTCCATGATGACCACTGCCTTGCTAAAGAAGCTGAGGATAAAGGTGATGCACTGGCCAAGCATGTCTCCAAACCTAAACCCTATTAAGCATCTGTGGGGAGGGAATCCTCAAATGTAAGGTGGAGGAGTGTAAGGTGTCCAACATCCACCAGCTGCGTGATATCATCATGGAGGAGTGGAAGAGGACTCCCGTGGCAACCTGTGAAGCTCTGGTGAACTCCATGCCCAAGAGGGTTAAGGCAGTGCTGGAAAATAATGGTGGCCACACAAAATATTGACACTGTGGGCCCAATTTGGACATTTTCACTTAGGGGTGTACTCACTTTTGTTGCTAGCGATTTAGACATTAATGGCTGTGTGTTGAGTTATTTTGATGGGACAGCAAATTTACACTGTTATAGAAGCTGTACACTCACTAATTTACATTGTAGTAAAGTGTCATTTCTTTAATGTTGTCACATGAAAAAATATAATAAAATATTTCCAAAAATGTGAGGAATGCATTCACTTTTGTGAGATACTGTAAGAACTGTTAAATTAAAAGCCAGCCATTTGGAAGTTTTCCTTCAGGGTGGTGGAGCAATTTATTTTTCTTTGTTGGGACGGCAGTGCAGCATCATTGTTATTTACATTGTGAGACGCTGTTTTGTTTTTTTTTAACAAAGGAAATGTCAAAACTGTATTTTTATTACTTTTTGACACTTTTTTGGTGAATGGGTAGGGGTGCTATTCACCTTAAAATAGGGGGAGTGGGATCTGGGGGCCCCATTGTTAAAGGGGGCTTCCAGATTCTGATAAGCCCCCCACCCGCAGACCCACACAACCATAGCCCAGGGTTGTAGGAAAGAGACCCTTGTCCCCATAAACATGGGGGCAAGGTGCTTTGGAGTGGGGGGGCAGAGCCCCCCGTCCTAAAGCACCCCCAATGTTGAGGGTATGTGGCCAGTAGGGATGAGCCCAACACCCCCCTGTTCGGTTCGCACCAGAACATGCGAACAGGAAAAAAGTTTGTTTGAACGCGCAAACACCGTTAAAGTCTATGGGACACGAACATGAATAATCAAAAGTGCTAATTTTAAAGGCTTATATGCAAGTTATTGTCATAAAAAGTGTTTGGGGACCTGGGTCCTGCCCCAGGGGACATGGATCAATGCAAAAAAAAGTTTTAAAAACGGCCGTTTTTTCAGGAGCAGTGATTTTAATAATGCTTAAAGTCAAACAATAAAAGTGTAATATCCCTTTAAATTTCATAGCTGGGGGTGTCTATAGTATGCCTGTAAAGGGGCGCATGTTTCCTGTGTTTAGAACAGTCTGACAGCAAAATGACATTTCAAAGGAAAAAACCCATTTAAAACTACTCGCGGCTATTGCATTGCTGGTCCGACAATATACATAGAAGTTCATTGATAAAAACGGCATGGGAATTCCCCACAGGGGAACCCCGAACCAAAATTAAAAAAAAAAAAATGACGTGGGGGTCCCCCTAAATTCCATACCAGGCCCTTCAGGTCTGGTATGGATTTTAAGGGGAACCCCGCGTCAAAAAAAAAAAAAACAGCGTGGGGTCCCCCCAAAAATCCATACCAGACCCTTATCCGAGCACGCAACCTGGCAGGTCGCAGGAAAAGAGGGGGGGACGAGAGTGCGGCCCCCCCTCCTGAACCGTACCAGGCCACATGCCCTCAACATTGGGAGGGTGCTTTGGGGTAGCTCCCCAAGACACCTTGTCCCCATGTTGATGAGGACAAGGGCCTCATCCCCACAACCCTGGCCGGTGGTTGTGGGGTTCTGCGGGCGGGGGGCTTATCGGAATCTGGAAGCCCCCTTTAACAAGGGGACCCCCAGATCCCGGCCCTCCCCCCTGTGTGAAATGGTAAGGGGGTACTTAGCCCTACCATTTCACTAAAAAACTGTCAAAAATGTTAAAAATGACAAGAGACAGTTTTTGACAATTCCTTTATTAAAATGCTTCTTCTTTCTTCTATCTTCCTTCATCTTCTTCTTCTGGTTCTTCTGGCTCTTCTGGTTCTTCCTCCGGCGTTCTCGTCCAGCATCTCCTCCACGGCGTCTTCTATCCTCTTCTCCTCGGGCCGCTCCTCATCCATGGCATGGGGGGAGGCTCCCGCTATTCTCTTCATCTTCTTCATCTTCTTCTCTTCTTCTTTTCCTGGCCTGCCAGGTTGCGTGCTCGGTTAAGGGTCTGGTATGGATTTTTGGGGGGACCCCACGCCGTTTTTTTTTTTTTTTGGCGCGGGGTTCCCCTTAAAATCCATACCAGACCTGAAGGGTCTGGTATGAAATTTAGGGGGACCCCCACGTCATTTTTTTTTTAAATTTTGGCCGGGGTTCCCCTTAATAACCATACCAGACCTGAAGGGCCTGGTATGGAATTTAGGGGAACCCCCACGTCATTTTTTTTTTTTAATTTTGGTTCGGGGCTCCCCTGTGGGGAATTCCCATGCCGTTTTCATCAATGAACTTCTATGTGTATTGTCGGACCGGCAATGCAATAGCCGCGAGTAGTTTTAAATGGGTTTTTTCCTTCGAAATGTCATTTTGCTGTCAGACTGTTCTAAACACAGGAAACATGCGCCCCTTTACAGGCATACTATAGACACCCCCCAGCTATGAAATTTAAAGGGATATTACACTTTTATTGTTTGACTTTAAGCATTATTAAAATCACTGCTCCTGAAAAAACGGCCATTTTTAAAACTTTTTTTTGCATTGATCTATGTCCCCTGGGGCAGGACCCAGGTCCCCAAACACTTTTTATGACAATAACTTGCATATAAGCCTTTAAAATTAGCACTTTTGATTTCTCCCATAGACTTTTAAAGGGTGTTCCGCGGCATTCGAATTTGCCGTGAACACCCCAAATTTTTTCGCTGTTCGGCGAACTTGCAAACAGCCAATGTTCAAGTTGAACATGAGTTCGACTCGAACTCGAAGCTCATCCCTAGTGGCCAGGTATGGTTCAGGAGGATGGTTAATGGATTTTAGGGGATCTCTTGCCATTTTTTATCTAGTGACGAAAATAAGTTACTGCAAGGGACATTACCAGAGAGGAGGTGAGTATTACTTGCAAATCTGCTGAGACACCTTTATAAAAATTTGGAAGAAAAAGTAATATTTCACTTGTAGTATGCTTATTACAGACAATTGCATTTGTTTATATTTTTATATAATGATTAACTATATGAATGTGCCTAAAATGTAGCTTGACTGACCTAAAATGTAAATGTGGGTAAGTCTTTATATTCAATATGAGAGTGGATAACAATCCCCTCAGAAGCTTTAGAATAGGTGCTCTGGGATGGCAGAGGCAAAAACTCTGGTGTCACGATCTCCGTGCTAAAATTTCCAAGAGAATGTTAAAGCTAGTGGGTGAATAAACCTTTCTGTATTCACACAAACTATTAGCTTTGGGAAGATTTTTTTTTTTTAATTAACTGTTTTGAAAACTTTTGAAAAGCCCAACTCTATATATTTTTTTAATTGTGTTTGTTGGGAAGATTTAACCCTTTTCAAGTTTAGTGTCATCTGTGTCCGTGTTGGGAAGATTTTATCTCACTTCCTAGGGACTAAGCAGGAAGTAAGGCGATCTCCCCATAAGAGATGGGCTGAACACCACCCATGTTTGGTTTGCAGCAGAACTCCCGCACAGAGGAAAAGTTCTGTCCCGAACAGTGAACTCCATTGAAGTCTATAAGAGCTGAACATGAGAAATCAAAAGTGCCCATTTTGAAGGCTGATATGCAAGTAATTGGCCATAAAAGGGGTATGGGGATCCAGGTACTGCCCTGGGTGACATGTATCAATACAAACTTTTTTTTTGAAAAGCAATTGTTTTTTTAGGAGCAGTGCTTTAATGATGCTTAAAGTGCAACAGTAAAAATGAAACATTCCTTTCAATATAGTGCCTGGGGGTCCCCTTAGTCTGCCTGTACAGTGGCGCATCTGTAGCATGTATAGAACATGCTGCAGCAAAAAAACTAGTGTGCAAATAAACCTTTCTGTAGAAGAGAAATATTACAGCGCACACATGCAAAAAGATTCACCTCCAGCAAGGCTAATTTAAAAACACCTAAACATTCTCAAAAAGACATTTTCAAAAATATGGGGATTTGGTCACTCCATATTGCTATATGGTGCTAAGCCCACTTACTGTGACAAAGTACCCCATGATTAGTGGGTCCTACACTTTCCATAGAAATCTATGGAAAGTGTAGGACCCACTAATTATGGGGTACTTTGTCGCAGTAAGTGGGCTTAGCACCATATAGCAATATGGTGTGACCAAATCCCCATATTTTTGAAAATGTCTTTTTGAGAATGTTTAGGTGTTTTTAAATTAGCCTTGCTGGAGGTGAATCTTTTTGCATGTGTGCGCTGTAATATTTCTCTTCTATTGTATGGTCTTATGGCTGCACCAGCTTTAGTGAGAAGGTGTGCTCCCAAATATCTTGTTTGTGTATTGTATGGATTATGACCAAATCCTTTTGGGATAGGAGCACCCTAATCCCTCATTAAGTACCTCTCATTAGTGTCCACTTGTGTCATAGGTGGAGACCTTTAAATTCTCCCATTTAGAAGAGTGTAGCTCTCATGGTTCAGAGAAGCAGGATCTCACAAATCTATGGAAAGTGTAGGACCCACTAATCATGGGGTACTTTGTCGCAGTAAGTGGGCTTAGCACCATATAGCAATATGGTGTGACCAAATCCCCATATTTTTGAAAATGTCTTTTTGAGAATGTTTAGGTGTTTTTAAATTAGCCTTGCTGGAGGTGAATCTTTTTGCATGTGTGCGCTGTAAGGAGATTCCATATTACATTACATTATTGATTAATTGATTAATTGTTGATTTCACTCTGTTCATGATTTCACATTGCTTATTTTGCTTTAATAATCAGAAACATATCTTAGTATATTTTTTTTTAAGATCAGACTGCCTTATGATTTACTGAAATATCTCATATATGTCTTTTCCTCTTTTTCTGTGTTTATTTGAGGAAACATCTGCTTGTGGTTTTGTCTCTGTCTTTTTTAAAGAAGCTGCGGTTGTCCAGCAGACAAGTGACAGAGGATGATGAATGTTTTGACCTATTAGCTTGAACTACAGGGGTCACCATTTTTGATATCACAAGATGTAGGTATTATTAATGTTTAGAAAATCACAAGATTGGGATATGTTTGGAAATTACCGAATAATATGCTAATGAACATTTATGTGTATCATTTTGATTGGCCCCAAATGGGGCAGAGTCTTGTAGAGGCACAGCATAAAACAGCAAAGCATTCAATAAACCATTGTAATCATTTTCAGCATACCTATGTGTGTATGTGTCTTTGATTAACCGCCGGCGAGGACCTCCACTAAGCCACATCCCCAAGAGCCTAGGCCATAAGGAGAAGACGAGCGCCTAACAGTTTTTGGTACCAGGAAGTGGTGGGGTGTTTTGAACAGGTAAGACATTCTGCTCCTTTTTTACCTATTTTAGGTAACTGGTGTTGATGCTTGCCTTGTTCAAATAACCTTGTATATCCACCCACTTACATAACTGTGCCTTCGCAACGGGCTAGGGCTGTAGCCCCTTGGAGGGTTAAAGGGCTCGCAGAGGTTTTTTTGGTTTTTTATAAGTCTGACCTAGGTTGGTCTGACTGCTGTGTTGAGTAGATATATGTGTGTTTAAAACTCGGGAAGTATAGAATACGCCCGTAGTATAAGGAGTGGCTAAGTGGACGCCCAATTTTTGGGGAAAATATTGAAAAGTGCACTTATTATACTTATTATAACATGTTCATATAATGTAACTTTATCTTGCCACTGTATATATAAGATTTTGCTTGTTTTCTTGCTTCTTTTTTCTTTTAGGTAACACCGTAAGTATTTAGAGTGTATAGAGAATTAGAGAATTAGAGATAAGTGTATGATAATATATGTGTATGACAACTGAATATAAAGTATTGTATTGATTTAGAGGGATTTTTTTTTCGTTGATATTGTATTACACATATATGTACTAAATGAACGACCTAAGACAGGAGCCTGACTGTAGTGAGATAGCGCCCGCCTGCCCACATTGCACCTTTGGTTTACTGTTCCTTAGTGTTGACAGGACGTGGATCCTGCTCACCACTAGACCAACCGGGTTCTCATACCGACTTGGTGCAAGGGGAGTATATCCTACCACAAGGAGGGGTTTCCTATACCGAGTACTGAGGGTTAACCTTCATAGCTATATCAGCCCCACAGCGATAACAGACGAGGGGACTTATTCCCAAGTCAGGGAACAGATTATAGCACAAACAGGTTGCTTTCATCTCTGTCCCTGTACTAGACACACACTACCAAGGTTGTTGGATGGGGAATTCTGCAGCAACCCAGACCATGGCCAATCCATCTCCCTATGAGTATGTTAAAAACACACTACCGGGGCCACAGGTAGAACCTTTTTGGACACAGGTCAGAGAACGGTGCCAACAGCTAGGAATACATGACCCAGGACCACTAGGTCCCTGTTCAGAGGATGATTGGAAGGAAGTGAGCAAGGTGTGTCAGGTGCACAAGCACTCTTACCCACCTGGGAAATGGGAAGACACCCAATACATAAAAGATTGTTACAAAGCATGGAACAAATGCTTAGCCAAATATAAAACAAAGTATGTAACTAAAGCCCCCACACCAAAACCTGTAAACTCACCCGCCCTATCACCCGAAGCACCCCCCCCTTATGTGATGGTTAAACAGGAGGATGGAACATTGGGTCCATATCTTCAGCTGTATCCATCTCTGGATCCAGCAGTATTAGCTACCATGATATATAGTGCAGCTGATCAGGCACAGGTTACACGATGGGAAAATGAAAGTAGAAACAGGGAAGAGGAAGTCCGGGTAGAAGGTATACGTAGGAAGGAAGAAGAGAGGATTAGGAGGTTGGATCCGAAGGAAAGGGAATTAGAAGAGAAGTTAAAAGAGTTTAAGAAGAGAAAGGAGGAATTAGAGGAGAAAATGTCTAGGAGGGAGGAAGAGCTAGAACATTACAAAAGGGAGCTGGATAAGAGGGAAGGTGAGATGAGAGAGTATTCTGCAATAACTAAGGAAGAAAGGGATGGAATGTCCCTGGAAAAGGGAGAAGAGGAAGGAGTCAGGAAGTTAAGCCCCAAGGAAAAGGAATGGGAGGAGAAACAGAAAGAATTTAATAAAAGACAGCAGGAAGAGGAAGAAAGGATACAAAGGAAAAGGGAAGATTTAGAGGCATATGAGAGGAAACTAGAGAAAGAAGCAAGAAGGATTAAGGAGGCCAAGGAAAAGATAATTTCACAGCCATCCACCACACTCAGAAGCCAAACAAAACCGGCCATAAGCCAGAAACCCCCACAGGAGGAAAGGGAGCAGGGTGAATCCTCTACTGAGGAAAGAGAAATAGACATGGAACAGGAAAGTCTAGGTGCCGCCTTTAAAGCACCACTCATGCATATAGGGGAGACGGTAGTGCATATTCCCCTACCCCTAGGCACACTGTCAAAAATAAAGGAGTTATGCCCCAGCCCAAAGAAAAGCCCTAGGGAGGCTGGTGCTTTCCTTGCTAAATACAGTGCAGGGACAAGCCTGGATAAAGAAGATATAGCAGGGATCCTTAGTATAGTTGACCCTGACAGCCCAGAAGGGCATCCTGTAGATGCCTTATGGACAGCCCACATAGAAGAAGATAAAGATTGGGTATCTTTTTGGAAAGGTATGGGGAATCATTGGTCTACCATATACAAGGGTTCATCTGCACTTCAGGAACTTGTCCTAGCAAAACAGGGACCGAAGGAAAAGTTCTATGAATTTTGTACCCGGGTATATGGTCTGTGGAAAGCAGTAGATAACGCCAACCCCCAATTGTTCACCACCACCATTATGGCTGGTGGAGATACGAAGGTGACACAGTTGCTTAAATTCACTAATCCAAAGTGGGCAGAACAACCCCCAGATGAATTTATGAAGGATGCTAGGTCACGAGAAACATCAGGGGTATTTGAACAGAAGGGTGGCATTTTTCCCTCCCTAACACCAACCCAGACTCTGCCAACTGGTGGGACTCCGCCCACCCACATAATGACAATGCAACCTTATCCACCAATGCAATCTTATCCCCCAAATCAGGGTTACCCACCAGACCAGGGGTGCTTTAACTGTGGGGAACTGGGGCACTGGAAGTCCCAATGTCCCTACAGAATTAGAACAAACGCCCAGAGAGGGAGAGGTAGGAATCTTAACACCACCCCCCGTCGCCTTCAGGATATCAGGTATCCTCACCCACCACAACCCCAACCACCCCAACCACAACCCCAATACCAGCCTCAGCCTAACAGACCACCCCCACGCATTCCGATGCAGTGGCCATCCGCTCGGCGGACGCCACAATAGGGATGCCAAGAGTACGTCCCGTCCCTCAGCCTTGTGTGTTACAATCCATCATGGAAAAGTCTTCCGCAGGTACTATTGCGGGTAGACAATCACCTGATATGTCTATTGTTGGATTCAGGGGCTACATTCAGTAGTTTGAATGATGCCATATATGACACACCGCACTGCACTGAGGGAAACTCTATTGGTATAAATGGGACATCAATTACCCACCCCATCACTCCACCATTGCCCGTGGCTACTCCAGAAGGGCAGGAACTGTGTACCCAGAGTTTTGCTGTCCTTGTGGATTGTCCAGTATCTTTAATGGGGAGGGACCTACTCTCAAAACTGAATATCACCATTAAATTTGAAAGAGGGGGCTCCCTCACTGCCAGCTCACCGTTCTGTGATTTACATGCTCCAAAGAGACACACTTTCAGGGGACTCTTTGCATCATTACCACCCACTCTAGAAACACATGCTATATGGGCAGACAACAAAGGGAGTGTGGGTTTTATCAACTGTACACCCTACACACCACAAATGCGTCCAGACGCTGAAGTACAATATCACAAGCAGTACCCCCTGCCACTTGAAAAAATTGAAGGCATCACACCATTAATCAATGATTACATAGCAAAAGGGATTCTGAAACACATCATAAGCCCCTGGAATACACCAATCTACCCTGTGAAAAAGGCAAATGGGGAATGGAGGCTTGTACAGGACCTAAGGGCCGTGAACAAGCAGGTTATACCTCTGCCACCTTTGGTAGCAGATATTTCTTTCATCTTTTTGAAAATACCTGCTGATTCCCTTTGCTACACAGTAGTAGACCTGGCGAATGCATTTTTTAGCATCCCGATCGATGAAGGGGTATTGCCCATGTTTTCATTCTCATGGGGGAGGGGAAAGCAGTTGACCTGGTCAAGATTACCTCAGGGGTATGTGGACAGTCCAGCAGCCTTCTCCATGGTCCTTAATGAGACAATTAAGTCATGGACTGCTGAGCGCGGGTCGGTACTGATACAGTATGTGGACGACTTGCTCCTGTGCAGTCGATCTGCTGAAGATTGTGCGGTCGATTCCACATCTCTGTTACATCACCTGGCCAGGTCTGGCCACCTAGCATCGCGGAAGAAGATACAATGGTGTCAAAGTCAGGTAGAATACCTGGGATGCATTCTGAAGGAGGGAACCAGGCTGGTATCCCCCAAACGTGCCGCAGCCCTGCAGGCTCTCAGTCCTCCAAGAGACAAAGCAACTTTGCTCTCATTCTTGGGCGCAATCGTATATTGCCGCCAATGGATCCCAGATTGTTCATATTATGATGGCATTCTGAGGGAGGCTACCTTGTCCACCGCCCCAAAGACAGTAGATTGGACAACAGAAAGGCTCTGTGCTTTTCAGGCCTTGTTAAAAAGTTTGACTCAGGCCCCCGCCCTGGGATTGATAGAATATGGCAAGCCCTTTCAATTATACTGTATAGTATCGGGAAATTCTTTTGCTGCGGTTTTGACACAGCAACATGGAACCGGGTACCGACCAGTCTCCTATCTCTCAAAAAAGTTGCCTACCCAAGTACAGGGGATGCCATCCTGTCTACAAAACCTTGCTGCTTGTGCTATGGCAGTTCAGGAGGCTAACAAATCAGTATTAGGCCATGAACTGACTCTCTACACTACTCATTCAGTAACTCACCTCCTGCAAAACATGAACACGCAGCATATGACAGCACAGAGGCTTAGTGGGTATGAGATCACACTTCTGAATACTGATAACCTCACTCTCAAACACGCACCACCAAGTAATCCCACTGTCCGTCTTTTGCACTCTTTGCTCAGGTTACCGCGAGACCCTGATCAGAAGCACAATTGTGTTGAACAGGTTGCAGCAATAACCAGCCCTCGCCCAGATCTCACTGACATTCCCCTACCAGGAGTACAGGACGTCTTCATAGACGGCAGTTGTACTCGCCCCTCTGATGCAACATTCCTGACAGGGTACGCCATTGTCCAACTACCTGATGTGGTGTTGGAAGCAAAAGCCTTACCACCCTCCTCAGCACAGGTAGCAGAACTGGAGGCGCTCACAAGAGCTTGCATACTTTTCTCTGATGAGGAGGTAAACATCTACACAGATAGTAGGTACGCTTTTGGTGTCACGCACGACTATGGCGTAATATGGGCGAATAGAGGATTTAAAACCGCTGACAACAAGCCAATCGCTAACTCTACACAAATTAAAGCACTCCTGCAAGCGATTCTTCTCCCAAATAGGATAGCGGTCATCAAAGTAAAAGCACATTCATCGGATAACAGCAGAGTTTCCAAAGGAAACGCTCTGGCAGACAGAGAAGCGAAAAAAGCCGCTGCCCTGTACGTTGGTCAGCCAGCTCCCACAACAATGTTCTTCAAAGAACATTTTACATCACCCAACTTCAAAACCGTTGTGGCACAAATACAGGGATTAGCTACAGAAGAGGATGTTTCTTTTTGGGTCAAGGATGGCTTGACCAAGGACCAAGAAGGTCTTTGGTCAAAAGAGGGGAAGATATTGGGCATACCAGAATCAAGCAGTGTTCTCATACTTTCCTATCTCCATGGTCCAGGACATATAGGTACCACCGCCCTAACAAACATGTACACAAAGTCTTTCTGCACGAACAACTTAAGTAAACAGGCAAAACTCCTCACCAGCAGTTGTCTGACTTGTGCACAAAACAATGTCCAAGGGAAAAATCATGGATTACATGGCCACCTGCCCCCACCCCTGGGTCCCCTAACAGATTTGCAAATAGACTTCACACACATGCCCAAACAAAGAGGTAATTTGAAATGCCTTTGCGTAATCGTATGCAAATGGTCAGGCTGGATTGAAGGAATTCCATGTACAGGTGAGACTGCCAAAATTGCTGCCAAATGCATACTGAACCATTGGGTTTGTAGGTTCGGAATACCAACGGCCATATGGTCAGACAGAGGGCCTGCCTTCAGCTCCTCTGTTACACAGACTTTAGCTAAGCTACTAGGCTTACAGTGGAAACTGCACATCCCTTACCACCCACAAAGTGCAGGAGTAGTGGAAAGAATGAATAGGAACATTAAGGACAAGTTAAAAAAGGCCACGGGGGGCACCATGAAAGGATGGTTGGATTACCTTCCTTCTGTCCTATTTCAGATCAGAACAACACCACATGCTAGAACAAAACTCTCACCCTTTGAGATTTTGATGGGAGTTCCTGCAAACATAGAGCTGCCCCTCTTAGATCAAAACACTGACATTAACATCTATTCTCAACAGGAAATGTACGTGAAAAATCTGGTAAGTATGCTACAGGATATGAACGAACAAGTTTCTGTCACCTTTTCTCCTCTTTCAACAGAACCTACTCATCCCTTCATCCCAGGAGACAAAGTACTGGTGAAACAACTGGCACACAAAAAGAAGGTTGGACCCATTTTCTCTGGACCTTGGAGAATAGAGAAGGTTTCCAGAACTGCTGTACTGACCGATCTGGGAAACACCTGGATCCACGCCAGCCGGTTAAAGAAGTGTCCACAGCAACCCCAGACCCCTGACCCTCCTCCAGCACCCCAAGACTCCTCTGACCAGGAACAGCGACCAGATTTGAAGGACATTCAAGAAGGCATAAAACAAATCTCTCGGACCAACGAGACGAATCCCCCACCAACAGGAAGAAACAAGAAACAGAACTTTGTACACAGTACCTGACAAAATGATTTCCACCTTTGTGTCAGGAAAAACATTATGCTTCTGGACATGTCTGATTCTGATAGTATTCATACCTACTTGGTTAATAACAAATTGTGTGTACCATCCAGAAGATTTAGGATCACTAGAAGGGATATGTGGAAATGCACAGACAGCCAATACATCTAGTATAAAATATAAAAGAAGTATATCCCCCACTGAACCCCCTTCAGGTTTCACTGACAAGATGTTGTTGTTGAAGTTTAAGTACAGTTATGCACAGAAGTCTGGTTTTGAGAAATGTTGGATATGTAGCAAACTCCACCCCAGTACAGCCAGAATCCCATTGATGGCCATTCCCTTAAACATCACTCCTTTTTTGAATGGAACTCCCCCCATAGTTCTTGCCAATGTCATAAGAAAAAGTCCCAACAAGCCCCTCAGTTTTCAAATCGTGGGTAGAAGCCATGCTCCAGATTGGTGTTTCATACTGGGAAACATTTCCAGGGGAGCTGAGGTATGCAAAAGGTCAAAACTTAATGTCTCCATGGCTTCCCTCACCGATAACTCACTTTTTCGCACCTCAGACCCTGTGATAAATGCTACCATCTATGACCTTTTTAATTCTAGTTCCCACTCCACGGTCGCACAGTTGCTAGCTCTGCTAATGGCATCTGGTCATTCAAAGGGTGCAAGGACCGTTGTTAGCCAACGACCCTTGGCACTAGGTAACACAACCTACATCTGTTGTGGCAAGCTCTGTTACCCATGGATTCCTGAAGAACCCCAGGGATGGTGTTACCTTGCTAAAATAGTTCCTGTAATGGGAGTAGTCGGGGATAATGGGCAAGGACACCTACTTAAAGCTAGCACCCACCCACGATACCCTCTAAAACATCTTGGAAAGAGAGAAATGTTCCTAGAAAAAGATATGACCTGGGCTTGGTTTCCTTCCTGGACAGGTTGGGGAATAGATCTGATGAAGAAACTAAATAACTACACCTCGATCATTGATGAGATCTTGGAAAAAGACTCTGATGACATCTCAAAATTAAACCTAGAGACCAGAGCAATCAGAAAGCAACTAGGGTTACATGACCTGGCCATAGAAAGCATGAGTGCAGCCCTCACTGGCCTCTGTGAGATTACTGAGGACTATGAATGCTGCACTTGGATACACAACACGAGTATCGAGATCCCTGATTACTATGACATTATTGCACAACACAGAAAAGAGGTAAACAAGCTACAACAGGATGCAAGGGATATTGGGAAAACATGGGACCCTTTCTCTACCGGGTTCAGTTTGGGAGGTCTCACTTCATGGTTAAAGAACACTGCAATGACAATTTTTACCATACTGCTTTTTATATTGTTCTTGTATGCATGCTTCATGTTACTTAAATGCCTCTACAAAAAGGGTAGCAAAGCACCTTCCGAAACCATGAAGCTGACTTCCATTACCAGAGATCCCACGGTATGGTACGAGAACCAGGGAAATGAGGCCGAGGAATACGACTCCTTAAGGCATGATGAAAAGGTAGCCGAGGAATATGACTCCTTGAGGCGTGACGAATAGGTAGAATGACCATTTCGATGATATCGAATGGTCAAAGGGAGGATTGTAAGGAGATTCCATATTACATTACATTATTGATTAATTGATTAATTGTTGATTTCACTCTGTTCATGATTTCACATTGCTTATTTTGCTTTAATAATCAGAAACATATCTTAGTATATTTTTTTTTAAGATCAGACTGCCTTATGATTTACTGAAATATCTCATATATGTCTTTTCCTCTTTTTCTGTGTTTATTTGAGGAAACATCTGCTTGTGGTTTTGTCTCTGTCTTTTTTAAAGAAGCTGCGGTTGTCCAGCAGACAAGTGACAGAGGATGATGAATGTTTTGACCTATTAGCTTGAACTACAGGGGTCACCATTTTTGATATCACAAGATGTAGGTATTATTAATGTTTAGAAAATCACAAGATTGGGATATGTTTGGAAATTACCGAATAATATGCTAATGAACATTTATGTGTATCATTTTGATTGGCCCCAAATGGGGCAGAGTCTTGTAGAGGCACAGCATAAAACAGCAAAGCATTCAATAAACCATTGTAATCATTTTCAGCATACCTATGTGTGTATGTGTCTTTGATTAACCGCCGGCGAGGACCTCCACTAAGC
Source organism: Aquarana catesbeiana (assembly GCF_042186555.1). Taxonomy (NCBI): domain Eukaryota; kingdom Metazoa; phylum Chordata; class Amphibia; order Anura; family Ranidae; genus Aquarana; species Aquarana catesbeiana. The sequence continues at coordinate 121,888,156 of NC_133334.1, forward strand.
CACATCCCCAAGAGCCTAGGCCATAAGGAGAAGACGAGCGCCTAACATGCGCTGTAATATTTCTCTTCTATTGTATGGTCTTATGGCTGCACCAGCTTTAGTGAGAAGGTGTGCCCCCCAAATATCTTGTTTGTTTAAACCTTTCTGTATTCACACAAACTATTAGCTTTGGGAAGATTTTTTTTTTTTTAAATTAACTGTTAACTTTTGAAAAGCCCAACTCTTGTTAAAATATATATTTTTTTTAATTGTGATTGTTGGGAAGATTTAACCCTTTTCAAGTTTAGTGTCATCTGTGTCCCTGTTGGGAAGATTTTATCTCACTTCCTAGGGACTAAGCAGGAAGTAAGGCGATCTCCCCATAAGAGATGGGCTGAACACCCCCCATGTTTGGTTTGCAGCAGAACTCCCGAACAGAGTAAAAGTTCTGTCCCGAACAGTGAACTCCATTGAAGTCTATAAGAGCTGAACATGAGAAATCAAAAGTGCCCATTTTGAAGACTGATATGCAAGTAATTGGCCATAAAAGGAGTATGGGGATCCAGGTACTGCCCTGGGTGACATGTATCAATGCAAACTTTTTTTTCGAAAAGCAATTGTTTTTTTCAGGAGCAGTGCTTTAATGATGCTTAAAGTGCAACAATAAAAAGGAAACATTCCTTTCAATATAGTGCCTGGGGGTCCCCTTAGTCCGCCTGTAAAGTGGCGCACCTATAGCATGTATAGAACATGCTGCAGCAAACATTTCATTTCTAAAGAAAGAAAACAAGTCAAAGCACATGTAAATTGACTTGCAAGTGCAATTGCCACCACCTGGCTATTAAAAAAAAAGAGAGAAAAAAATGGAGTAGGGTCCCCCCAAAATCCATACCAGACCGAGCATGCAGGAAGGAGGGGGATGAGCGAGCGCCCCTGAACCATACCAGGCCACATGCCCTCAATATGTGGCCTGCTTTGGGGTGGGGGGCTCCACCCCCCCAAACCCAATTCTCTTGTCCCCATGTTGATGGGGACAAGGGTCTCTTCCCCACAACCCTGGGCAGTTGTGGGGGTCTGCTGGTGGGGGGCTTATCGGAATCTGGAAGCTTCCTTTAACAAGAGGCCCCCAGATCGCAGTCCCCCATTTGAATGAGTATGGGATACATAATACCCCTACCCATTCACCAAAAAAGTGTCAAAAAGTAATAAAAACACAGAGACAGTTTGACAATTCCTTTTTTTAAAAAACAAAAAAGTTAAAAAAACAGTGCCCCCTGATGTAAATCCATCATCAATCAAGACGCCCACCACACCGCCGACCCGAAAAAGAAAAAAAAAAAAACGCTCTGCCCGCCCCGAAGGCAAACTACTGAATGGCTGGCTTGCTGTTTGACAGTTCTTATACAGGTAAGAGCGGGGCCACCTGGCGATGTCACCAGGTAGCACCGCCCTGTTGTGACATCACCGACCCAGCATGCACTGGTTGGTGATGTCACAAGGGGACGGTACCACCAGGTGACGTTGGCGGATGGCCCCGCTCTTACCTGTATACAGTATCTTACAAAAGTGAGTACACCCCTCACATTTTTGTAAATATTTTATTATATCTTTTCATGTGACAACACTGAAGAAATTACACTTTGCTACAATATAAATGTAGTGAGCATACAGCTTGTATAACAATGTAAATTTGCTGCCCCCTCAAAATAACTCAACACACAGCCATTAATGTCTAAACTGCTGGCAACAAAAGTGAGTATACTCCTAAGTGAAAATATCCAAATTGGGCCCAATTAGCAATTTTTCCTCCCCCGGTGTCATGTGACTCGTTAGTGTTACAAGGTCTCGGGGGAGAATGGGGAGCAGGTGTGTTAAATTTGGTGACATCGCTCTCTCTCTCATACTGGTTACTGGAAATTCAACAGGGCACCTCATGGCAAAGAACTCTCTAAGGATTGGGAAAAAATAATTTTTGCTCTGCATAAAGATGGCCTAGGCTATAAGAAGATTGCCAAGACCCTGAAACTGAGCTGCAGCACGGTGGCCAAGACCATACAACGGTTTAACAGTACAGGTTCCACTCAGAACAGGCCTCGCCATGGTCGACCAAAGAAGTTGAGTGCACGTGCTCAGCATCATATCCTGAGGTTGTCTTTGGGAAATAGATGTATGAGTGCTTTCAGCATTGCTGCAGAGGTTGAAGGGGTGGGGGGGTCAGTGCTCAGACCATATGCCACACACTGCATCAAATTGGTCTGCATGGCTGTCGTCGCAGAAGGAAGCCCTTTTCTAAAGATGATGCACAAGGAAGCCTGCAAACAGCTTGCTGAAGACAAGCAGAAGCAGACTAAGGACATGGATTACTGGAACCATGTCCTGTGGTCTTATGAGACCAAGATAAACTTATTGGGTTCAGATGCTGTCAAGCGTGTGTGGCGGTAACCAGGTGAGGAGTACAAAGACAAGTGTATATCGCCTAAAGTCAAGCATGGTGGTAGGTGTGTCATAGTCTGGGGCTGCACAGTTCATTCAGGGAACCATGAATGCCAACATGTACTGCAACATACTAAAGCAGAGCATTATCCCCTCCATTCGGAGATTGGGCCACAGGGCAGTATTCCAACATGATAACGACCCCAAACACACCTCCATGATGGCCACTGCCTTGCTAAAGAAGCTGAGGGTAAAGGCGATGGACTGGCCAAGCATGTCTCCAAAACTAAACCCTATTAAGCATCTGTTGGGGAATCCTCAAATGTAAGGTGGAGGAGTGCAAGGTCCCCAACATCCACCAGCTGCGTGATATCATCATGGAGGAGTGGAAGAGAACTCCCGTGGCAACCTGTGAAGCTCTGGTGAACTCCATGCCCAAGAGGGTTAAGGCAGTGCTGGAAAATAATGGTGGCCACACAAAATATTGACACTGTGGGCCCAATTTGGACATTTTCACTTAGGGGTGTACTCACTTTTGTTGCTAGCGATTTAGACATTAATGGCTGTGTGTTGAGTTATTTTGATGGGACAGCAAATTTACACTGTTATGCAAGCTGTACACTCACTAATTTACATTGTAGTAAAGTGTAATTTCTTTAATGTTGTCACATGAAAAAATATAATAAAATATTTCCAAAAATGTGAGGGGTGTACTCACTTTTGTGAGATACTGTAAGAACTGTTAACCACTTGCCGACCGCCTAACGACGATATACGTCGGCAGAATGGCACGGGCAGGCAAAATCATGTACCTGGTACGTGATTGCCTTCCCGCAGGTGGGGGGTCCGATTGGACCCCCAAAGTGCCAGAGGCGGTTGGCTTTAGTTTGTGGGCGATGAGAGATGAGGGGGAGGCTATCCATTCGTGGCCACCCCCTCCCGATCGCTCCCGGCAAATGAAAATGCTTCCTCTCCCTCTGTAATGTAAACAGAGGGAGAGGAAGTGATGTCATCCCTCCTCGAGCCGGTCTTTTTCGTTCCGGCCCCAAGGAGAGAAGACATCAAGTAAGTGCACCAACACTACACGTTCAGTAAAACATGCCAGGCACACTTTTCACCCCCCTGTCACACTGACACCAATAGCAGTTTTTTTTTTTTTGCATTGGTGTCAGTTTGTGACAGTTATAAGTGTTAGGGCAGTTAGGTTAGCCCCCTTTAGGTCTAGGGTACCCCCCTAACCCCCCCAATAAAGGTTAACCCCTTGATCACCCCTCGTTGCCAGTGTCGCTAAGCGATCGTTTTTCTGATCGCTGTATTAGTGACACAGGTGACGCTAGTTAGGGAGGTAAGTATATAGGTTCGCTGTCAGTGTTTTAAAGCGACAGAGACCCCCATATACTACCTACTAAAGGTTTTAACCCCCTGATTGCCCCCTAGTTAACCCTTTCACCAGAGATCACCATATAATTGTTATGGGTGACACTGGTTAGTTGGTTTGTTTATTATAGTTTTAGGGCACCCGCCGTTTATTACCTTATAAAGGTTTAACCCCCTAATTGCCCGACGGTGATATAAGTTACGTTTTTAGGATCAGATAAGGTCTGCGTCGCCCCAGGCAGCATCAGGTTAGCGCCAGTACCGCTAACACCCACGCACGCAGCATACACCTCCCTTAGTGCTATAGTATCTGAACGGATCAATATCTGATCCGATCAGATCGATACTCCCCAGCAGTTTAGGGTCCCCCAAAAAAACGCAGTGTTAGCGGGATCAGCCCAGATACCTGCTAGCACCTGCGTTTTGCCCCTCGGCCCAGCCCAGCCCACCCAAGTGCAGTATTGATCGATAACTGTCACTTACAAAACACTAAGCACACATAACTGCAGCGTTCGCAGAGTCAGGCCTGATCCCTGCGATCGCTAACAGTTTTTTGGTAGCGTTTTGAATCAATCGCTAACAGTCAGGAGCTTTTTTGCCTGTGAGTCTCACTAGTGTATCCCTAAATTTAGAGCTCAAAATGGCAAATCAAAGGTACACTAGTGTAGAGGCCTACACGTTTCTGAGCATGACGGATAGTGAAGAGGAAGTCACTCATCTGTCAGATTCAGGCTCAGAATACGATCTTGTAGAGGACAGCGGCTCCATGACAGATAGCTCTGACAACGGAGTTGTGGTCCCTGCTAAGGTTAGGCGTACCAGACCTCAATCTTCTTCTTCTGTCCTTGAAGTACAAGAACCGCAGGGCTCTCGTATGGAGCAGAGAAGTACTAGTGTCGCTATTCCTTCTGGTGAACTGGCAAGCACCAGCGGCCTAGTACACCCTGGTCGTACATCCAGCACTGCAGTAACACTTGGTGACGTGGTGAGTCCCATAAGTGCAGTTCAAGCTGGCGAGGTGGCAAGCACAAGTAGTGTCCCGCTGCCACCAAGAAGACGAACACAGGCCCGTCGTGCCAATAGTGCCCTTCCTGCTGCATTCGCCAATCCGAATTGGGTACCCACCACTTCTGCAGCACCCGTACTTCCCCCATTCACTGGCAAACCCGGAATTCAGGTGGAAACAGTTGATTTTACACCACTGGATTTTTATTCGCTGTTTTTCACCGAAGATCTCTTTAGATCTATTGTGGACCAAAGCAATTTGTACGCTGGTCAACACATCGCCACTTTTCCCCAGTCTTCCCTTGCCAGAGATTGGAAACCAATTACGGTTTCCGAACTTAAGCTCTTTCTGGGCCTTTCCCTCAACATGGGCATAAATAAAGAGTGAGTTGCGGTCATATTGGTCCACTGACCCAATTTACCATATGCCCGTGTTCTCTGCCTCCATGGCCAGGGCACGATACGAGCAGATTTTGCGGTTCATGCACTTCAACGACACTTCAACGACAATGAACTCTGTTGTCCTCATGGAGACCCTGGATATGATCGGCTCTACAAAATTCGGCCCCTCGTAAACCACTTCAACGTTTTGCAGACTTGTTTACTCCCCATCAAGTTGTCTGCGTTGATGAGTCCCTGATTAAATTTTCTGGCCGCTTGTCATTCAAACAGTACCTTCCCAGCAAGTGTGCCAGATACGGGGTCAAGATGTATAAGCTCTGTGACAGGGCCACAGGCTATACATGTAGTTTTATTGTTTAGGAGGGCAAAGATAGTCACGTAGAGCCAACAAACTGCCCTGACTACATAGGAAGCGCTGGCAAGATAGTGTGGGACTTGGTGTCACCCTTATTCAGAAAGGGGTACCACTTGTACGTGGACAATTATTACACGAGCGTGCCACTTTTTAGCCACCTTTATGATCATCAGATTGGAGCATGTGGCACCGTGCAACCTAATCGCCGAGGCTTTCCCCAGCGGCTTGTAGATTCCCGTCTTAGGCTGGGGGAGAGAGCCTGCTTGCAGTGTAATAACTTGCTCGCTATGAAGTGGAGGGACAATAAGAATGTTTTCGTTCTTACCTCCCTTCATGTAGACACGACGGTCCAAATTACTACGGCGATTGGTGTTGTGGAGAAACCCCTCTGTGTCCAGTCCACGAATATAATCAAAATATGGAAGGGGTGGACCTCAACGACCAGTTGTTGGCACCGTACCTAGTTGCCCGTAAGGCCAGACGCTGGTACAAAAAAGTGTCTGTTTATTTATTTCAATTGGCTTTGCTGAATGATTATGTGCTATACAGAGCTTCAGGACGGACTGGATCCTTCCTTAAATTCCTGTCCTGACAATCCTGGTCTTTGCATTGGTGAATGTTTTGAACACTACCATACACTAGTTGAGTATTAGCGTAGGGTACAACACTGCACAGACTAGGACACACTTTCACAGGGTCTCCCAAGATGCCATCGCATTTTGAGAGACCCAAACCTGGTACCAGTTAAAGTTAAAGTTAAAGTTACAAAAAAAAAAAACACAAAAAAATATATCAAATAAAAAAAACAAAAACAGTTGTTGTTTTATTCTCTCTCTATTCTCTCTCTCTATTGTTCTGCATTCTATACTGCAATGTTTATTGTTATGTTTTTATCATGTTTGCTTTAAAGGTATGCAATTTTTTTATACTTAACCACTTTTTTGTTTTCAGGTACACCAGTCAGCTGCAGCACGGATTTATTTATCTTGACAGCAACAGCGTTTGCTCCCACGATACATAAAGCTGTGACTCCAGCGCTGTCGGAGGTGATTTCACCACCACAGTTACATACTTCAGCATATATGCCGAAGCGTGGGGGCAGCAGTGGGTGGAGGAGCGATTTGCTCCTGCCTTTTGCGGGAGGATGCCCCCATGCTTCGGCATATATATATTTTAGGTCGGCACAGGTTGCGTTAAATGTTTTATTTTTTACTATTTTCTTTGCAGGTATGGTAAGTATTACTGTTATACTGTAATGTTACTTTGTTTTTTTTGTTAACCATCATTTGCTTAGCAGGTACGCCATTCAGTTGCAGCGCGGATTTATTTATCTTGACAGCAACAGCGTTTGCTCCCACGATACATAAAGCCGTGACTCCAGCGCTGTCGGAGGTGATTTCACCACCACAGTTACATACTTCAGCACATATGCCGAAGCGTGGGGGCAGCAGAGGGCAGAGGAGCAATTTGCTCCTAACTTTTGCGGGAGGATGCCCCTATGCTTTGGCATATATGTACGAGCATGTATGCCCATCATTAGAAGTGGGTGGATGAAGGGAGGTATTCTAATGGTGGGCATACCCACCGATCAATATCTTTTTTTCGTTCAGCCCACAGGCTGCATGAAAAAAAAGTTTACAATATATGCCCAACAAGGACCAGCAACGTACTGGTATGTTGCTGGACTTTGAGTGGTTATACCAGAATGATGCCTGCAGGTTTAGGTATCATCTTGGTATCGTTCTTTTCAGCCAGCGGTCGGCTTTCATGTAAAAGCAATCCTAGTGGCTAATTAGCCTCTAGACTGCTTTTACAAGCAGTGGGAGGGAATGCCCCCCCCCACCGTCTTCCATGTTTTTCTCTGGCTCTCCTGTCCCAACAGGGAACCTGAGAATGCAGCCGGTGATTCGACCAGCTGACCATAGAGCTGTTTAGAGACCAGAATGGCTCCAAACATCTCTATTGCCTAAGAAACCGGAAGCTATGAGCATTTCATGACTTCGATTTTGCCGGATGTAAACAGCGCCATTGGGAAATTGGGAAAGCATTTTATCACACCGATCTTGGTGTGGTCAGATGCTTTGAGGGCAGAGGAGAGATCTAGGGTCTAATAGACCCCAATTTTTTTCAAAAAAGAGTACCTGTCACTACCTATTGCTATCATAGGGGATATTTACATTCCCTGAGATCAATAAAAATGATTTAAAAAAAATAAAAATGAAAGGAACAGTTTAAAAATAAGATAAAAAATCAACTCTGTCCCCCCTGCTCTCGTGCAAAGGCGAACGCAAGCGTTGGTCTGGCGTCAAATGTAAACAGCAATTGCACCATGCATGTGAGGTATCACCGCGAAGGTCAGATCGAGGGCAGTAATTTTAGCAGTAGACCTCCTCTGTAAATCTAAAGTGGTAACCTGTAAAGGCTTTTAAAGGCTTTTAAAAATGTATTTAGTTTGTCGCCACTGAACGTTTGTGCGCAATTTTAAAGCATGTCATGTTTGGTATCCATGTACTCGGCCTAAGATCATCTTTTTTATTACATAAAACATTTGGGCAATATAGTGTGTTTTAGTGCATTAAAATTTTAAAAAGTGTGTTTTTTTCCCCAAAAAATGCGTTTGAAAAATCGCTGCGCAAATACTGTGTGAAAAAAAAAAAAATGAAACACCCACCATTTTAATCTGTAGGGCATTTGCTTTAAAAAAAATATATAATGTTTGGGGGTTCAAAGTAATTTTCTTGCAAAAAAAAATTTTTTTTCATGTAAACAAAAAGTGTCAGAAAGGGCTTTGTCTTCAAGTGGTTAGAAGAGTGGGTGATGTGTGACATGAGCTTCTAAATGTTGTGCATAAAATGCCAGGACAGTTCAAACCCCCCCCCAAATGACCCCATTTTGGAAAGTAGACACCCCAAGCTATTTGCTGAGAGGCATGTCTAATCCATGGAATATTTTATATTGTGACACAAGTTGCGGGAAAAAGACAATTTTTTTTTTTTGCACAAAGTTGTCACTAAATGATATATTGCTCAAATATGCCATGGGAATATGTGAAATTACACCCCAAAATAAATTCTGTTGCTTCTCCTGAGTACGGGGATACCACATGTGTGAGACTTTTTGGGAGCCTAGCCGCGTACGGGGCCCCGAAACCAAGCACCGCCTTCAGGCTTTCTAAGGGCGTAAATTTTTGATTTCACTCTTCACTGCCTATCACAGTTTCGGAGGCCATGGAATGCCCAGATGGCACAACCCCCCCCCCCCCCAAATGACCCCATTTTGGAAAATAGACACCCAAAGCTATTTGCTGAGAGGTATAGTGAGTATTTTGCAGACCTCACTTTTTGTCACAAACTTTTGAAAATTGAAAAAAGAAAAAAAAAAAAATTTTTCTTGTCTTTCTTCATTTTCAAAAACAAATGAGAGCTTCAAAATACTCACCATGCCTCTCAGCAAATAGCTTGGGGTGTCTACTTTCCAAAATGGGGTCATTTTGGGGGGTTTTGTGCTATCTTGGCATTTTATGGCCTTCTAAACTGTGATAGGTAGTGAGGAGTGAAATCAAAAATTTACGCCCTTAGAAATCCTGATAGCGGTGATTGGATTTCGGGGCCCCGTATGAAGCTAGGCTCCCAAAAAGTGCCACACATGTGGTATCCCTGTACTCAGGAGAAGCAGCAGAATGTATTTTAGGGTGTAATTCCACATATGCCCATGGCATGTTTGAGCAATATATCATTTAGTGACAACTTTGTGCAAAAAAAAAAAAAAAAAATGGCACTTTCCCGCAACTTGTGTCAAAATATAAAATATTCTATGGCCTCAACATGCCTCTCAGTAAATAGCTTGGGGTGTCAACTTTCCAAAATGGGGTCATTTGGGGGGGGGGGTTTGTGCCATCTGGGCATTTTATGGCCTTCAAAACTGATAGGTAGCGAGGAGTGAAATCACAACTTTATGCCCTTAGAAATCCTGAAGGCGGTGTTTGGTTTTCGGGGCCCCGTACACGGCTAGGCTCCCAAAAAGTCCTAAACATGTGGTATCCCCGTACTCAGGAGAAGCAGCAGAATGTATTTTGGGGTGTAATTCCACATATGCCCATGGCATGTTTGAGCAATATATCATTTAGTGACAACTTTTTATAATTTTTTTTTTTGTCATTATTCAATCACTTGGGACAAAAAAAAAAAAATATTCAATGGGCTAAACATGCCTCTCAGCAATTTCCTTGGGGTGTCTACTTTCCGAAATGGGGTCATTTGGGGGGTTATGATGTACTGCCCTGCCATTTTAGTACCTCAAGAAATGACATAGGCAGTCATAAACTAAAAGCTGTGTAAATTCCAGAAAATGTACCCTAGTTTGTAGACGCTATAACTTTTGCGCAAACCAATAAATATACGCTTATTGACATTTTTTTTTTACCAAAGACATGTGGCCGAATACATTTTGGCCTAAATGTATGACTAAAATTGAGTTTATTGGATTTTTTTTATAACAAAAAGTAGAAAATATCATTTTTTTTCAAAATTTTCGGTCTTTTTCCGTTTATAGCGCAAAAAATAAAAACCGCAGAGGTGATCAAATACCATCAAAAGAAAGCTCTATTTGTGGGAAGAAAAGGACACAAATTTTGTTTGGGTACAGCATTGCATGACCGCACAATTAGCAGTTAAAGCGACGCAGTGCCAAATTGTAAAAAGTGCTCTGGTCAGAAAGGGGGTAAATCCTTCCGGGGCTGAAGTGGTTAAATGACAAGCCAGCCATTTGGAAGTTTGCCTTCAGGGTGGTGGAGCAATTTATTTTTCTTTGTTGGGACGGCAGTGCAGCAGCATTGTTATTTACATTGTGAGACACTGTTTTTTTTTTTTTAACAAAGGAATTGTCAAAACTGTATTTTTATTACTTTTTGACACTTTTTTTGGTGAATGGTTAGGGGTACTATTTACCTTAAAATAGGAGGAGCGGGAGCTGGGGGCCCCATTGTTACAGGGGGCTTCCAGATTCTGATAAGCCCCCCACCCGCAGACCCACACAACCATAGCCCAGGGTTGTAGGAAAGAGACCCTTGTCCCCATCAACATGGGGACAAGGTGCTTTGGAGTGGGGGGGCAGAGCCCCCCTGTCCTAAAGCACCCCCAATGTTGAGGGTATGTTGCCTGGTATGGTTCAGGAGGATGATTAATGGATTTTGGGGGGGATCTCTTGCCATTTTTTAAAACATTTTCCTGGTCCCGCTCCTTAACCAGCTTTTACTGTGCCCTGATAGTGCCCTTGCAGCTGTGCACTGCAGGGTGTTCAGCGGGGCGAACACCCGCTGAACACCCTGCAAATTCGGGTATTCTTTGAACAGGGTCAACAGCCAAAGTTCGTCCCGAACTCATGCTCGGGCCAAACCGCTTGCCCAACACTATTGGTATGTTACTCCCCATCAGGATCACAGATGGTAATAAAAACCTAACAGCAATTCTCAGTTTTGACCTCTCTAACTAAAAATAGATTTTTCTACTGTGCCTACATTGTAGAGATTTTGCATATTTCTTGTTTTAGGTAGTCACTAGAAATGAGAGAAGTTCCCTGCAATGGAAAAAACAATAACCTTACATAGGGCTTCTAATCCTTCCTCTCGCTGCCCAAGATTAAAAAAGTTTTGATTGCCATCAGCAATATGGAACAAACTGTAATGCAGTGCATAGCTTTGGACACAAAAGCCAATAATTTAACCACTTCAGCCCCGGAAGGTTTTACCCCCTTCCTGACCATGCCATTTTTTGCGATACATCCCTGCGTTACTTTAACTGACGATTGTGCTGTCGTGCGATGCTGTACCCAAATTTGTGTCATTGTTTTCCCAAAAATGATCACCACTGCTGTTTTTTTTTATTCTATAAACAAAAAAAGAGCGACAATTTTGAAAAAAAAAACCTATATTTTTTACTTTCAGCTATAAAACATAAAAACATCCAATAAAAAAATCTAATTTCTTCATCAGTTTAGGCCACTTGTATTCTGCTACATATTTTTGTTAAAAAAAATCCCAATAAGCGCATATTGGTTTGCGCAAAAGTTATAGCGTCTACAAAATAGGGGATAGATTCATGGCATTTTTATATTTTCCTTGTGATTTTTAGAGGGACTGCGACATTGCGGCGGACAGATCGGACACCTAGCTGACACATTATTACAGTGATCAGTGCTAAAAATATGCACTGGCACTGTATAAATTAAACTGACAGGGAAGGGGCTAACATCGGCAGGGGACCCGATGCGAGTGGCCAGCAGCTGTGATGTTCGCTGGTGACGTGCGATCCCGGGCATGAGAGTCAGAACGGGGATGTGTGTGTGTAAACACATACATCCCCATTCTGTCAGGAGAAGAGAGACAGATCGTCTGTTCCTACTAATCAGGAACAGTGCTATGTCTCCTCCTCTAGTCAGTCCCATCCCCATACAGTTAGAAACACACATGAGGGAACACATTTAACCCCTTGATTGCCCCCTAGTGTTAACCCCTTCCTTACTAGTGACATTTACACAGTAATTAGTGCATTTTTTATAGCACTGATCGCTGTATAAATGTCAATGGTTCCAAAAATGTGTCAAAAGTATCCGATCTGTCCACCACAATGTCTCGCTAAACATCACAGATCGCTGCCATTACTAGTAAAAAAATGAATAATAAAAATGCCATAAATCTATTCCCTATTTTGTAGATGCTCTAACTTTTGTGCAAGCCAATCAATATACGCTTATTGCAATTTCTTTTACCAAAAATATGTAGAATATAGATCGGCCTAAGCTGATGAAGAATTTTTTTTTGGGATATTATATTTATTATAGCAAAAAGTATAAAATATTGTTTTTTTTTCAAAATTGTTTGCTCTTTTTTTTGTTTATAGCGCAAAAAATAAAAACCGCAGAGGGTATCAAATACCACAAAAAGAAAGCTCCTTTTGTGGGGAAAAAAAAGGACGCCAATTTTGGGTAAAGCATCGCACAACCGCGCAATTGTCAGTTAAAGCAACGCAGTGCCGTATTGCAAAAAATGGCCTGGTCATTAAGGGGGAAATTCTTCCGGTCCTTAAGTTGTTTGCTTAAAACAGTCATATTGTTTGTGTGTGGTGCTGCTAGGAAAAGCTGACAATTCTGTGTAGGGAGAGATATTTGTTTTTATTTTGACATTAGGGCACCTTCAAAGAAAAAAGGGAATATTTTTGGGACTTTAAATGAGATGCAACGGGGAATAATGCGCCTCCATCCCTGGTTGCTTTTGCAAAAAACAGGGGGGAGGGTGGGACTTTAGATGAGGTGCGTGGGGTAGAGCCAGACAAAACCATATACATATGTAAAAAATTGTATTCTTTATTAGACCAAAGATAGGGCATGGATCAACCCATATAAACTCATAATAGCTCATTGGCACATAAAATACAAAGTATCAACATACATATTAAGAATAGTCACCAACTTGACACAGAAAGTAAATATTATACATCACAGTCCCTCAAATAGAGTAGGCATAACATTATGTCAGGGTGGTAGAGCAATAAAAACCATCTGGAATCATAAATATGAGATAGATGCATCAAAATAAGCTCAACAATGTTTCGTGGACTTCTATCCACTCATCAGGAGAAAGTACATCTATGTACTAAAAGGGGATAAAAAAAATCACCATTATAGTTTAATATAACCACAGACTGGAGGGGTAGAGGGATTAAAGATGATGAACAAATAAATGGCCATAACTGAAAGTACTCACATAAGAGCCGATACTAGGCCATGCGATACCACCTGCCGGAGGTCAGCCAGATAATTATGTCCAGCACGGGAGCTGAGGAAAGGACCCAAGCATGGATCAGGAGCACACATGCAGTCCCCCAAAAAAAGTGTGTATAGAAAATTCTTGATGTAACTGTAGATGGGATTTCTGTATTGTATACAATAAAGTAAATGGTTTGTTACCATATTGGTATAAATAATAAGAAGTGTCATATAGAGTAAACCCATCACCACAGTATAGGGCACATTCACGACAGTAACCAACTTCCCATGCCTTTTGTTTGAAAATAGCTTGGTTATTAGCCAATTTAATCAGCATACATAAATTACAACATTCAACCTTTATAGACTTCAGTGGGGTTCACCGCAAAGTTCACACTATGACCAAGTTTGCAAACTGAATCCAGGCATTTAGCTCATTACAACTGTCTGATAAAAGTGCAATTATGTGATTATGTTATGTGGCAAACTTTGCTAAGATAGAAGTATTTCATTTTGAGAGGGATAAACAAATTTTCCCTGGTTTGATTTGTTCAGGGTGGGGCAGAGTGGTCATTGAATACTGCTTAAAATCAACAAAACCCAAACTTAGCACTGACCTTTTTGAAGTCTAATAGGGGTGAATAGTATTAATACATTTTGGTTATTTTCAAGGCTAATAAGGAAACAATCATCAGAGAGAGAGAGAATTCTTTTAATTTAAGTTTCAGAGCAACATGGGGAAAGAAAATGTCAATTCCATAAATTATATGCTTGGAAGATGCCATGAAGCTGTATGTGATGTTACAGAACAGTACAATTATCATGGACAGCATTAGCAACACCTATTTCCGGCATTACATTTTTTAATTGATTTTTTTTTTTGCTTTAAATATAGCTTGGCTTAAATACAGCAACAACACCCCAATCAATCTGATTAATATAAACTTAAAGTGGTTGTAAACCTCTACATATACCCATTAAGGGACTAGTTTTAGGTGATACACACAGATGAAACAAATCCTCCAACATAAGTTGTAACTGGTTATCTGCAGCACTCTCATTTCTACAGCTGTTCAAAGCACAGACTATAGACAGCAATTATGAGCTCCAGAAGCCAGGGGGTGGGGGTCTGATGTTACACACTGCACAGCATAGAGCAGGGAGTTGAGTGTAATCTGAGGGCTGAGTGGAGGAAAGGACACAACCCTCTCTACATAGTCTCATAGGAAAACATGCACAGCTGAGGTTTAGGAAGTGCAAATGAAAGCCTCACTGTAACCATCCCAAAGTCTGTGAATCTGAGCCCCACTTTGTCCAAGCTCTTTGTGCTGCACCCTCTCCCCTATATACAGTGGGGACGGAAAGTATTCAGACCCCCTTAAATTGTTCACTCTTTGTTATATTGCAACCATTTGCTAAAATCATTTAAGTTCATTTTCTTCCTCATTAATGTACACACAGCACCCCATATTGACAGAAAAACACAGAATTGTTGACATTTTTGCAGATTTATTAAAAAAAGAAAAACTGAAATATCACATGGTTCTAAGTATTCAGACCCTTTGCTGTGACACTCATATATTTAACGCAGGTGCTGTTCATTTCTTCTGATCATCCTTGAGATGGTTCTACACCTTCATTTGAGTCCAGCTGTGTTTGATTATACTGATTGTACTTGATTAGGAAAGCCACACACTTGTCTATATAAGACCTTACAGCTCACAGTGCATGTCAAAGCAAATGAAGATCATGAGGTCAAAGGAACTGCCTGAAGAGCTCAGAGACAGAATTGTGGCAAGGCACAAATCTGGCCAAAGTTACAAAAAATTTCTGCTGCACTTAAGGTTCCTAAGAGCACAGTGGCCTCCATAATTCTTAAATGGAAGACGTTTGAGATGACCAGAACCCTTCCTAGAGCTGGCCGTCTGGCCAAACTGAGCTATCGGGGGGAGAAGAGCCATGGTGAGAGAGGTAAAGAAGAACCCAAAGATCACTGTGGCTGAGCTCCAGAGATG
This sequence comes from Aquarana catesbeiana, assembly GCF_042186555.1. NCBI lineage: Eukaryota > Metazoa > Chordata > Amphibia > Anura > Ranidae > Aquarana > Aquarana catesbeiana. The sequence goes on from NC_133334.1 coordinate 121,903,483, forward strand.
CAGTCGGGAGAGGGGAGAAAGTTGTAGAAAGTCAACCATCACTGCAGCACTCCACCAGTTGGGGCTTTATGGCAGAGTGGCCCGACGGAAGCCTCTCCTCAGTGCAAGACACATGAAAGCCCACATGGAGTTTTGCTAAAAGACACCTGAAGGACTCCAAGATGGTGAGAAATAAGATTCTCTGGTCTGATGAGACCAAGATAGAACTTTTTGGCCTTAATTCTAAGCGGTATGTGTGGAGAAAACCAGGCACTGCTCATCACCTGTCCAATACAGTCCCAGCAGTGAAGCATGGTGGTGGCAGCATCATGCTGTGGGGGTGTTTTTCAGCTGCAGGGACAGGACGACTGGTTGCAATCGAGGGAAAGATGAATGCGGCCAAGTCCAGGGATCTCATGAAGGAAAACCTTCTCCAGAGTGCTCAGGACCTCAGACTGGGCCGAAGATTTACCTTCCAACAAGACAATGACCCTAAGCACACAGCTAAAATAAAGAAGGAGTGGCTTCACAACAACTCCGTGACTGTTCTTGAATGGCCCAGCCAGAGCCCTGGCTTAAACCCAATTGAGCATCTCTGGAGAGACCTAAAAATGGCTGTCCACCAATGTTTACCGTCCAACCTGACAGAACTGAAGAGGATCTGTAAGGAGGAATGACAGAGGATCCCCAAATCCAGGTGTGAAAAACTTGTTGCATCTTTCCCAAAAAGACTCATGGCTGTATTAGATCAAAAGGGTGCTTCTACTAAATACTGAGCAAAGGGTCTGAATACTTAGGACCATGTGATATTTCAGTTTTTCTTTTTTAATAAATCTGCAAAAATGTCAACAATTCTGTGTTTTTCTGTCAATATGGGGTGCCGTGTGTACATTAATGAGGAAAAAAATGAACTTAAATGATTTTAGCAAATGGCTGCAATATAACAAAGAGTGAAACATTTAAGGGGCTCTGAATACTTTCCGTCCCCACTGTAATCTATATATATGCCACAGAATGGCAGATTCCCATACCCAATTTATTTTATTGAATTTTTATTTATTTGTTTATTTTTCTGTTTTGATGCGGTGGTTGGGCTGCACACAGCAGAGGCCAGGTGTGTCTATATTTTCTTTGCTTTACCAGGATAGTCTTTCTGTTCCCAAACATTTAGCAGCCAGTTTCATTTTTATGCTCATTTATTTCATTATAGTCAAGGCACTGGAGACATAGCTGCAGGGAGGAAACCCACTGACTGCCCATCTTTCCACCATGCAGATGAAAAGACAGGCATCAGAAAATGGAGGGGAAAAATGCTATGGCCAGGGGGAAGGGCAGGTAGCATGGTGGTGCTGCCACCACCATGCTTCACTGCTGTCAATATAAACATAGAATCTTATGGCAATAAGTTGTCTCCACTTCTCCAGATAAGGATCATAAAAAAAAAGTCAAGCAAAAAAGAAGAAGAGATGCTGTGTCATTTAGGTAGTAGGTGATGAGACTGTGACCTCTCCCTCCTCCTTCCTTCCATCCCCTCAGCCACTTTCTCTTTCCCTTCCTCCCCTACCTCTTTCTCCTCCACCTCGCAGGAGGAGAGACCCCAAGGAGTTGGGATTTTTTCACCCACCAGTGGTGCTTCACAAGAGGTAGTAATGCGGCTGACAAAGCTTTTCTCTTCCTACTTCTTCCAGCTGTTTGCAATTTGCCCATTTACTCCTCCCCCTGAAAATATCATAGGCCTTTTCTGTGCACAGAGCACTGCAGTGTGGAGCAGAAGAAAAATGTCCCCAAATCTCCCTCATGTCCAGAGTCCTAATGGCAAATTTGCATAACAGCTGACTTAGGAGATCCTACCACAACTTGTGGAATGACCTTTTTTTTGCAAAATTATGATCCCTGCTACACCACAGTGGCAAGTAACCATACTCCATTATTTAGCTTCAGATGGAGGGATGGTTGCTGGCCGTGAGGAGAGGAAAGTAGAAATGGGGCATGCTTCAAGGGAGGTGTTTTACCAATCTGAATCCTGTGAGTTGGATTATATGGCTGGGGCTAGACTTGGGGATCTCTACTGCAGGCAGTTTTTGACATTACAATACAGATGATATTAGAGAAGAAGCAGGAAGGTAGGCTGGTTGGGACATTGGTGTCATCTTATGGAAGCATAAATCCATTACTGCTTTGAGAAGCTGTGCAGCAAGGAAAACCCCTAATTGGATGTTACTAGATGTAAGTCACTTTCCATTTGTTTTAAATATTTTACTGTTCAAACAGTTATTTTCAATTGTCTATATTAACATATTAAGATATAGGCGTAACAAGGTCCTATCACACATTTTCCGTCAGAAAATCCGACCGTGTGTACGGGGCATTACAGTTTAGCATTTATTGGAATGTAAAACAAAATTTGGAAAATGTGCTATTTATGAAGTTCTTTGTGCAAAGAATTTTAAACTACCCTAATGTCTCCAAATTATACAATTGATTTTATTTAATTATCATTTTTAAGCTATGTTTGAGGTTGTGATTATATTCAATGAGAGCTGAATGTTAAAATCAGTTCTGTCCATTTTCTAGGATAATAAGCAAAAGATTGTCAAACAAATGACCACGGGGATTAGGAACTGCCCTGGACAACATGTGCCGAAGCAAACACATTTTTTTAATTCTGTTTGGTGTGGAGCAGATATTTTAGTAATGCTGCATGCCTGGGGATGCCCTGGCTGTGAAGTGGCATCTGTGCAATCTACACAACCTAAAGTACTATATTAACACTGAAATTTACAAAGAAGAGGGCAGGAGGCGGAGCCTAGCAGAGCAGACATGCATTGTTAGAGCTCCACACCGCTGAGGAGAGAAGAGAAGGACAAAGCGGAGCCTGCAGGCTCAAAAGGTATCCATTTGAACCTTTTTGCCCCAGGGAACAAACTGTGAAAGTTTGGGCAGGAAATATGGTACTGGGAGGAAACCGTGGCAGAAATAAAAATCACCTCACAAAGAGATCACAGGCACTCACTGCAGCTGAAGCAGCTCCAGTCACCTCACAAGATACAGCATCAGGGCGCTCTCACAGACAGAAAATGTCACAGCAAGACTCTCCATTTGAGTCAGATACAGAACAAATCCTCTCACAAACTTCTCCACAAGCCTCCTCAGTATCCCCAGTAATATTATTACAATTTGAAAAGATGCTTCATAAGGCTTTAAAACAAACCTCAGACCAAATAACAAAAAGCCTAACCAAAGAAATAAGAGAGCTGGGAAACCGCACCGCAGCCTTAGAAATAAAAATGGATGAAATTGAAATTACAACCCAAGAAAATATAACAGAATTGGAACAATTAAAAAAAGAGAATTTAATACTTCAAACTAAGCTCGAAGATTACGAAAATAGAGCCAGACGTTCAAACTTGCGCATAAGGGGAATACCTGAAACAGTGACAGACCTGCAATCTACTATTACTGCTCTATTACAAGAACTAAATCCAGATATCCCTATTGAACGTTTAGAACTGGACAGAGTACACAGAGCCCTCACAGCCAAAAAGAAAGATGGACCCCCACGTGATATAATCACAAAATTTCATTATTACAGAACGAAAGAACAAATACTAATTGCTGCAAGAGAAAAAAAGGAACTTAATTTTCAAGGACACAATTATCAAATTTTTGCTGACCTATCCCAACTTACTATTACTAAAAGACGATCCATGAAACCCCAACTAATGGAACTGCAATGCCACAACATTATGTATCAATGGGGCTTCCCCTTTTCAGTCAGATTTAACTACCAAGGTACAATTTACAGAAGCAGATCAGCAGATGAACTACAACAAACCCTTTTAAAATTAAATCTGACAGAACCCACAAGCAGCAACACTCCCACACGCAGAAGAATAGCGTCATCTTCACCTTCAGGCAGCACCCAGAAAATTTCAGAACAAAATGGGAATCATCATTCTCACAAAAGAGGCCGTTATGCCACATCATCCATGGACCAAGAAGATTCAATGGACTGACATCCTAATTCCTGATATCTCTTCATATATTATACTAAGAGATGGTTCTCTATAAAAAACCTATATTTATAACTGAATGTAACTGCATTCTGATAGTCACACACTGTGTGGGATCATGTTACATTCCAGTTATATTTCTTATTACTTCTGATTCATATAGCCTTAGAATATATAAGTGAAATAAGGAAATTCTTGTTCAGTTATATATTATTAGGTAATAACAATAGATTTATTACTTTTTAGGACAAATATGTTCAATAATCCAGAAGTAATGGAAGCTTTTTCTTTCTTTTCTTAAAACAAATATATTATTACCTAACTAGTTCCTAGAATTATGTTTTTGTTTATTCTAATCTGAAGCAATACAACCTCAATTTTATGAATTAACATATCTAAACAGTTACATATGAATAAAATATGTAATTGTTTACTCTAAAAGGGTTAAAATCCCAAAATAATTCAAACTATCTTCATCAGTACCAAAGTTATTAACAGTACCTTTCTAACTGAATTATTTAGCCTAGGGTAAGACTAACCATATACAACCACCCTGGAATAAATAATTTCAACAAAAACTATATTCTGCACTCCAATTAATGAAACATCATTTTGATGTCTTTTGACATAGCACTTCTCTCCTGTAAGCGGAAGATCCGTGTACCCCCATTAGCCCTCCTCATTCTCCCAACCATATTATGTGGGAGTGTGACAAAGGCACTTATTCCCCTGAGAGAGATATTTATTCTCTTTCACGGGTAAATTGTGATTACTTGCAAAAAATAATTTATACAATGTATCATCTAATCTCATATGTTTTTTGTTTACTCTTTACTCCAGAATTCACTGGTTTCTTTTCTATCTATTCATCTCTTCAGTCCACACAGGTTGATCTGCGCAGTCAGCTCTGCATAACAAAAAGTAAGTCAAAACTATTTGATCTATTGTCATGGCACCACTGAATATACTTTCCCTGAATGTTCAGGGAATAAATGTCCCTCAAAAAAGGACCAAAGCCTTCCGTACTTTCCATAACAAGAAGGCTCAGATAGTATGCCTCCAAGAAACACACTTCACCAAAGATTCTACTCCAAAATATATTTCTCCTTTTTATCAACAAATTTACACGGCTTCTGCCTGTACCAAGCAAAGGGGAACTCTAATTGCATTTCACCGATCCACACCATTCACCTTATCATCAGAAATTAAAGACCCAGAAGGTAGATACCTGATACTCATGGGTTATATAATGGATACAGCAATCACGGTGATTTCCTACTACGCTCCTAACAAACAACCTACACCATTCCTCTCACATATATTACAAGTGATCAATACACACAAAATAGGAACAGTGATAATGTGTGGGGATTCGAACCAGGTCCTCCTCCCATTTCTAGATAAATCACCTTTTACACCATCCAAAATAACCTCTAGATTACCTTTTTCTCAACTTCTTTCCAAATACAATCTGGTAGATTCATGGAGAGAAAGTAACCCAATGAAAAAGAAATTCACTTATTTCTCGCACCCTCATCAAACCTTCACCAGAATAGATCATATTTTTCTAACAATAGGAATGATACCAGAAATTATTGCATCAGATATAATTCCGATTCCGTGGTCTGACCATAATGCAGTATACACTACTATAGCCTCAGCCATACCAAAAGCGCATGACCCAACGTGGTACTTACCGGACATAATGCTCAAACACCCACTACATCAGATGGCCATTGAACAAGCTTTAAAGGAATACATATCAATTAATAATACAACAGACATCTCCCCAATAACACTGTGGGAAGCTCATAAGCCTGTCTTGCGTGGTACAATACAAAGACAAATGGCACTATTTAAACGGGAACGCAAAAATCTAGCAAAAAAACTAGAGCTCAATTTTAATGCAGCCTACATATCATTTCAAGATAATCCATCTCAGAGTACAAAATCTCATCTGGAAAAATCTAGATTGGAATACGATCTATTTCTCACTGAGTCAGTTGATAAATCCCTCAAACGCTCCAAACACAATTTCTACATGAATACAAACAAACCAGGTACATATTTGGCTCGGGCATTAAATTCAACTAACAAATCTTTCAAACCAATACGTTTGAAATTATCAAAAAATGTTTACACTTGTAATCCAGTTAAAATAGTCCATAAATTTCACTCACATCTCGCAACTTTGTACAAGACAAACAATGAATTTAATCCTACAGAAGCTGAATCCTTCTTCTCAAAAATAACCTTACCTGAGTTATCTCAGAATCAAAAAAGCAGTTTGGATGAGCCTATAACTATAGATGAAGTTGCTAACGCCATAAAAGACCTAAAACTTAACAAAAGACCAGGCCCAGACGGCTACTCGGCTTTATACTATAAAACATTCTCAGAAATACTCTCTCCCATTCTCACTGAAACTTTTAACAAACTTCTAGATGGACATTCTTTTCGGCAAGAAACACTAATGGCAATTGTTTGTATGATCCCAAAACCCCTTTCTGATGATACTTCCTGTGTGAATTATCGGCCTATCTCTCTGTTAAACCTCGATATTAAATTATTAGCAAAAATAATAGCAAAACGCCTCAATAGCATTATAGGAAAATTAATACATAGAGATCAAGTAGGCTTCATGCCAAATAGACAGGCAGGCGATAATATACGCAGGGCAGTGTTATTGGCACATATTGCTAAAAAACGGAAAATCCCTTTATGTTTTCTATCTCTCGATATTAAGAGGGCATTTGACACAGTATCCTGGCAATATATGCAATATTCATTACAAAAATGGGGTTTTGGACCCCACTTTTTAACATGGATCAAAGCATTATATAATAAACCCAAAGCCTATATAAAATATGCTGGATACAAATCTGAAGCCTTTAATATCGAAAGAGGTACCCGACAGGGTTGCCCATTATCTCCCTTATTATTTGCCCTTATACTCGAACCCATGGCCCAATACATCAGAACAAACCAAACTATAACTGGCATTGAAGTAGGAGGTATTACACACAAATTATGTATATTTGCAGACGATATATTACTTTTTCTATCATCACCACAGGTCTCTGGTCCTAACTTAATACCAGCTCTTGATGGATTTGCAGCCCTGTCCGGCCTTATGATTAATCCTAAGAAATGCCTAGTGCTTAATATTTCACTCACAAACATGGAATTGATCCAGGCTAGGGCTGCACTCCCATTCACATGGGCAGAAAAATCAATCCCATATCTTGGAATTCATTTAACAGCATCTCATTCTGACTTATTCTCAACCAATTATCCTCCTGTATTAAGACAGATCACAAATCTAATAAAACAATGGTCGCAACTTCCTTTATCCTGGATAGGGAAGATTAATGCAATCAAAATGACTATTCTACCCAAATTGCTTTATCTATTCAGAGTCCTCCCTATTCCAATTCCTTCCTATTTTTTGAGAATAGTACAAAAAAGAGCAACTTCGTTTATATGGGGATCTTCTAAACCACGTATACCTATACACACACTACATCTTCCCAAAAATAAAGGAGGCCTGGGATACCCTAATTTTACTAACTACTACAGAGCAGCACATTTGGCCAGTCTGTCCAAATACCATGCAAAACAGGAAATCCCATTATGGGTATTTATAGAGGCTTCAGAAAATGACCCTCTATTAATATCAAATTTATTATGGCTTGATCCTAAAGACCGCTTTAAAATTCATAATCCCATAACTAAACACTTCTTATCTCTCTGGGATAAACTAAAAACCAAATATCAGTTACAATCTCCACACAATCCTCTCCTTTCTTTTATCAGAAATCCGGCCTTTTATCCGGCATGGATCTACCCAAATTCTTTTAAAGCTTGGACAACATCAGGCATTCAGACACTAAATGACTTCATAGCATCTAAATCATTCCTTTCATTCCCATCGCTTAGAGAAAAATATGATCTACCAAACTCTGAGATATTTAGATATCTCCAAATCAAAAATTTCTATACACCATTCCTAAAGGGGGATACACCATTATCCCAATTATCCATTTTTGAATCAATCTGTACAAAAGATCCATTTGCTAAAGGTACAATTTCATCACTTTATAATCAATTATATGGAGTAGCAAATCTTAATAGACCCTCTTACGTTCAGAGGTGGGAGGAGGACCTGGGACGAACTTTAGAAGACACGGACTGGTCTAATATATGGCTCACATCTAAGTCATCTTCACCCAACATCTTGGCACTGGAGACAAATTATAAAGTCCTAACTCGCTGGTACCTTGTACCCGCTAGAGTGGCAAAATATTCACCTAATACCTCAGCTCTTTGTTTTCGAGGATGCCCAGAAATAGGCACATATTTACACATATGGTGGACGTGCCCAGTAATCCAAACCTTCTGGAAGGAAGTCTTCGTGATTGCATCTAAAATATTTAAAAAAATAATACAACCAGATCCATATTTAACTTTACTTAATCTAAAACCGGAATGGTTAACACTCTCTCAATTCAAACTTATGATCCAACTAATAACGGCTGCAAAACAAACAGTGGCCAAGGCATGGAAATCTCCTACATTGGTACTAGCAGAAACAATTCACAGAATGAATAATACAATGTCCCATGCTAAGATGGTAGCCATCGATCAAAATCAAATTCCAAAATTTGAAAAACTTTGGCATCCTTGGATAAAACAACATTTCCAGTCAAATTTCAATGACTCTGTCCTGTTGCCATGGTAACAGATTAAATGACTTACAGAGACACCCATTCTAAGGCTTCAAAGAGAACTAAAAAGAATAATAAACTGACGAGCGGGACAACCTTGTGGACCATACCTCTACCTTTCAACCCTTTTTCGTCTTTCTCTTTCCTTTTCTCCACCTTACGATTAAAGCTCATTATCAGAATTTATTTGACCTATATACACTCTACTTGTAAACAATATGTATAGTAGGTATAAATCATTTAAATATCTACAAAAGTAACTAAGGAAATGATATATATCTTTAATTTAGGTTTACGTGAACCCAATGTTTAATATTTGAAATTTCATGATATTTACCTATATAAACCCTACTGTAAAACAATGAGCTTACTTTATAGATCCTTGTAAACTTACTTTATGTATCTTTATGTATCTTTATAACATTGTATACTCAATAAACTTCTTTTGACAAGGAAATTTACAAAGAAAAGGGTATGCTGAAATTGCCAGCAAAAAAGCTAAAAGCTAACTCCTAGCTGCTTCATTCTGGTTGAAGCAGTATGGGATTCCATTCATCTATACTAGACCCTTATCCTAGATAATAGTCTGCTATAGATAATAATGGAGGAAACGCAAACAAAAAATGACATGGGAGATCCCCTATAATTCATACCAGGCCCTTCAAGTTTGGTATAAATTTTAAGGTTTACTCCATGCAACAAATGAAAAAAAAAAGCCCCCCAAATTCTATATCAGACTTTTGGGTAATCAAGTATGAATTTAAGGGTGGACTTCATGCAAAAACCATTGGGTCCCCCGAAAAAATCTGTACAAGACCCTTATCTAAGCAAAAAGTCTGGCTGGCTAGTAGGAGCATGTGCCTTCTTCCAAACAGGAGGAGCATGTGCCTCCTTCCAAACTGATGACAGAAAACTCTCCTCACAACCCTGGCTTGGTGGCTGAGTGGATCTGTGTGCAGGGGGCTTATTGGAATTACGTACATCATCAGTTACATCATACAGTGATGTAGATCCATGTCAATCACAATGCCCGACAACCTGCATAAAGAAAAAACCTGCCTCCCATAACACAATCTTACTCAGATTACTTCTCTCCATATCTGACAGCTCTGGCAAATAACAGCTAATATAAATAAAGAGATGGGTCTCCTTGGTGAAGTCATTGACCATATTTGGACATGACCATGGACATCTTAATTGATGTGGATTTACATATCCGGATGACCTGACTGACCATGGATGTACATTATGAAATATTTTTATGGGTAGATGCTGAAAAGCCCCCCCCCCCCTAAAAAAAAACAAAACAGAAAAGGACTTGCAGACACCCACAATTACAGGCCAAGGTTTTAGGGAAGAGGCCCTTGGCAAGGTTCTTCCCTGTTTTGAGTGAATGCACTTTTTGTTTACGTGTAACAATCATTTTTTTTTTTTGCTAGTAAATTAGCTAAGAACCCCCAAACATGATATATTTTAAAACAGAGGCCCTAGAGAATGAATTGTTGGGTTTTTGTTTAATTTTGTATCACACTGTATTTGCGCAACGGTTTTTCATGGTTTAATGCAAAAAACACATTACATGGCCCAATTTTTTGTATGTTATAAAAGATGATCTTACGCCAAGTAAATTCACCCATGCAGCTGTAACAAACTACGTAAATTTTACTATCCATAGGTGACTCTTTAAAAGCCTTTACAGGTTACGACTTTAGATTGACAAAGAAGTTCTGGTTTCTAGAATTACTGCCCATTAACCACTTGCCGACTGCCTCACGCCGATATACGTCAGCAGAAGGGCACGGGCAGGCAGAGTATCATACCCGTGCCCGAGGCGGTCAGCATCATTCCAAGAGCGATCCGTCCTGAGGGGGAGGCCACGGATTCATGGCCTCTCCCTCATGATCGCTTCCTCTGCTTCTGAAAATGTAAACAGAAGCAGAGGAAGTGATGTCATCTCTCCTCGTGAAGCCTTTTCGTTCCGGAGTCCGAGGAGAGAAGACATCCCTGTGAGTTACACCAACAGCACACTAACACCAGTACACATAGGCACACAAATCACCCCCCAATCTCCCCCCTGCACCCCCTGTCACCTGTCACAGTGACACCGATAGCAGTTTTCATTTTTTTTACTGATCACTGCATTGGTGTCATTTTGTGATTGTTATAAGTGTTAGGGCTGTTAGTGGTAGGCCCCATTAAGTATAGGGTACCCTCCTAAACCCCCTAATAAAGATTTAACCCCTTGATTGCCCCCCAGTTAACCCTTTCACCCTCTGTCACTAAGCGATCTTTTTTCTGATCGCCGTATTAGTGTCGCGGGTGATGCTAGTTAGCCTTTTATAGCATCAGGTACCCCCCATATACTACCTAATAAAGGTTTTAACCGCCGATTGCCCCCTAGTTAACCCTTTTACCCCCTGTCACCAGTGATCACTGTATAAGTGTCACAGGTAACGCTAGTTAGCCAGTTAGCTATTTAGGTTCACCGTCAGGTTTTTATAGTGTCAGATACCCCCATATATTACCTAATAAATGATTTAACCCCTGATTGCCCCCTAGTTCACCCTTTCACCCCCTGTCACCAATGATCACCGTATAAGTGTTACAGGTGATGCTGGTTAGTTAGTTTGTTTTTTATAGCGTCAGGGCACCTGCTGTTTATTACCCAATAAAGGTTTAACCCCCTGATCACCCGGTGGGTGATATCAGTTAGGTTTTAGGGTCAGTTGGATCAATATCTGATCTGATCAGATCTATACTAGCGTCCCCAGCAGTTTAGGGTTCCCAAAAATTCAGTGTTAGTGTGATCAGCCCAGATACCTGCTAGCACCTGCATTTTGCCCCTCCGCCAAGCCCAGCCCAGCCACCCAAGTGCAGTATTGATTAATCACTGTCACTTACAAAACACTAAACACATAACTGCAGCATTCGCAGAGTCAGACCTGATCCCTGCGATTGCTAACAGTTTTTTTTGTTGTGTTTGATACAGTTGCTGACAGCCTAGGAGATTTTTTTCCTGTGAATCTTACTACTGTACCAGTAAATTTAAAGCCCAAAATGGCAAATCAAGGGTACACTAGTGAAGAGGCCTACACGTTTCTGAGCATGACAGTTAGTGATGAGGAAGTCACTCATCTGTTAGATTCAGGCTCTGAATATGATCCTGTAGACGTCAGCGGCTCCATGACAGATAGATCTGACTACGTAGTTGTGGTCCCTGCCAAGGTCAGGCGTACCAGACCGATCTTTTTCTGCTGCTGTTGAGGTGCAAGAACCGCAGGTCTCTCATATGGAGCAGAGAAGTACTAGTTCCGCTCATCCTTCTGGTGAACTGGCAAGCACCAGCGGCCTAGTACACCCTGGTCTTACATCCGGCACTGCAGTATCAAGTGGTGACGTGGCGAGTCCCATAGGTGCAGTTCAAGCTGGTGAGGTGGCTAACTCAAGTAGTGTCCTGCTGCCACCAAGAAGACAAAGACAGGCCCATCGTTCCCATAGTGTCCTTCCTACAGAATTTGCCAATCCTAATTGGGAGCCCACCACTTCTGCAGCACCCGTACCTCCCCCATTCACTGGCCAACCCGGAATTCAGGTGGAAACAGTTGATTTTACGTCACTTGATTTTTATTCGCTGTTTTTCATGAAAGATCTCTAAAGATCTGTTGTGGACCAAAGTGATTTGTATGCTGGTCAATTAATCGCCGTTAATCCCCAGTTGTCCTCCCTTGCCAGAGATTGGAAACCAATTACGGTTTCCGAATTTAAGACCTTTCTGGGCCTATCCCTCCTCATGGGCGTAACTAAAAAGAGTGAGTTGCGGTCATATTGGTCCACTGACCCCAATTCACCATATGCCCGTGTTCTCTGCTTCCATGGCCAGGGCATGATACGAGCAGATCTTGCGGTTCATGCACTTCAACGACAGTGAACTCTGTCGTCCTCGTGGAGACCCTGGATACATTCGGCCCCACAAAATTCAGCCCCTCGTAAACCACTTCAACTAACGTTTTGCAGCCTTGTTTACTCCCGATCAAGTTGTCTGCATTGATGAGTCCCTGATTAAATTTTATCGGCCGCTTGTCTTTCAAACAGTATCTTCCCAGAAAGCGTGCCAGATATGGGGTCAAGATGTATAAACTCTGTGACAGGGCCACAGGCTATACATATAGTTTTAAGGTTTACGAGGGAAGAGATAGTCACATAGAGCTGCTGAACTGCCCAGATTACATAGGGAGCACAGGCAAGATTGTATGGGACTTGGTGTCACCCTTATTAGGAAAAGGGTACCATTTGTATGTGGACAATTATTACACAAGTGTGCCGATTTTTAGTCACTTGTTTGATTATCAGATTGGCACATGTGGCACCATGCGATCTAATTGCTGGGGCTTACCCCAGAGGCTTGTAGATTCCCGTCTTAGGCTGGGGGAGAGAGCCTGCTTGAAGTGTAATAATTTGCTCGCTGTGAAGTGGAGGGATAATAAGAATGTTTTCCTTCTGTCCTCCCTTCAGACATGATGGTCCAAATTCCTACGGCAACTGGTGTTGTGGAGAAATCCCTCTGTGTCCACAAATATAACCAAAATATGGGAGGGGTGGACCTCAGTGACCAGTTGTTGGCATCGTACCTAGTTGCCTGTAAGGCCAGACGCTGGTACACAGAGGCGTATCTAGTGAAAATGGCGCCTATGGCAAGCACTGAAACTGCGCCCCTGTCAAAAAAAAAACAACAAAACAAAAAAAAACGGCTAACAAAACTACAAGTCAAGCTCTTTAATCCTTCTATTAACAAATTAGTACTACATAAACTGCCCAATGGATCAGTTCGCCCCTGGTCATTAAACATTCTACATTCAGTGAAAGTTAGTGTATTGCAAAGTTTGCTCTACATGAACTTTCACTGAATGTAGAATGTTTAAGGAGCTTGTTGCACAAATCACTTTATTAAACTTTATGATATCTATTTATTTAATCCATATTGAGCACTATTTGATTGTGTGTATATGCCAAGCACAAGCAGCCAATCAAATATGGTGCTCAATATGGATTACATTAATATGCATAGCCATAAATATCAGAAATAAAAGTGTAATAAAGTGATTTGTGCAACAGCAGGTACTACTTTTAAATAGACTGTGAATGTGACTACAGCAGATGACCAGACTGCGAATGTGACTACAGCAGATGACCAGACTGCGAATGTGACTACAGCTGATGACCAGACTGCGAATACAGGAGATGACCAGACTGTGAATGCGACATACTACAGGAGATGACCAGAATGCAAATGCGACATACTACAGGAAATGACCAGACTGCAAATTCGACATACTACAGGAGATGACCAGTCTGCGAATGCGACATACTACAGGAGATGACCAGAATGCGAATGCGACATACTACAGGAGATGACCAGAATGCAAATGCGACATACTACAGGAGATGACCAGAATGCGAATGCGACATACTACAGGAGATGACCAGAATGCGAATGCGACTACAGCAGATGACCAGACTGCGAATGCGACTACAGCAGATGACCAGAATGCTAATGCGACCACAGCAGATGACCAGACTGCGAATGCGACTACAGAAGATGACCAGACTGCGAATGCGACTACAGCAGATGACCAGACTGCGAATGCAACGTACTACAGGAGATGACCAGACTGCGAATGCGACATACTACAGGAGATGAACAGAGACTGCGAATGCGACTACAGCAGATGACCAGACTGCGAATGCGATATACTACAGGAGATGACCAGACTGCGAATGCGACTACAAGAGATGACCAGACTGCGAATGTGACTACAGGAGATGACCAGAATGCGACTACAGCAGATGACCAGACTGCGAATGCGACTACAGCAGATGACCAGACTGCGAATGCGACTACAGCAGATGACCAGATTGCGAATGTGACATACTACAGCAGATGACCAGACTGCGAATGCGACATACTACAGGAGATGACCAGAAGGCGAATGCGACTACAAGAGATGACCAGACTGCAAATGCGACATACTACAGCAGATGACCAGACTGCGAATGTGACTACAGCAGATGACCAGACTGCGAATGCGACATACTACAAGAGATGACCAGACTGCGAATGTGACTACAGCAGATGACCAGATTGCGAATGTGACATACTACAGCAGATGACCAGACTGCGAATGCGACATACTACAGCAGATGACCAGACTGCGAATGCGACATACTACAGCAGATGACCAGACTGCGAATGCGACATACTACAGGAGATGACCAGACTGCGAATGTGACTACAGCAGATGACCAGATTGCGAATGTGACATACTACAGCAGATGACCAGACTGCGAATGCGACTACAGAAGATGACCAGACTGCGAATGCGACTTCAGAAGATGACCAGACTGCGAATGCGACATACTACAGGAGATGACCAGACTGCGAATGCGACTACGAGAGATGACCAGACTGCGAATGTGACTACAGGAGATGACCAGAATGTGACTACAGCAGATGACCAGACTGCGAATGCGACTACAGCAGATGACCAGATTGCGAATGTGACATACTACAGCAGATGACCAGACTGCGAATGCGACATACTACTGGAGATGACCAGACTGCGAATGCGACTACAAGAGGTGACCAGACTGCGAATGTGACATACTACAGCAGATGACCAGACTGCGAATGTGACTACACACTACAGCAGATGACCAGACTGCGAATGCGACATACTACAAGAGATGACCATACTGCGAATGTGACTACAGCAGATGACCAGACTGCGAATGCGACTACAGCAGATGACCAGACTGCGAATGCGACTACAGCAGATGACCAGACTGCGAATGCGACTACAGCAGATGACCAGACTGCGAATGCGACTACAGCAGATGACCAGATTGCGAATGTGACTACAGCAGATGACCAGACTGCGAATGCGACTACAGAAGATGACCAGACTGCGAATGTGACTACAGCAGATGACCAGACTGCGAATGCGACATACTACAAGAGATGACCAGACTGCGAATGCGACTACAGCAGATGATCAGACTGCGAATGCGACTACAGCAGATGACCAGACTGTGAATGCGACTACAGCAGATGACCAGATTGCGAATGTGACTTACTACAGCAAATGACCAGACTGCGAATGTGACTACAGGAGATGACCAGAATGCGACTACAGCAGATGACCAGACTGCGAATGCGACTACAGCAGATGACCAGACTGCGAATGCGACTACAGCAGATGACCAGACTGCGAATGCGACATACTACAGCAGATGACCAAGTAGCCAGTTTAAAAATCTAAGCTTTCAGCAATGCACAGCTATACGGGGGATAAAGAACATTGTCAGGGAGGGTTTAGTAACACAGAGTCTATAGGTAGAAAGACCTACCTGACCAGCCGGGCTCACCTCTCAGAGGTCCGGAGGCGGAGCTTTCCGCGGTAGGGGCGGGGCTTGCGGCGGTAGGGGCGGGGCTTGCGGCGGTAGGGGGCGGGAATATTCGTGGTCCAGGAGAGGCAATGCCAGTGCTCTGAGCACATACAGAGTACATGGGGCGGGGCAGGGCAGGGTCAGAGCGTCAGTGGAGCTCCCTGCCCCACCCCTCCCTGCTGACAGAGCCTCCCTCAGCCTAAACCGAGCCCGACAGCCATCTGATAGAACACCAGCGCCGCAATCCTGCAGGCTGACCACGGCGCCGGGGGCTATATTAGTCTGGGAGGACAGGTGGGGTTTTTTTTTCATGCAGAGGGCGGCTTTTTGCCGCCCCTTCCCCCCATGGCGCCCATGGCACTTGCCATGGCTGCCATACCTTAGATACGCCACTGCTGGTACAAAAAAGTGTCTGTTTATTTATTTCAGTTGGCTTTGCTGAACGCTCATGTGCTATACAGAGCTTCAGGACAGACTGGATCCTTCCTTAAATTCCAGGAAGAGATCATCAGAGCCCTTCTTTTTCTAGACGGTGCTTCACCTCACCATCCCAATCCAAATGCAGTAAGCAGGCTGCATTAGAGGCATTTTCCGTATGTCCTGCCTAGTAGCCCTACCCAACGAGCCCCCCAAAGAAGATGTCGCGTCTGTAGCAAGCGTGGATATAGGTGCGACACCCGCTATTATTGTCCCTCCTGTCCTGACAATCCTGTTCTTTGCATTGGTGAATGTTTTGAACGCTACCACACACTAGTGGAGTTTTAGCGTAGGGTACAACACTCCACAGACTAGGACACACTATCAAAGATGCCATCGCATTTTGAAAGACCCAAACCTGGAACCGAACCATTACAGTTACAAATAAAAGTGTAAAAAAAAAAAAAAAAACACAAAAAAATATATAAAATAAAAAAAAACAAAAATAGTTGTCGTTTTATTGTTCTCTCTCTCTCTATTCTAGGCATTGTTCTGCTCTTTCTTACTGTATTCTATTCTGCAATGTTTTATTGTTATTATGTTTTATCATGTTTGCTTTTCAGGTATGTAATTTTTTTTATACTTTACTGTTTACTGTGTTTTATTGTTAACCATTTTTTTGTTTTCAGGTACACCATTCAGCTGCAGCGCGGATTTATTTATCTTGACAGCAACAGCGTTTGCTCCCACGATACATAAAGCCGTGACTCCAGCGCTGTAGGAGGTGATTTCACCACCACAATTTAAAAAAAGAGCAGCCCGAAGCATGGGGGCGACAGGGGTGGAGGAGCGATTTGCTCCTAACTTTTGGGGCGGATGCCCCCATGCTTTAGTAAATATATATTTTAGGTACATATTGCGTTAAAAAATGTTTTATTTTTTACTATTTTTTTTTGTATTTGCTTTGCAGGTATGGTATGTCTTACGGTTATACTGTAATGTTACTTTGTTTTATTGTTAACCATCATATGATTAGCAGGTACGCCATTCAGTTGCAGTGCAGTTTTATCCATCTTGACAGCAACAGCGTTTGCTCCCACGATACATAAAGCCGTGACTCCAGCGCTGTAGGAGGTGATTTCACCACCACAGTTAAAAACAAAATGGTGCATGCATGCCCATTATTAGAAGTGGGTGGATGAAGGGAGGTATTCTAATGGTGGGCATACCCACCGATCAATCTCTTTTTTTGGTTCAGCCCAAAGGCTGCATGAAAAAAAAAAAAGATTACAATATATGCCCAACAAGGACCAGCAACATACTGATATGTTGCTGGACTTTGAGCGGTTATACCAGAATGATGCCTGCAGGTTTAGGTATCATCTTCGCATCATTCTTTTCAGCCAGCAGTCGGCTTTCATGTAAAAGCAATCCTAGCCATTAATTAGCCTCTAGACTGCTTTTACAAGCAGTGGGAAGGAACGTCCCCCCCCACCGTCTTCCATGGTTTTCTCTGGCTCTCCTGTCCCAACAGGGAACCTGAGAATGCAGCCGGTGGTTCCGCCAGCTAACCATAGAGCTGATCAGAGACCAGAACAGCTCCAAACATCTCTATGGCCTAAGAGACCGGAAGCTACGAGCATTTCATGATTTAGATTTCGCCGGATATAAACAGCGCCACTGGGAAAGCATTTTATCACACCGATCTTGGTGTGGTCAGATGCTTTGAGGGCAGAGGAGAGATCTAGGGTTTAAATTAAAGCATGTTGTGTTTGGTATCCATGTACTCGGCCTAAGATCATCTTTTTTATTACATCAAACATTTGGGCAATATAGTGTGTTCTGGTGCATTAAAATTAAAAAATGTGTTTTTTAAAAAAAAAAATGCGTTTGAAAAATTGCTGCGCAAATACTGTGTGAAAAAAAAATGCACCACACACCATTTTAATCTGTAGGGCCTTTTCTTCAAAAAAAAATAATGTTTGAGGGTTCAAAGTAATTTTCTTTAAAAAATATATATTTTTTCATGTAAACAAAAAGTGTCAGAAAAGGCTTTGTCTTCAAGTTGTTAGAAGAGTGGGTGATGTGTGACATAAGTTTCTAAATGTTGTGCATAAAATGCCAGGACAGTTCAACCCCCCCCAAATGACCCCATTTTGGAAAGTAGACACCCCAAGCTATTTGCTGAGAGGCATATCCAGTCCATGAAATATTTTATATTTTGACACAAGTTGCGGGAAAAAGAGAATTTTTTTTTTTTTTTTGCACAAAGTTGTCATTAAATGATATATTAGAACATATTTGGGGGGCACACCATACAATGCGTTTAAATTCAAGATGGTGCTGCTATTAAACCTACAAACAGTACAAAATATTTTACAGCGCACACATACAAGAATGACATTTCCTGCAGGGCTAGTTAAAAACACTTGAACATATTCAAAAAAATACGGGGGTTTGGTCACACTATATGGTCATATAGTGCTAAGCCCACTTACTGCGACAAAGTACCCCCAATTAGTGGGTCCTACTCTAGTAATAGAATGGAACATCCTTTGTCTCAACCATGGGAGCTGAACTCCTCTATGTGGGAGAACTTAAGGGGATACATCCTAACACTGGTGGCCACTAATTAAGAGGTAATGAGGAGGGGGAGGGGTGCTCCAGCCCAAAAGACCTGGTCAGGGCCTATTACAATATACAAGAACATATTTGGGGGGCACACCACACAATGCGTTTAAATTCAAGATGATGCTGCTATAAGACCTACAAACAGTACAAAATATTTTACAGCGCACACATACAAGAATGACATTTCCTGCAGGGCTAGTTAAAAACACCTGAACATATTCAAAACATACGGGGGTTTGGTCACACTATATGGTCATATAGTGCTAAGCCCACTTACTGCGACAAAGTACCCCGAATTAGTGGGTCCTACTCTAGTAATAGAATGGAAGATCCTTTGTCTCAACCATGGGAGCTGAACTCCTTTATGTGGGAGAACTGTAGGGGATACATCCTAACACTGGTGGCCACTAATTAAGAGGTAATTGTATGGTGTGCCCCCCAAATATGTTCTTGTATATGGTAATAGGCCCTGACCAGGTCTTTTGGGCTGGAGCACCCCTCCCCCTCCTCATTACCTCTTAATTAGTGGCCACCAGTGTTAGGATGTATCCCCTTCAGTTCTCCCACATAGAGGAGTTCAGCTCCCATGGTTGAGACAAAGGATCTTCTATTACTAGAGTAGGACCCACTAATTCAGGGTACTTTGTCGCAGTAAATGGGCTTAGCACTATATGACCATATAGTGTGACCAAGCCCCCGTATTTTTTGAATATGTTCAGGTGTTTTTAACTAGCCCTGCAGGAAATGTCATTCTTGTATGTGTGCGCTGTAAAATATTTTGTACTGTTTGTAGGTCTTATAGCAGCACCATTTTGAATTTAAATGCATTGTATGGTGTGCCCCCCAAATATGTTCTTGTATATTGTAATAGGCCCTGACCAGGTTTTTTGGGCTGGAGCACCCCTCCCCCTCCTCATTACCTCTTAATTAGTGGCCACCAGTGTTAGGATGTATCCCCTTCAGTTCTCCCACATAGAGGAGTTCAGCTGCCATGGTTGAGACAAAGGATCTTCCATTCTATTACTAGAGTAGGACCCACTAATTCAGGGTACTTTGTCGCAGTAAGTGGGCTTAGCACTATATGACCACATAGTGTGACCAAACCCCCGTATTTTGAATATGTTCAGGTGTTTTTAACTAGCCCTGCAGGAAATGTCATTCTTGTATGTGTGCGCTGTAAAATATTTTGTAAATGATATATTGCTCACACATGCCATGGGCATATGTGGAATTACACCCCAAAATACATTCTGCTGTTTCTCCTGAGTACAGGGATACCACATGTGCGAGACTTTTTGCGAGCCTAGTCGCGTACAGGACCCCAAAATCCAATCACCGCCTTCAGGCTTTCTAAGGGCATAAAATGGTGATTTCACTTCCTCACTACCACCACTCACTCACTACTATCACAGTTACGGAGGCCATGAAATTTCAAGATAGCACAAAGCCCCCCAAATGACGCTTCAAGCTCCAAAATGGGGTCATTTGGGGGGGGGGTTGTGCTATCTTGGCATTTTATGGCCTTCGAAAATGCTCCAAAAAAGTCCCACATATGTGCTATCCCTGTACTCAGGAGAAGCAGCAGAATGCATTTTGAGGTGTAATTCCACATATGCCCATGGCATGTTTGAGCAATATATCATTTAGTGACAACTTTGTGCAAATTTTCCCGCAACTTGTGGCAAAATATAAAATATTCCATGGACTCAACATGCCTCTCAGCAAATAGCTTGGGGTGTCTAGTTTCCAAAATGGGGTCATTTGGTGGGGAGTTGTGCTATCTGGGCATTTTATGGCCTTCAAAACTGTGATAGGTAGTGATAGGTAGTGAGGGTTGAAATAAAAAACTTACGCCCTTAGAAATCCTAAAGGTAGTGCTTGGTTTTCGGGGTCCCGCACGTGGCTAGTCTCACACATGTGGTATCCCCGTACTCAGAAGAAGCAGCAGCATGTATTTTGGTGTGTAATTCCACATATAACCATGGCATGTGTGAGCAATATATCATTTAGTGACAACTTTTTGTAAACATTTTTTTTTTTTTGTAACTTTTCAATCACTTGGGACAAAAAATAAATATTCAATGGGCTCAACATGCCTCTCAGCAATTTCCTTGGGGTGTCTACTTTCCAAAATGGGGTCATTTGGGGGAGGTTTGTACTGCCCTGCCATTTTAGCACCTCAAGAAATGAGATAGGCAGTCATAAACTAAAAGCTGCGTAAATTCCAGAAAATGTACCCTAGTTTTTAGACGCTATAACTTTTGCGCAAACCAACAAATATACGCTTATTGACATTTTTTTTACCAAAGAAATGTGGCTGAATACATTTTGACCTAAATGTATGACTAAAATTGAGTTTATTGGTTTTTTATTTAACACAAAGTAGAAAATATTTTGATCTGATTAATGATTTTGTTGCTGAATTTTTAATTTGGAAAAACTAGGGTGTCACTGTGGTCAGTAAAACTCCCCATTCTTCTTACTCACTTTGACCTTGCAAGACAGGGGCTGGGCAAACTGGGCCAGCTCAAAACCTCACGGTAAAGTTTTTCTACCCAATTCTCTTATGAAGTTTTGTCTGCTGTCATGATTTTTGCAAGTCATTACACACATTTACACTTGACACAGTCAAACAGATGTAAGAGGACTTCATAGGCAAACTACAGTTCCACCATAGGTGTGCGCACAGGGTGTGACAGGTGTGCCTGGGCACACCCTAATCACCCTGTGTCATGCAGATTCCCCCTTGTTTAGGCTCCTGATATTTCACCAAAGCCCTCTAATGGGGCTCCTAAAATAACATTTTAATAAATAAAATAAATATAGCACTATAAAAAATATTAAAGACAAAATTGCTGCACCATGGTTGAGAAACACAAGGGCATCCAGTACCAGTAGCTCTTTGGTTTCCTGAACAATATAAAATCCAGGTAAAACAATTAGCCCAGAACTTTGTGGTAATCATAAAGTTGCAGTAGCATTCAACTCAGCACTTATTAACAATCAAGATTAGGTACAGATGGATTCAAAAAGATAGAAGACACAACTGGGTAAAAAGATGTTTTATCGGTGGTAAAATTCAGGAAAGGGGTTTGGAGGTTAAAGGGTTTGGATCTTCTTCATCAAGGCTAGAATTCAACATAATGCATTTCAGAATCAGCATACTATGAATTTTAAATTTCAACATAATGCATTTCAGAATCAGCATACTATGAAACTAAAAATATATCAAGTCAATAAAACATATTAAATCATTTGGAGATGAAATAAACAGGAATGTAATGTCTGCAAACGAAATAATAGAGTTGCAAGCCAGGTACAAAGTGTCAAGACAAAACAAAATATTTATCAAAGATATTACCCCAAGCTTGGGATATTTTTGGACATTCCTCATAGATATGGTTATGAGTTTCCTTCTCAGTTCCATGATGACATTAGACCAGACTACACAGAGGCCAATCATGGTTTCAAAACCTATTGTCAGTTATAACCCCTTCTTTCCCAGCCCCGGGCTCCCTTAACTGGACTATTATACCTGTAGGGGCTGGAAGGTCCACTTGATCATGTAACCACTCAACACAGAAACCTCTGCATGCATATGTGCCACATTGGCATTAAACCCTATCCTCTTTGCTGCTGCACAAGTGCGTTACATGGGAAGCAAGAGGTTAAGATATAAGTATTTAACATGCAAAGACAATTCATACATTTTGCACTTAAATACAAAAGGATACATCCTAGTCCTTGTTAAGCAATAAATTAAGACAGCATAATGATTATCAAGCACAATGCAAAATGCAAACTCTAATTATTGTGATTGCCAGGTAAACTGAAAAAACATTTTGCTTAATATACTTATAACATTAAATAACAAACTGTTTTAATATGTATGGATCAGAGGATGTTTTGATTTTGTGAAATTAAAGGATGAATCTTTTCCGTAAAAAAATGTAAAATTGTCAGAAGCTGACATCTCAGATATTTCTCATCTGTTCATTGCTGTAGCTCAGTATACATCCTTTCCCATCAAATATTTGATATTTTCAAGAAATCATGCTTGTTAAATTAAACCTGATAAGATGGCATTTTAAGGTCACTGAGAGTTGATCAAACACAGTCTGACATTTACAATACATTTCCATCTCACTTTACTTGTTTTCTTTTCAGTTAAAACAAAATACCTCAAACTTAAAGAGTTTCACTTCACAAAAAGAATGAATATTGGATTTGTCCTTGAACTACATATATTTAGAAAAAGAAAATATGGATTAGCAAAACCAAGATGATTGTTTGCACTGGAATTTCTGAACATACCCATCAAGGCTCTGTGAGAATATTCTAAGCCACAGATAAACAGTAATTTGTTTTTATAACATTTGTTGCACTTTGTTTACAAATAAAATAGTGCAGCGCTAACATGACATAATACTAAAATTCACATATACATTTCATAAAATGCAGTCTAAAAGAGAATAGTCTAAAACCTGAGAGATAAGTCCATGTATAAATTAAGAAGTGAAAAAACAGGAACAGGGAGAAAAAAGGAAGAAATCCTCAGCTGTGACCACTGTGCTTGACAAGGCTGAGCATATTCATGTTAAGATCTGCACTACAGGCAATATAAGCCGCTCACCTCACTGAATGGACCCTCTGAACCAACAGACAGGTCAAAACAAGGCTTCCCCTAACAGGGGTTAAGAGATGATTGGTGCCTCTGCAGGGATTCCACAGCTACAAGACTCCAACGCTCCAAATCACCACCCAGATCTCACAATCAATGGGGATCGGATAAACTCGTTGTACCATGTAAAATCAAGGAGACATGGATAGTGCTCTCTGTATAGTTTAGTGCATTTTATTATACATAGAAAAGTTTACTCACAAGTAAAGCACTTTTAGTCCAGTGCTAGGCATAGATGCATTTCAATTACACGTCTCAACGAGACAGTGAGTGGAAGGTGGCTGCAGCTGACGTGATTGGGTTCTCCCACACACGTATCATCCCAGTAGGTGGGACTACTCAGCGATAAAGGTTTGTTATAATAAACCTTTTTATGGTTCACTGGGTGGAAGAATTTGTATTCAAAAACTGACCCCCCGAACTAGTATGCTACCAAAGATACATTGATGATTTGATCATGACATGGGAGGGAAATAGATCTGGTCTAGAAAAATTCATGAGTAAACGCAATACCAACACTAAAAACATTGTTTTATCTTGGAATAAAGTACTGAACATGTAGTTTTCCTTGATCTAGAAATCACTAAGTCAGGGGTTGTTTTTAAGAAGACCAATCATTTTAAACCAACTGACCGGAATTCTTTTATTCCACTGGAAAGCTGCCACCATAACAAATGGCTTTGTAATATCCCCAGAGGATAGTTCATACGCTAGCGGTGCAATTGCACTTTAGAGGAGGATTTTATCACACAGTCTCAGGTCCTGTCGACCTGATTTCAGCAGAAGGGGTATGACAGATCTATTTTAAACAGGGAAATGGAAATAGTGAGAAAATGGACAGGAACACATTGGTTTCCAATGTACCAAACAGAAAGGACTTATAACTCATAATGTCTCCAAACATTTCAGATTGTTTCACAACCGTGACCCTAGACACCTCCAATTCGGGGAGGTTGAGAGATTTAAAAAACACTGGAGGGGAGGGAATTTCATCCGACAACTTAGTCGTCGTGAATCATACTGGGTGTACGTTGAGTTTTGCCTGAATTGTTTTATTTCAGACCACTAATGTTTTATCATTTTAACCACTTGCCTACAGGGCACTTACACCCCCTTCCTGCCCAGGCCATTTTTCAGCTTTCAGTGCTGTCGCACTTTGAATGACAATTGCGTGGTCATGCTACACTGTACCCAAATTAAATTTTTATAACTTTCTTCACACAAATATAGCTTTCTTTTGGTGGTATTTAACCACTAGCCTACCGCCCACTGTCATTTGACGGCGGGACGGTAAGCCTCTTGTTCTGGGCGCATGTCATATGACGTGAGCCCGTTTAAACAGGGCATGCGCGCGGTCGTGTGCACGCAGCCCTGTACTGTCGGTGGCGGCGTGTCACTGAGACACCGCTCGTCACTGACAGGGGTGAACAGCCACTGGGCATGGCTGTTTACCACGTGATCGGCCGATCACAATGGTAACTCCCCGCATTGCATAGCGCATGCGCGCGATTGTGAGCGTGCTGCGTGTGCACGTCGGTGGCGGCGTGTTCCCAGGAACACTGCTCGTCACCGACGATAGTACACAGCCATTGGCCAGGGCTGTGTACCACGTGATCGGCTGTGATCCATTCACAGCCGATCACTAAATGTAAACAAAGAGCTGTCACTAGCTGTTACTAGCTCTTCTCTCCTCACACACCATTTCCAGTGTGAGGAGAGAAGAGCCAGGAGCAGTGAGTTACAGATCTATGTTTATTAGTGCCTGCACCAACACCACACCTGCCCCATCGCCTCCCCCAATTGTCATCTGTCAACCAACAGTCACCCCATAAAAGTGCACCTGTCACATAAAAGACTGCCATCAGTGACCATCAGCGGTGCAACCGTCACCCACCAGTGACCGTGCCGTCACTCGTCACCCACCAGTGACCGTGCCCTGTCACCCGTCACCCACCAGTGACCGTGCCCTGTCACCCATCAGTGACCATCAGTGGTGCACCCGTCACCCATCAGTGACCGTTGCCTGTCAACCATCTGTGACCATCACCTGTCACTCGTCACCCACCAGTTACCGTGCCCTGTCACCCATCACCCACCAGTGACCGTGCCCTGTCACCCGTCACCCACCAGTGACCGTGCCCTGTCACCCATCAGTGACCATCAGCGGTGCACCGGTCACCCATCAGTGACCGTCGCCTGCCAACCATCTGTGACCATCACCTGTCACCGTCCGTGGCCTGTCACTCATCAGTGACCATCGCCTGTCACCCATCACCCATCGGTGACCGTGCCCTGTCACCCGTCACCCATCATTGACTGTGCCCTGTCACCCATCACCCATCAGTGACCATCAGTGGTGCACCTGTCACCCATCAATGACCGTCGCCTGTCAACCATCTGTGACCATTACCCGTCACCTTCCGTGGCCTGTCACCCATCAGTGACCATTGCCTGTCACCCATCAGTGACCATCGCCCATCACACCATCATCACCTCTCAGTGAACGTCACCTGCCACCCATCTGTCACCCGTCGCACAGCTACCCGCCACACAGCCATGTCCAAAAGAGTTTATACTAGTGAGGAGGCATTCCAGATCCTCTCCATGACTGATGAGAGCACTGGGGAGTTCTCATCAGATTCCAATTCTGATTCTGAATCAAATTCGGCATTTGAACCAGTCGAGAGTAGTAATGATTCGGATGAAGAATGGGTCCCTCCTAAAAGGGCACGACACTCTGGAAACCAGGAAGCTGCCAGCAACCAGGATTATATTCCCAGGCCCAGTACCAGTGCTGCCGCCAGAAATAGGCCCCAGGAACAAAGGCCCAGTACCAGTGCTGCCGCCAGCAATATGCCCCAGGAACAAAGGCCCAGTACCAGTGCTGTCGCCAGCGATAGGCCCCACGCACAAATGCCCAGGCCCAGTACCAGTGCTGCCACATCACCCCCGAGTACCAGAACAGGAAATTCAACTCCCCCAACTACTGGAGTGTCACATCCCCTAAGAGCCAGGGCCGCTACATATATGCCAGATGGTCACCCAAAATTTCAGAGATCAATTTTTTTCACCTGTTTTTGCCCGACACTTTGTTGCAATTCATTGTGGACCAGACAAATTTGTATGCCCAGCAGTATATTGCCAGCAACCCCCAATCATCTTATGCCAGTCTGTTTGAGTGGAGAGGTTTGAATTTGGAGGAGTTCAAATTGTTTTTGGGCCTCACCCTAAACATGGGGCTTACAAAAAAAAATGAAGGACATACCTATTAGTCCACCAACCCCATCCACCATATGCCCATGTATTCTGCCACAATGCCCAGGTCCCGATATGAGAGGATTATGAGATTCTTTCATTTTAACGACAACACCCAGTGCCCTCCCCGCAATCATCCAAATTCCGATAAGTTATACAAGATTTGCCCACTGATACATTTATTTTCCCAACGATTTGCAGAACTCTATGTCCCTGAGAAGCATATATGTGTGGATGAGTCCCTGGTACCATTTTCAGGCCGGCTAGGAATAAAACAATATACTCCTAGCAAAAAGGCCAAATACGGAGTAAAATTTTACAAGCTCTGTGAGAGAGCCACAGGATATCTGTATGCGTTCCGCATACATGAAGGAAGAGATTCCCAGCTCCAGCCCCGAGTACCCAGCCTACATGGGCACAACTGGAAAAATCGTATGGGACTTGGCTTACCCACTTCTTAAAAAAGGATATCATATATACCTGGACAACTTTTATACCAGCCTGCCCCTTTTCAGACACCTATATATCGAAAAAACCCTGGCCTGCGGAACCTCAAGAAAAAATAGGAAGGGCTTCCCACAATCCATAGTGAACAAAAAGCTGCAAAGGGGGGAAAGAGCAACACTGAGATGCAATGAAGTGCTGGCCTTGAGGTGGAAGGATAACAAGAACGTGCACATGATGTCCACTATTCACAATGACACTACAGTTGTAGTTCAGCGAAGACGAGGTCCCATTGAAAAACCAACATGTGTCCAAGACTATAATCTGTACATGGGGGGGTGGATTTCAATGACCAAATGATTCGGCCCTATTTGTCAATAAGGAGGTCGAGATTCTGGTACAAGAAGGTAGCAATTTATCTAATCCATTTGGCCGTTCACAATTCCTACATAGTCTACAAAAAATCCACAGAAAGCCCCGCCCCCTTCCTAAAATTCATAGAAGTAGTAGTCACATCCCTTATCTATCAACAAAGACCCCTCCCAGAAGACCTTCGCTCTGATGCGGTTAGCCGACTTCATGAATGCCACTTCCCGTACAACATTCCACCATCGGAAGCAGGCCGAAGATGGAAAAAAAGATGTTGTGTGTGCAGCAGAAGAGGTTTTCGAAAAGATATCAGCTTCCATTGTCCCCAGTGTCCCTCCCAACCTGGCCTTTGCATTGCTGAATGCTTCGAACTGTATCATACATCCCTAAATTATTAGCCCATATTTTCCCCATTTTCGCTGATCATTTTCCATGCTTCCCCAAATAACCATGCCACTGCCTTCCATGTGAACTGACCCTGGTCTGCTTTTTGACTATGCCTCTGCCTACCATTTGGACTGCTTCCACATGAACTGACCTTTGCCTGTTTTGACTATGCCTCTGCCCACCGTTTGGACTGCTTGCACGTGAACTGACCCTGGCCTGTTTTGTGACTATGCTTCTGCCTACCGCTTGGACTGCTTGCACGTGAACTGACCCTGGCCTGTTTTATGGACTATGCTTTTGCCTACCACTTGGACTGATCTGTTGCCCTGCTACTATAGTACACAGGGTAAGGAAGAAAGGGCTTTAGGCATAGAGCCTTGGGACTTTTAAGGTGTCAATATTCAAAGAATTTTAAACCATATTAAAATAAAAAGAAAATTTTATTACAATTGATTTAAAAAAAGGCCTATTTCAAGGCCACACATAGTGCAACAATACATAAGATATATGTTATAAAATGCAACGACAATTTTCGATGCAGATACCACTTATTTGCTCAACATGTTTCTCTCTGTGGAGCTTCTTCAGGAGCTCATGTGGTATCGTTTGTAAGACTGGAATTTACATAAAGAAAGAATATCAATCAGTACAGTGTAAGATAGTATGTTGAGCAATACTTCATAATGAGAGCTCTAATAAAGCGTATATCAAATTAGAAAATTCGTAAAATATTGCATAGAAAATATATAGAACCATATTGATGTATGAGGTTATTTAGATTGAATCAATGTATTGATTAGTAAGCAAAACACAAAATAAGGCACAAAAAATATATAACAAAACAAAATTCTAAACCTTACCTAAAAACAGAATTTGCAACAACAGATTACAATTTAGGCTGAAGATCACCAAGTAATGAAAAGGTTAATCCCTGGAATAGCTCCTTCTCAATGTATTCCTGAATCACTGATTAATTATGCAGAGATAATACTTGTATAATCAAAATTTATAGTGTCCTAACTGAAAAAACAGGACAATAATAATTGAGAAAATATATATTTGTGTATTTAAAAAGATATAATTAATAGTTCTCAATTACAAGATATTGTATTAAGAATATTTAATTAATTTTACCTTAGATGTATTTTCAATAGTAGAATCAATGTTGCTTACAAACGACATCCTGGGTGTTCAATTGGACAGGAGCACCATCGTGGAATGTAAAGGGATGGAAAACTACAATATAAAAAAGATGTTGGAGAGGTCTGGAGAGGGAGGGATGAAGATCAGCCCACACTTAAATCCAGCACCTAAACCATTGAAAATAGCCAAATGAATAAATGAAATTAAATTTAAAATTTAGCCATAGTTAGGTAGAGAGATATGGACTAAAAAAATCCAAAGGTCACCATGAATAGAGCCGCCTACCTTGCAGAGATGTTTCCAAGGGTTTAAAGAGATGGGAAGGAAAGATCCTTCCCTCCTTACTCAGTGGTGTCCAGCAGAGAAATGACGGGGAGAGAGGAAAAATCTCCCCGTTTAAGTATTCAACTCCAGAGCGGCTGGCGTCTGACGTCACCGCCGCTCTGCGGACGTGCATAGGGTATCACTGCGCATGCGCTCACTTGGAGGCGGCAGACGTCAGGAGATGCCTGAACGTGCAGCTAGTGATCGCCATCTTTAGAGTTACTTTGCCCTATAGTGGGAGGAGAACTAGAACGGCTCAAGAAGAAATCAACGGAACTGATGAAAAACAACAGCCGTTCCTTCAATCCTCAATTGAGCCGAAGTCGTAAAATAGAGAGTATATCGAAAAGCATAGGGCGCAGCGCAGGGAACCATTTAGGCATTTGGAGAGGGAGTCATTGATTAGGACCCACATCAAGCAAATGCCTGGGTGTCCGTGCAAGTTGGAAAACGGAAAGGCTATCCAGGATAGAGGGGGGGGCTATAGAGGGAGTACATATTCATAATAAAGAAAATTGTTCATATGCATGTCAGCATACTAATGAAATACTGAATATAGTGATATTAAGCCTAATAATCAAATAATGCAGTATACTTAATCAGCAAAATTATGGCAAGGTTGGAAAAAAAAAAAGTACACAGGGGTCTATAGTACACAGGGGTCTCACATATGTGAGGGGCTCCAGAATAGTTTTTCCAGGTGGAGAAAACATTTTTTTTTGTTTTCTCCGGGTTTTGTAATTTCTGGATTAGGGTCTGGAGGCTGCTGCTGACTTACTGCCATCATGCCTTTGCCTGCCGCATGAACGGACCACACCTCTGCCTGCTACCTGGACTATGCAAATAATTAGCTGTAGCAAGAGGCAGTATGTTTATGAAGGCCTGGAGAGCGGTACAATAATGAGTGTCTGCAGGTAACAGTGTACCAGGACCAATATCATGGCTGTGCTGGCTGTCTCTGCCTGGACAATTTCTAGGGACAAATGCTTTGGCTGTGCTGACAATATCCTTGTGCTGCTGACTATAGACAATATTCCTGCCTGCTGTCTGAATAATTACTATTGCTGTCGCTAAGCACATCCCTGACTGCTGCCTGGACCAGTGCTCTCTTCTGCGGACACTACTAAAAGCACAGGTAATACTTTTTTACCCTTTCCACAATATAATTTATTTTGGATTGTAATTCTTGGTATGTACGTGCTATGTGTTACAAATATGAAGGGCCTTCAAAAATGATAGGTTGCCAGGAAATTATCTATGTAATGTATGCTCCTAGAACGCCTGATGGTGCTACTTGGATGTTGGGTCTCTGTATGTGGCATGTGGTATCCCCATACTTAGGAGGAGTAGCAGAATGTATTTTGGGGTGTCATTTTTGCTATGTATTTTCTATGTGTTGGAAATATCTTATAAATGGACAACTTTGTATTAAAAAAATGCGTTTTTATTTTTTTTCCACATGTTCCAAAAACTTCTGGAAAAAAATAACCGTTCAAAAGACTCAATATGCCTCATAGATTATACGTTGGTGTGTTTGCTTTGCAAAATGGGGTCATTTTGTGGGCAATTCCATTGTCCTGGTGCTCCAGGGCCTTCAAAAGTGTAATGCCCCGTACACACGGTCGGATATTGATCGGACATTCTGACAACAAAATCCTAGGATTTTTTCAGACGGATGTTGGCTCAAACTTGTCTTGCATACACACGGTCACACATAGTTGTCGGAAAATCCGATCGTTCTGAACGCGGTGACGTAAAACACGTACGTCGGGACTATAAACGGGGCAGTAGCCAATAGCTTTCATCTCTTTATTTATTCTGAGCATGCGTGGCACTTTGTGCGTCGGATTTGTGTACACACGATCGGAAATTCCGACAACGGATTTTGTTGTCGGAAAATTTTATAGCCTGCTCTCAAACTTTGTGTGTTGGAAAATCCGATGGAAAATGTGTGATGGAGCCTACACACGGTCGGAATTTCTGACAACAAGGTCCTATCACACATTTTCCATCGGAAAATCCGACCGTGTGTACGGGGCATTATAGGTGGTTGAGAAATGAGATGTGCAATTTATGCTCGTAGATCGCCTGATGGTGCCATTTCAATGTTGGGCCTTTGTATGTGGCCAAGCTGTGTAAAAGTCCCGCACATGTGGTATCCCCATACTCAGGAGGAGTAGCAGAATGTATTTTGGGGTGTAATTTGTTGTATGCATATGCTCTGTGAGAGAAATAACCAGTTAATATGACAATTTTGAAAAAAAAAAAATCTTCCTTTTTCAAAGAATTGTGGGAAAAAAAAATACAACTTAAAAAAACTCACCATGCTACTTACTTAATACCTTGGAATGTCTACTTTCTAAAAAGGGGTCATTTGGGGGGTATTTGTACTTTTCTGACTTGTTAGTACCTCAAGAAATGAGATTCACCTCATGTACTGAAGGCCTGATCAGATGTTTTCAATTTTCAGTGAATGGCACCGTAGTTTGTAGACTCTATAACTTTAACAAAGATCAAATAATATACACTAATTTGGGTTATTTTTACCAAAGATATATAGCAGTATAAATTTTGGCCAAAAATTATGAAGAAAAATTACTAATTTGCTAAATTTTATGACAAAAACAAAGAAAAAGGCAATTTTTCACAAAATTTACGGTCTTTTTTTATTTATAGCACAAAAAATAAAAAAAAACATTAGTGATTAAATATCACCAAAAGAAAGCTCTATTTGTGTGAAAAAAGGACACAAATTTCATTTGGGTACAGTGTTGCATGACTGAGTAATTGTCATTCAAAGTGTGAGAGCACCGAAAGCTGAAAATTGGTCTGGGCAGGAAGGGGGTTTAAGTGCCCTGTATTTTTTGCTGGATTTTTTATTTTTTACTAAGAAAAAAAAAAGACCAACATTTTTTTTTACTTAGTTTCTGTCAGTAAATTTTGTAAATAAGTAATTTTTCTCCTTCACTGATGTGCACTGATGAGGTGGCACTGATGGGCACTGATAGGCTGAACTAGTGGGCATTGATGAGGTGGCACTTATGGGCACTGATTAGGTGGCACTGATGAGAAGGCACTAATATGCCGCAGTTATGGGCACTGATATGTAGCACTGATGAGCAGTAATAGGCGGCACTGATGGGCACTGATAGACGGCACGCATAGGCGGTACTGATGTGCACTGATGGGCATTGATGAGTGGAACTAGTGGGCGACACTGATGGACATTAATGGACAGCAGTGATGGGCATTGATGAGCAGCACTGATAGCCAGAACTGACTGGCAGCTCTAATGGGCACTGATTGCTGGCAGTTTTGGGCACTGATTGGTGGGCACTGTTGGCGCTATATTGTAATTAGGGCACTGATGATCAGTGCCCTGATTACATGTGTAGATGTCCCCTTGCGTGGAGATGCCGCTGAATGGCTCTCCTCACCGCCCAACCGTCATTTGATGGTGGGCGGGCGGCAACTGGTTAAAAATAATTTTTCTCTGTATTATTAATGTTCATATATGGATTGTTTTTAGCATATGAATTATGTAGAGCGGAGGGTGGTTGCTCTGATGTTTTGTAGCATGCAATGTTGATTTAATTATGCAAAAATTAAAATGGGAGAAACCTCAAGTGAGGGAACCCCGGGAGATAAAGCGGCTACTAAGGCAACAAAGGGCAATACTGGAGTCTGATAAAAATTCAAAAGAGTTTATTCAATTAAACAATGAGGAGAATAAAAGCATGGCTCAGGTTACTGAGAAATGAAGTTTAATCTACACAGGTTACAGTTTATGAAGTCCCACACTACTAAAAAGAGTGTGGTACACAATGGACATACAGACATGTAAAGACAAATTACAAATAACAACAAGAGGTCCAGATGCCAGATCAGGGGCGGATTCAGAGTCTAGTCTCAGGAGGGGCACTGCCAGAAAATTTTGCGGGCAATTTGTCGGGGGAATGGCTGGTGTTGGCGCTTCAATCATTAGGGTGCCATGGTTGATATGGTGTCAGGATGATTGAAGCGCATTATTTCTATTACTACATTGTAATATAAAATTAAATAGTTCAATTCACCATAATGCAGAATCAGTGGGAGCCCCGAATATGTCACTTGCCACTGTTGCCTGCCACCAGATGCAGCGTATCACTTGCCACAATTGCCCGCCACCAGATGCAGCGTGTCACTTGCCACCGTTGCTTGCCACCAGATGTGGATTGTCACTTGTCACTGTCTCCTGCCACCAGATGCAGATTGTCACTTGTCATGTCACTTGCCACATCCGCTGCCACCAGATGCAGATTGTCACTTGCCATGTCAATTGCCACATCCCCTGCCACCAGATGTGGATTGTCACTTGCCAATGTCGCCTGCCACAAGATGCGGATTGTCACTTGCCAGTGGCTGTGTCCCAGAGTGAGGACAGGCAGTGAGAGATGATGTAATCTCTCTGCTGCCCGCGCCTGCACAGTGATGTCAGTGTTCTGTCAGAAGCTGGGCTGCAGTGATGCAGGGCAGGCGGCGAGAAATGATGTCAGAAAGCAGTTACCCATCAAAAATTTCAACCAAATGACGTTGCATTGTGGCCATCTTGGTACACCCGCACTTGTTCGCAGTAAGCCTAGCGTTAGAAGTCGGCAAAGCCGACATCTTTATACAGCCTGCCCGTCCGCTTGTTCACCCGCCGGCCTGCTCAGTCACCCACCGGCTCACCCCCTCACTATTTTCTGGGGGGGGGAGCAATTTCCCCGTTGCCCCCCTGGATCTGCCCCTGTTTGAGGCTCCAGCTCCTGTCATGTCAGCTCTGAGACTCCGAGTCCACGTGACTCACTGACATCACTCATTGCCAAGCCAGCAGCGCAGCTCCACCCACCTCCTCCTGGTCCAGGTGTTCAGCGGCAGACCGGCAGTGTGGCGTAATTACACTAGATAAGTCTCTCTCTCTCTGCACCGCTGATCGGCTGATGTAAGACAGAGAGTGAGACTCGGACAGAGCAAGTGACATGTCAGTGTAATATTTTCGGGGGGAGGGGGGGGGGGCAATTGCCCTGTTGTCCCCCCCTGGATTCGCCTCTGTGCCAGATTACCATACACACAGAGATCGCAGGCGGTAAATACCACTTAGTGGGTGTAAAGAAAAAGGGAGTTCTCAAATAAGAAATCCTATTTAGGCGATCTATGTGTTTATATATAAAGAAAAGTGCAGCGCTGGATATACAATAAACATTAAAAAAGAACAAACATTAAAAAAGAAGAAACCACAGTGCACAGTGATCCACTAGTGATAAAATAAATCAAAATCATACATATTGTCCATACATAATCTAATATAATGACAAGCTGGGGTGTTGAAAAAATTCCTGTGAAAATAGATGCGCGGCTAACACCACCGCAGACTTCTATCACACTAAATATTGACGTGCTTTGTATTCAAAAATCATATAGTGTCCATAAGTACAAATTAATAAATTTGCTGTGTAGATGAATCCGTGACTTCCACCGCAATAGACACCCATCACCATAGAAAGATTAAAGGCTTACCAGACAGCCCTTAATAAAAGGCATGAAAACCTCGACTTTGGATGTTGTCCTTTCAGTGAATGGGTCTCATCCGGAGACGATGAATAAGTGACAGCAGACAGTCATCCAATGCCTTCAATGGGGAGAGGTCGCTCACAGCGGTGGTAAGTATCAAAAAGAGAGGAAATGCTCCAATATTGTAAAAAGGTTTAACTCTCCTTTATTAAAATTTGCCAAGCAGGCATCCATAAAACATGTTCCTTGCAAGGAGTTTAAAATCGGCTCCAACAGATATCGAAAGTCCGCGCATGCGCAGTACATACGTGCGTGTTTACCCTACGGCTGTTTCGTCAGAAATGACATCATCAGGGGCACGCCCACACATCTGCGCATGCGCATTATATACCTGAACGGCAGAACGAAGAAATTCAGCCATTGGTTACATAATTAAGATACCTGGAGCAAAAAAACAGCTGAAGCATTACAAGAAGAGTGTCAAGTACTCCTAATGCTGGTTAACATAGTTAAAACACATAGAGCAGTGATGGCGAACCTTGGCACCCCAGATTTTTTCGAACTACATTTCCCATGATGCTTGTGCACTCTGCAGTGTAGTTGAGCATCATGGGAAATGTAGTTCCAAAACATCTGGGGTGCCAAGGTTCGCCATCACTGACATAGAGCAACATAAAACTTTCATAGCGCCATCTTGTGGACAAATTAGATATTGCTTCAGGAATATATTTACAATTTATATTTTACATTTTTTTTAGAATTATGTTCCTTTAAAGTTAATAATACTTTAAAAACCGAATAAAGAGATACAGATTGCTGAAGATCATTCGCGTCACCCTTCAGAGGTAAAGACATATATAATTAATCAATACTTAAATCAAGGGAAATTCACCCAGAAATCAAAAGTCTACATGGTATAACAAACAGGATAACTTACTTTTAATGAGAGGTTGAAAAGAAGAGGTTAACAAGAATGTGGAGTGGGACATCAAAAGGGAAAAAGAGACATCAACCATTATTGATGAAACAATTGATGTCCCACTCCACATTCAAACCCATGGGCACATGGCAGCCTAATTTGTATATCCAGTTGGTCTCACTCCTAGATATGCTACGTTAATAATGGAAGTAGGCAATAGGGATCATCAGACTCTCTTAACTGACAAACCACCACAAGTAGAGAACAGGGAGGATTTTGGTTTAGCTTTTTTGACCACTTACTCTAGCCAACATTGGGCCATTAAACGCATAATTAGAAGACATTGGCCTATCATTAAGAATGACAGGGTTTTTGGGCCTTTGTTGGCAGATAAACCCTGTGTGCTTTTTAGAGGTGCCTCTAATCTTAGGCACTTCATAGCACCTAATGTCCCTGACCCACCTACAAGGCCTACTTTCTTTGGAGACCTGAAGGGCTTTTATCCCTGTAAAAAATATCAAATTTGCAGTATTAATGCATTCAGGGGGAGAAGATTAACAGAATTTACATCAACAGGGACAGGTACCACACATTTGATTAAATCTTTCATCACCTGTACTACAAAATGTGTAGTGTATCTTTTAAGGTGTCCTTGCGGGTTAGAATACGTAGGGCGCACCACTAGGAAGTTACAGGTGAGATTAGGTGAGCATGTTACCAATATCCGAAAGGGCTTTGATAAACATAATGTTTCAAAACACTATGACCTCAAACACAATAGGGATCCCACAGGCACCACGTTTTTTGCCAATTGAAAAATACATAACACACTGGCAAGGTAGCAATGGCAAACGTAGCATATCTAGGAGTGAGACCAACCAGAGGCGTTGCTATGGGAGTGCGGGGGGTGCGGCCCGCACCGGGTGACACCCACCAGAGGGGTGACACCGGGGCCGCCGCTAAACACTACTATAGATTGCCCTTACTATAGAGCGGTGCGAGCAGGGCATCCAGCAGTGCGGGGGAAGCTGCCTATAACACTCCCCCTTCAGGTTAAGCTGTCACTCGGAGATCTCCAATATCTCCGAGGCAGCCGAAGTTGGTGGGCGGAGCTGGGGGTGTGGCCACGCCGCCTCCTCCACTCCTCCCACAGACTCCTTCACACTGGCTGATCCCGCAGCTAAAGGAGATAGTGGGCGGAGCTGGGGGTGTGGCCGCGCCGCCTCCTCCACTCCCTCCACTCCACCCACAGACCCCTTCACACTGGCTGATCCCGCAGCTGAAGGAGATAGTGGGCGGAGCTGTGGGTGTGGCCGCGCCACCTCCTCCACTCCTTCCACAGACCTCTTCACACTGGCTGATCCCGAAGTTCATCTGCAGGAATGAGGCATGCTGTAAGTTACTGCACAGCACACTCTCACTGCATAGAGTCCTAACCTGCCCTGTGACACCCCAACCTGCTCTATACTACCCCAACCTGCCCTGCGCCAGTCATCCAAACCTGCTCTATACCACCCCAACCTGACCTGTGTTACCCACACCTGCCCTATACCACCCCAACATGCCCTGTGCCACCCCAACCTGCCCTGTGCTACTCCAACCTGCCCTGTGCCACCCCAACCTGCCCTATAGCACTCCAACCTGCCATGTGCCACCCTAACCTGCCCTGTACCACCCCAACTTGTCCTGTGCCATTTCAACCTGCCCTGTGCCACCCCAACCTGCCTTATACCACTTCAACCTGCCCTGTGCCACCCCATCTGCCCTATACCACTTCAACCTGCTCTGTACCACCCCAACCTGCCCTGTGCCACCCCAACCTGCCCTGTACCACCCCAACCTGCCCTGTGCCACCCCAACCTGCCCTATACCACTTCAACCTGCCCTGTACCACCCCAACCTGCCCTGTGCCACTTCAACCTGCCCTATACCACTTCAACCTGCCCTATACCACTCCAACCTGCCCTGTACCACCCCAACTTGTCCTGTGCCACTCCAACTTCCCCTATACCACCCCAACCTGCCTTGTACCACCCCAACCTGCCCTATACCACCCCAACCTGCCCTGTGCCACCCTAACCTGCCCTGTACCACCCCAACTTGTCCTGTGCCACTCCAACCTGCCCTGAGGAACCCCAACCTGCCCTATGCCACTCCAACCTGCCCTGTAACGCTCCAACCTGCCCTGTGCCATCCCAACCTGCCCTGTACCACCCCAACTTGCCTTTTACCACTCCAACCTGCCCTGTACCACCCCAACTTGCCTTTTACCACTCTAACCTGCCCTGTACCACCGCAACCTGCCCTGTACCACCCCAATCTGCCAATATACCACTCTAACCTTCCAATATACCACCACAACCTGCCCTATACCACTCCAACCTGCCCTGTGCCACCCTAACCTGCCCTGTACCACCCCAACTTGTCCTGTGCCATTTCAACCTGCCCTGTGCCACCCCAACCTGCCCTATACCACTTCAACCTGCCCTGTGCCACCCCATCTGCCCTATACCACTTCAACCTGCCCTGTACCATCCCAACCTGCCCTGTGCCACCTCAACCTGCCCTATATCACTTCAACCTGCCCTGTGCCACCCCAACCTGCCTTGTACCACCCCAACCTGCCCTATACCACCCCAACCTGCCCTATACCACTCCAACCTGCCCCGTGCCACCCTAACCTGCCCTGTACCACCCCAACTTGTCCTGTGCCACTCCAACCTGCCCTGAGCCACCCCAACCTGCCCTATGCCACTCCAACCTGCCCTGTGCCATCCCAACCTGCCCTGTACCACCCCAACTTGCCTTTTACCGCTCCAACCTGCCCTGTACCACCCCAACTTGCCTTTTACCACTCCAACCTGCCCTGTACCACCCCAATCTGCCAATATATCACCCATACCTTCCAATATACCACCACAACCTGCCCTATACCACCCCAACCTGCCACTATACCATTCTATACTACCCTAACCTGCCACTATATCACCCTACACTATAATTTACAGGGGCCGGTTTGGGGTGCGTCCCATGACCGTGCGCTACATGCAGGGTGCTGGGCAGCCCAGACATGAGGGGGGTGACACCATGTTTTACCGCACCAGGTGACACCAACCCTAGTGACGCCACTGAGACCAACTGGATATACAAATTAGGCTGCCATGTGCCCATGGGTTTGAATGTGGAGTGGGACATCAATTGTTTCATCAATAATGGTTGATGTCTCTTTTTCCCTTTTGATGTCCCACTCCACATTCTTGTTAACCTCTTCTTTTCAACCTCTTATTAAAAGTAAGTTATCCTGTTTGTTATACCATCTAGACTTTTGATTTCTGGGTGAATTTCCCTTGATTTAAGTATTGATTAATTATATATGTCTTTACCTCTGAAGGGTGATGCGAATGATCTTCAGCAATCTGTATCTCTTTATTCAGTTTTTAAAGTATTATTAATTTTAAAGGAACATAATTCTAAAAAAACTTTAAAATATAAATTGTAAATATATTCCTGAAGCAATATCTAATTTGTCCACATGAAAGTTTTATGTTGCTCTATGTGTTTTAACTATGTTAACCAGCATTAGGAGTACTTGACACTCTTCTTGTAATGCTTCAGCTGTTTTTTGGCTCCAGGTATCTTAATTATGTAACCAATGGCTGAATTTCTTCTTCCGTGCCCCTGAAGATGTCATTTCTGACGAAACGGCCGTAGGGTAAACACGCACGTATGTACTGCGCATGCGCGGACTTTCGATATCTGTTGGAGCCGATTTTAAACTCCTTGCAAGGAACATGTTTTATGGATGCCTGCTTGGCAAATTTTAATAAAGGAGAGTTAAACCTTTTTACACTATTGGAGCGTTTCCTCTCTTTTTGATACTTACCACCGCTGTGAGCGACCTCTCCCCATTGAAGGCATTGGATGACCGTCTGCTGTCACTTATTCATTGTTTCCAGACGAGACCCATTCACTGAAAGGACAACGTCCAAAGTCGAGGTTTTCATGCCTTTTATTAAGGGCTGTCTGGTAAATGTTTAATCTTTCTATGGTGACGGGTGTCTATTGTGGTGGAAGTCACGGATTCATCTACACAGCGAATTTATTAATTTGTACTTATGGACACCATATGATTTTTGAATACAAAGCACGTCAATATTTAGTGTGATAGAAGTCTGCGGTGGTGTTAGCCGCGCATCTACTTTCACAGGAATTTTTTCAACACCCCAGCTTGTCACTATATTAGATTATGTATGGACAATATGTATGATTTTGATTTATTTTATCACTAGTGGATCACTGTGCACTGCGGTTTCTTCTTTTTTAATGTTTGTTCTTTTTTAATGTTTATTGTATATCCAGCGCTGCACTTATCTTTTTTTATATACTTAAGTGGTGCGCTCTATCAGGGTTATAGTGTCCAGCTGCAGGATACCTTTTCACAGGTTTTATATTCACATTTATTATTCGTCTTTGCACACCTAGCGCAATTTTTTCTTTTAGATCTATGTGTTTATGGCCCCTGGGGGGTATGGGAAAGCTATAAATGTGGAAAGCCTGCTGTATGCCAGTTGGAAGGTATCTAGTACTGGGGCTCCTGGGATGGGATCACAAACTGTTAATCGGTGCATAAAGCCTCTGAGTCCATATGTTTCAAAGATGCATTTACTGTGGTCAGATGGAAATGTGTAGAAATTGTTCCTGTCACTTAAGAAAGTCTGGCAACAAACAGGTAAAGTTCTGCATATTATAATGACCACCAAATATATGCACCAAAGTTGCTGCTGAGATGGCTGCTGATCACTGATGGACAATAAATTGTTGGCCTCAGATTGAATCCCTATGTGTACTGACATGACTGCTGGTTCCTGGAAAGCAAAAAGTGTTAGATCCCAAAGTAAATGCCTGCACGTGTGCAGTTCTTCCGATTCATGAATTCACTAGTATGCCAGATATAGTCATATACACATAAGTCAAGCATAGACACATGCATGCCAGCAGCTAGCAATCCTCAGAAGTGCTGACCACAATAGAAAAAATTCCTGCTTAATTGAAAGATTGTATGTCAGATTAACAAGCAGACAAATAGGCATTTACAATGGTGCATAGCAGTTCTGAAGCGGGGCTTGAGGCAAGGAAGCAATCCTACATTACCAGATCCTGTAGCTTATGAATCGACTATTTTCCAGTCTCATGGTCGCAATCATGGGGTCCGTACTGTGTGTTTCAGGCTATCCATAGCTAGGTGAAGAGACACTGCTGCTTGATGGCAGGTGCGGACAGAAGATTCATGTAATGACCGCGACAAAGCTACGCCATTTTTTGTTGCAAAACGCGTTGACGTCATCATGGTCACGTGACGCAGTTCAAATGATCCCCTATTCACCAGGTATCAGTAGAGCAGGAGCCTGATTGGCAGCCAAAAGAGCTCACAGACTCACTTGGAACTATCGAGGCACATTCCGCGGTCATTACAAGAATGATGCCATTACTTTTTTTTGTTTTGTATCTGTGTCTTGATTTAATTATGGTTGTGTCGGTAGTGAGTATATTATGACTCACTTTTTATCAATATATTTAGCACTTTTATTTGAGACAAAGAATCTTTTATATTAATAAGGTGCATTTAATATATATTCTTCAGAAAATTAACCCCTCTGTAGCAATATGTTTAACATGGGACCATGCATCTCTGCCTGCTGGTAGCATTTGCCTTGGATGCCCATTTTAAACACAAGGTTTGTGCAGAATAGCGGTAATGATATGAGTGAGACTTAGCATCTGTGTTTTCCTATGGTTACTAGCAACGGGAGGAGGCGTACTGCACATGTTCTTTAATGAGGTGGTGTTTAAAAAGGGCTGATATGTGAGCCTCCATATATCGTTGAGGAAGTCCCGCCTACTGGGACGTTACGTGTACGGGAGGTCCCAATCACGTCAGCTGCAGCCACCGTCCACTCACTGTCTCATTGAGACGTGTAATTGAAATGCATATATGCCTAGCACTGGGCTAAAAGTGCTTTAATTGTGAGTAAACTTTTTTATATATATAATAAAATGCACTAAACTATACAGAGAGCACTATCCATGTCTCATTGATCTTACATGGTACAACGAGTTTATCCGATCCCCATTGATTGTGAGATCTGGCTGGTGATTTGGAGTGATGGAGTCTTGTAGCTGTGGAATCCCTGCAGAGGCACCAATCATCTCTTAACCCCTGTTAGGGGAAGGCTTGTTTTGACCTGTCTGTTGGTTCAGAGGGTCCATTCGGTGAGGTGAGCTGCTTATATTGCCTGTGGTGGAGGTCTTATCATGAATATGCACAGCTGGGAAGCCTTTTCAATCACAGTTATCACAGCTGAGGATTTCTTCCTTTTTACTCCCTGTTCCTGTTTTTTCACTTCTTCATTTATACAGTGTACATGGACTTATCGCTCAGGTTCTGGACTATTGTCTTTTAGACTCCATTTTATGAAATGTATATGTGAATTTTAGTATTATGTCATATTAGCGC
The DNA here is from genome assembly GCF_042186555.1 of Aquarana catesbeiana. NCBI lineage: Eukaryota > Metazoa > Chordata > Amphibia > Anura > Ranidae > Aquarana > Aquarana catesbeiana. The sequence goes on from NC_133334.1 coordinate 121,946,261, forward strand.
TGCACTATTTTATTTGTAAATTTTTATCCAGGATTCGTATATAATGGTCTTGAGTGTTACAGCTAGCTGCTTCATAGGTTAGGATGTTTGTTTGCGCTGATTGATCCTCTGTTTTATTTATGTTGCACTTTGTTGACAGCAAAATTTCTGTTGACTTTAGTGAGAGCACAAAAGAGTTATATATTCCACCCTTTTTATTTACTAAAGATAACTGAACTGCTTGAGCACTGTATTTCAAATATTCACTTATATCCCAATTAATCTGCTTTGGGGCTAAAATTGGGTAGATTTTGAAGTTTTGTCTTCAATTTTACAAATGATTTTCTCATGTGCTCAGGACCAGAACAATAAGGACAAACATTATGGAGGAAATTCAAGCTTCTGTGTCACTTTTCTGGCAATAATCCCTCTTGTTAAAGTATTGCGTCTAATTCATGAAGCATATGCAACACTTCTGGCAGTGACTTCTGTGTCAAATTCAGGTAGATGTAAAATGCGCCACTTTTAAATTGGGGAAAAATTAATTGGACAAAATAAAATAAAAAATACAGACAGCTCATATCTTATACAAGTGGAGCCAATTAAGACCAATTCTATTTAGCATATAAAAAGAGACTTTGGCACAGATAGATTGCGAAGGTGTCTTGCTTGCATACTAAAAGTGTCACGGCATGCGCAAAAATTAAAGTGCAAGTTCAATACAGGTACAGGAATTTGGCGCACACTGCATCACTTATAGAATGCACGCAAGACACTTAAAAAAATATCTGTCTGTGCCAGTCTTTATGAATTGCAGGGAAAGACCCTATAAAATCAATAATAAAGCTGGCCATACACTGATCGAATTTCAACCTGAGTTGGCTCCCCCTCATCATCCACACAAACCATCCACCTGGTTTGTGTGGATAGAGGCATGGAGGAATTTAACTGTGAATCTAACCAGATTCAGTCTTCCGAAATTTAACATGCAATATAAGTATCAAAAACTTATAAAAAAAGCTAATTCCTGTACTTCGCTTCAACAGCTATTTACTGTACATAAAATAATTAGGGAATGTCAACCCCCCCTCCCTGATTTACAGTGTATCCAAAGCTTAAAACCAAAATACAATGCAATGTATTTTGGGTGTACTATCTGCGCTAACTCAGAACTAATTACTGTGTGTGATCACTTCATATAAACCTTCAACAATCAAATACATACATAGATAACAAATAGTGTATATAGGTGCCAGTGAGATATATATTCCCAATAAATCTTCACAAAATAGGGGCATGTCCGGATGTGAGCGAGGCAGCACACATTTTACTGGAGCTCCGTGAATCCTGTACCCATCCGGTCAAACTGAGTTATTATACCTGGCTTTTGAGCCCATTTTCGGGCAGAGCTAGCAGTGCTCATCCTGGGGATGCCATTGTCTGCTTCCAAGAGGGCTAAAAAAGCAAGGCAGAAACAGCATCTTACACGCTCAATGCAGGACATGGGACTAGGCTCCGCCTCCGCCATCTTGTCTTCCGCAGCAGCAGAACAGCACGCCAAACAGCTTCCAGCAGGGATGGCGCCGGGGAAGAATGAAGCTGAGCTGTGCACTGGGGGTGATCTCCCTGAGGATATGGCGGGGTCTGTGAATCATGAGGCAAAAGTTCCTCAAGTGGTTACTTTCCCTGAAAGATATACCTCCCACTTATATTGTGGAACGTGCACACAGGGTCCCCACAGGCAACCGTCCTCCCAGTGCATTCCCCAGGCCACTCCAGGTAAGGTTCCTGAATTACAGGGACAGAGACATGATCTTATCCCAATCTAGGAAGCAGCAGGACTTATAATATGAAAATACCAGAGTGATGCTATTCCCCGATTTTTCGAAAACGTTGCTCATTTAGGATGTCCGCAAAAGGCTCAGGGAATGGGAGATTCAATATAGCATGCTTTATCCAAATAAGTGTCAGGGCTGGGCTCAGCCCTTCCTTCTCTGAGCTGGCCGCTCAGCTGTCAGCTAATTACCAGATCCTATCTCTCTACAGTTACCGTCCAGCTCAGGATCTCTGCCTTCGCCTTAGTCAACATCACAGAGACGCTGTCCTGCATTTCTGTTAAAAGACTTGCTTGGCTGACATCCCTTCTGGCTCCAGATCCTGCTTTCTATTTTAATACACTCATCTCCGGCTCCCTGACGTTTGGCTTGTCTGGCTATCCGTTCCAGTTCCTGAACTCTGGCTATGTTTTGACTACGTTTGTTCTATTTACTTTTATTATTAAACAAGTGTGATTTAACTGTACCTCTGTCTCGGTCTGATATCATGGTTTCTGACAGTAGGCGAAGGCCATGTATTCAGAAGATACAGTCAATCCACTTGTTGGTAATTTTTTTTCCAGTTTGGATGAGCAAGATCACCACATTGATCAGTTTGCCATGGCGTTACAAATGCTCCTGAATCGCATGGCTCACCTGGAATCTCCCACTGTGGCTGCTCCGGTACAACCTGTGTGCCGTTGCCGCTGCTACGCCAGTCTCTGTGCAGGCACCCACCTCAAATATTACCTCTGTAAGAGGTATAACTGGTTCCGCTCTGCTTCCCCAGTGATTTGGGGGTGGTCCAGTCCAATGCAGAGGGTTTCTCGACCAGGTTGAGATATACTTTGAGATGCTGCCCCAGGCATTTCCCACAGACAGAAGCAAAGTAGGTTTCGTGATATCTTTGCTTTCTGAGAGAGCCTTGACCTGGGCAAACCCTCTACGGGAGATGCAAAAACCTGTTGTCTTACCCTGCGTTTGTGGCCTCCTTTAAAAGGGTATTTGATGTTCCCGCACGCTCCGCTTCTGCTGCCAATTGCCTCATGTCCATCAAACAGAGTATGAGAACTGTTGCTGACTATTCCATTGAATTCTGTACTCTGGAAAATTGAGGCCCTCATGGCTGCTTTTTCTCATGGTGTCTCGGATTCCATCAAGGATGAGATAGCAGCCCGAGATATACCCACTGAGCTGGAGAAGTTGATCAGGTTTGCCATCCTCATTGGCTTCAGACTCAGAGAAAGACTCTCTTTTAAGGAGCGCTTGCGAGAGCCTCCTGTACATTTGCCTCCGAGCTTTGCAGTCCCACCCGTGCCTCCCTCACCTCCCATGCCTCCAGGGAACCGAGTCGGTCAGTGAAGATGAACCCATGCACTTGGGCTTCACGCGTCTCTCTGCGGATGAGAGAACCTTTAGGAGGACGGAGAGATTGTGCCTTCATTGTGGCCAGGCAGGTCACTTTTTGAAGTCTTGTCCTACCCCTCCAGGGAGCACCCAAACCTTGAGGTCCTGTCATGGACAGACCTTAGGTTGCATTGTTTCGTCTCCAGTTATCCAGAAGGATAAGCCCCTGGTTTCGGTCACCCTTTCTTGGGCCGAGTCGTCCGTCGAGATACAGGCTCTAATCGACTCTTGGGCTGCAGGCCTGTTCATTGATGCTGCCTTTGTATCGAAGCACTCGATTCCGCTGCAGCTACGTGACACTCCACTTGCCATTGAGGCTCTTTAACTCTTTATGTGCAGAGTACGATTACAAGATTGGTGACAGAGAGCTGTTGGCGATCATTTTAGCCCTGAAATAATGGAGACATCTCCTCGAAGGTACCACTGTGCCGGTTCTCATTCTTACTGACCATAAGAATCTCACATTCTTGTCTGAGGCTAAACGCCTGTCTCCCAAAAGGGTGCGATGGGCTTTTTTCTTTCAAGTTTCAATTACATTGTCTCATTCTTACCCGGTACTAAGAATGTAAGGGTTGACGCCTTGTCATGACAATTTTCCTCCACTTCCAGGTTGGAGTCGGTACCAGTGATTCCTCCTGATCGTATTCTGGCTACGGTACATACCAGTCTCACTTCTCTTTTGGGAATTTATTGCTGCTCAGGTCCATGCTCCTCCTGAGAGACCTTGTGACCGCTGTTTTGTCCCTAAGACTCTCCATACTGCTGTGCTCCAGACTTACCATTCTTCCAAGGCTGCTCGCCACCCTGGGAAAAATCAACTCTTTTGGGCCATTTCCCAAAAATTCTGGTGGCCTAGCCTAAGTGCTGATGCAACCACCTTCATAGCTGCCTGTTCTGTGTGTGCTCAGAGTAAGACTCCACGCCACCTTCCAGTGGGTCTCCTACAACCTATACCCAGTGGAGAGAGGCCCTGGACCCACCTGTCTATGGATTTCATTGTGGAGATACCCAACTCCCAGGGCAACACAGTTAACCTTATGGTGGTTGACCGTTTCTCAAAGATGCGTCATTGTAATCCACTAAAGAAGTTGCCCACTTCTAAGGAACTGGCTTCCATTTCACTTTCGCTTACATGGGCTACCCAAGGTGATTGTCTCGGACAGGGGTAGTCAGTTTGTGTCCCGGTTCTGGCAAGCCTTTTGTGCACAGTTGGGAGTTCAGCTTGCTTTCTTCTGTGTATCACCTGCAGTCTAATGGGGCCACAGAACGAGCCAATCAGTCCTTGGAGCAATTCCTACATTGTTATATTTCTGATCATCATAACAACTGGTCAGACCTATTACTGTGGGCAGAGTTTGCTCACAACAATGCCTTGAATTGTGCTTCCCGATTGTCCCCGTTTATGGCGAATTATGGTTTCCAACCTTCCATGTTGCCTGATTTGTTTGTTCGACAGAGTATTCCTGCGCTAAAGGAGCATCTCCGTGCACTTCGTTCAACTTGGGTACAAGTCCAGGAGGCTTTGCGACATGCTAATGATAGGTACAGATTAAATGCTGACTGCAGACGCCTGCCTGCATCTTCCTACCAAGTTGGGGACAGGGTCTGGCTGTCAACTTGTAACCTCTGACTTCGTTTTCCCTCACTGAAGTTCGCAATTCGGTTTATTGGGCCTTTCTGTATTCTTTGCAGGATTAACCTATTGGCTTATGCATTAGACCTTCCTTCCTTATTTCTCCTTATTAAAACCTTTGGTCTGCAACCGCTTTACCACCTCGTTGCCATGTCCTCACCCTGTACAGGTTGAGAACCAGGAGTATGAAGTACAGTCCATTGTTGACTCCTGTAGGTTCCGTGGGCGCATACAGTACCTGGTGCATTGTAAAGGGTACGGTCCTGAGGAACGCTCTTGGGTCTCATCCTCGGACATACATGCCCCTGTCCTCCTTGGGGATTTCCATAGACGCTTTCCTCTCAAGCCTGGTTGTCCTCCGAGGGGGAGAAGTCATTGAGGAGGGGGTACTGTCAGGGCTGGGCTCAGCCCTTCCTTCTCTGAGCTGGCCGCTCAGCTGTCGGCTAAATGCCAGCTCCTAGCTCTCCACAGTTACTCATCTGTTGATAATATCCTGCTCATCTGTCCTGCCTACTTAAGCCGTCTAGCCCAGAGGATCTCTGCCTTCATCTTAGTCAACATCACAGAGACGCTTTACTGCATTCCTGTTAAAAGACTTGCTTGGACATCCCTTCTGGCTCCAGATCTCCGGCTCCCTAACGTTTGGCTTTTCTGACTATCCGTTCCAGTTCCTGAACTCTGGCTATGTTTTGACTACGTTTGTTCTATTTACTTTAATTATTAAACAAGTGTGATTTAACTGTACTTCTGTCTCGGTCTGATTTCATGGTTTCTGACAGTAAGCTCCGAATACAATTTAAAGGAACTGTGAAGTTCTTCGAATCTCCAGAGGAAGCAAGTGATTGGCTAGACAAAGAGCTATAGCTGGCTGCAACCAAACTATCTACTAGTCCTTTCATGGTTTACATTGAAACAGCCGTTATGCTGCAATACGAGTGCCTAATGTTCTCTCTGAAGTGCCATTTTTAGTTGGATGTCTCATCCTGCAACTGCAAGTGATTATTGCATACCCAGTACTTACTTTGAGACTACTACACTTCTCACCACTAGATGGCATCATTGTTCTTATTTAGTTTCACTTTTTCTCTTACACCAAGTTTCTGATTTCCTGGTTTCTTTTGCAATATGGAAGATCTTACATCCCAATTAATTGTTGCCTGTTACTGGGCTCTACCATTACCACGTGGAGCGGGAACACTCATCAATCATCGGATGGAGCTTTGGAACAATCTGGGGTTGGGATGCACTGCAGTTATCAGTTCCCATACAGCCACTTTATTCTCCCTTATTCCCATGGCGTAGATTGTGCAGTTCTTTGTCTATGGGCGTTTGGCTAAGTGTACCACTAGAGGGCGACCATCTCCAGTTATTGTTCGCTGCTACTCTAATTTTTCCTTCCTACACCTTTACGTGATCCTGTTGGCTCCAGGATCCTACTATACAGAGCGCCCAGTGGAAACTAAGGATTATCAATAGAGCTGCCGAACTTGTGTTTGCAACGAATGGACCTCACTGATGTTTTTTTGTTGTTTTTTGGGATTAAGCTATATACCAGACTTGTATTGTATATTGGGGTTTTTTACTTAGGTTGTTGGTAAAAAAGCAGAAGGGGAATCTTACTTGTCACTGCTCTCCATGGTTCTTTAATAATGGTTGCAAAGCCTAGAAGGTATGGCCCCACGGTTTACAGGGGTCATTCTCCAGTTATGCCTAAACTACTGTTTACAAGGGGGTATACTTTAATGTACTGAGAGATAATGGCTGATATGGTAAAAATGTTGTCCCGGAATATCAGGGGCATGCATAACAAATATAAAAGAGCTGCAGTGTTTGAATACTTAAAGCAGTCTAAGCCACACGTCGTTCTCCACTAAGAGACTCACCTGGATTGGAAGAATATTATTGCACTCCGTAGGCCGTGGATGCAGAGAACCCTTCACACTACTCTACATTTGCTAGGGGTATCCCTATTCTTATCAGCAAAACTATCCCGTGCACAATCCACCAGGTGATCTCTGACCCAGAGGGAAGATATGTGGTGGTGATTATTGATCTTTGTTATCATAAATTACTGTTGATTCATATTTACTTACCTCCTCCTTTTCAGGTACAGTTACTGTATGACATCCTGGCTAGGGTGGCCCAATTTGCACCTACAGTGGGGACGGAAAGTACTCAGACCCCCTTAAATTGTTCACTCTTTGTTATATTGTAGCCATTTGCTAAAATCATTTAAGTTCATTTTTTTTCCTCAGTAATGTACACACAGCACCCCATATTGACAGAAAAACACATCCTAAGTATTCAGACCCTTTGCTGTGACACTCATATATTTAACTCAGGTGCTGTCCATTTCTTCTGATCATCCTTGAGGTGGTTATACACCTTCAGTCCAGCTGTGTTTGATTATACTGATTGGACTTGATTAGGAAAGCCACACACTTGTCTATATAAGACCTTACAGCTCACAGTGCATGTCAGAGCAAATGAGAATCATGAGGTCAAAGGAACTGCCTGAAGAGCTCAGAGACAGAATTGTGGCAAGGCATAAATCTGGTTACAAAAAAATTTCTGCTGCACTTAAGGTTCCTAAGAGCACAGTGACCTCCATAATCCTAAAATGGAAGATGTTTGGGACGACCAGAACCCGCTTTAGATTCCCTATTGGGGTTTTTTTCACTCCCACGGCTGTCAGAGGTTGATAGAACCACCTTGGATGCCAAAATCACCACCAACGAGATAGAAAATGCCATATTTGCTTTCCCTCCTCACAAATCCCCTGGTCTGGATGGCTTTCCGGCTGATTTTTATAAGGTACATGTAGCACAGCTGCCTCCCAGACTTGAACTGCTCCTGGAATTCTGTCTGGCTAATGACATGCTCCCAATGTCTATGCTACAGGATTCTCCTCTTGAACCCGGAAAAGACCTGGTGGAATGCACATAATACAGGCCCATAGCACTTTTTTAAATATGGACCTAAAAATCCTAACTAAAGTGCTAGTGACCAAGTTAGCGAAGGTCATCACCTCTATAGTAAACATTAATCAAGCGGGATCCATACTGGGGAAATCCACAGACACAAACCCAAGAAGACTTTTCACCCATTGACAGCTGTCCTCACTTGAGACTCAAACTACACAAGGTCTTGGTCCACATGGGATTTGGGCACATATAGGAAATGGATATCCATGCTCTATAAACACACCTGGATAGCAATTAAACTGGGATTTTCAGTGTCAACATTTTTTTACGTAGGCAGGGGCATTAGGCAGGGGTACCCACTTTCCCCATTCCTGTTTGCACTAGCAATGGAAACTATAGCGTTCACCCTTCGTTTGTCCGGGGAGGTGGGGGCCACAAGGGTGGGCATGATAAATTAATCCCTTGCACTCTATACAGACAACTTGCTTCTGTTTCTGAAGAACCTGGGTGCTTCCCTGCAGGCAGCGCTGAATATTATGGATGCATTTACTTCCTTCTCAGGGTTGAGGGTAAACTGGGGCAAGTCATCCATTCTTCCCATAGATGAGGGAGCTAAAGTGGGGCCCAGACCTCCCACTGCAATGGGTGTCCTCAATTAAATATCTGGAGGTGAAAATTACTGCTAAGGTTCAGGATTATTTCTCCCTTAATTTGCTTCCACTACTAACCCTCCTTAATTACAAAACACAGGCTTGGGCAAAGTTACCGTTATTATTATTAGATAGGATCAATCTACTTAAAAGGAAGATGCTCCCAGTCATTCTGTATTTACTGCGGCATGCGCCAATGTGGGTACCAAAATCCTATTTTAAAAAACTAGATGGCATAGTCAGCTTCTTTCTGTGGGTGCCCAAACCCCCAAGGATAGGCATTAAAGTGCTTCAGGAACCCGGAGATGGAGGGGACTTGCCCTGCCTGACTGGCAAAAGTACTATATATCAGGCCAATTGCTGTTTGCCCACCGGTGGTTGGTGGTGGATGATGAGGACTCTGCCACAGTTTTGGAGGTAGCACTTCTGGGATGCTATGAAAGCCTGTGCTTGGCTCTTTACAGGGGAACTTGATCAGATCTCCCACTTACCCTAACTATGAAAGCTACCATGGGACATGGCGGTGAAACTTGCATGTCCCAGTTATTTGGGTATTTCCCCCTCTACCCTGTTGTAGATGAACCCCACCTTACCCAACTTCTATACAATTTCCGAATCCTATGATCTGGGCGATTAAAGGAATAAAAAAATCTTAAAGAACATTACTTGTTATGGGGACTTGTTGACCTTTGCACAATTGAAGGCAAGGCATGACATACCTAACTCTTACCTATTTAGATACTTTCAAGTGTGGCATGCCTTCCAGGAGCAGTTTAAGGTTGTGAAAATATAATCCATACCGTCAGAATTAGGATCCCTAATAATGGATGAGGAGCTGGTCAAACCCCTTTCAGTGACCTACAAAAAATGATTCAAAAGGACACCACAGACTCTGACTAGATGTAGAGACAAGTGGGCTTCGGAGATAGCAGATGTGCAGGGGGAGAAATAGGATGACATGTGGACCCACCCTTTTAAACACCTGGTATCAGCCAAGGACAAATTAATTTGCTTTCAATTTCTGCATAGGAGCTATTTCACACCACCTAGGTTGGCCAAGATCTTTCCCTCAGTTTCAGCGGAGTGGTGGAGATGCTCCCACTTACCTGCTGATGCGGACCACATCTTCTGGAAATGCACTCTGATCCAGGACCAGCGGTTTTGGTCTGCGTTCACGTTGTGTATTTCTGAGCTTCTGGTGATACCGATGACCACTACTATCAGGGTCTGTCTACTGGGCTTGTTTGAAGATGTGGTGCCCTCTAGAGCTCTTAGGACTCTTCTGAACATATTATTCTTCTACGGAATAAAGGCCATACTTCTGAAATGGAAGAAGCAGGAGGCCTCGGACTTGGTATTCTAGAAAGGATTGGTGAACTATATGATGCCCTTCTACAAGGCCACTTACATAGCTAGGGGATGTGAACAGAAGTTTTCTAAAGTGTGGCAGGCTTGGTATAGCTCTACCGACACGGTGGGTTGATCAGTGAGTCAAATTGCTAATATATGAACGCACTGCGAGGTGTCCCAATTTTGGAGATAGGTACACTCCTGACCAGACTCATCCCATATTATCACCAGCTACTGGCCCCATTCTGTTTTAGGATTGGTAACAGCTATGCTTTATTTACTAAATGTAAATGTGGTGAATACAAGCTTTCTCTTTCCTTATGACCAGAAATACAGGGCAAATGCAAGCCTTGGTAGAGCTGTGACAAGGGGTTGGGGTGGGGGGGGGCAGAAGGGAGGCAAGTAGGGTCAGTTGAACTATGTTTATCAGTGGGGTTTCGGTTTATCTCACTGTACTTTTTGGGCCCTGTGCGGCCATCATAAGGGCTTGTGTTACGTTGACACAGCCTAACTGTTGCATGTTTTCTATGCTATAAAACTAATAAAAAGAATTAAAAATAAATAAATCTTCACAAAGAAAAAGTCCAATCACCATGATTTAAAAGGAAAAAGCACAAAATATATATAATGTAATGTCCTCCAAGTGATGCTTCACCATACACGTGCCTGAAAAATTCAAACTCACTAGAGCCAAAAATAGTAAAAACCATGGTGCTATGATGGATTTCTTATAACCAACACAATGTGTAGACATGATCCCTTTTCTTTTTTTCCTTTAGCAGTAGTTAGACCATATGTCTCGGAGAAAACATAAAGGAGATCATTGCGCAACAAGCTCTTCAAAATAGGAAAAGGCTGGTAAATCTAGCAATGCCTACTTACATTTAAACTTGCTATATGTTAGAACCAACATGTACAGCACAAAGTGAACCTGCATGCCATCCTAGCTGCCGCGGCGTGCGTTCCACAGCCCAGGGGTTGGAGCCTCATCAGGAAGCTTCACATATGTCCTTTATGTTTTCTCAGAGCCATATTGCCTGACTACTGCTAAAGGAAAAAAAGGAAATGGGATCATCTCTACACATGGTGTTGGTTATAAGAAATCCATCATAGCTCCAAGGTTTTTACTATTTTTGACCCTGGTGAGTTTGAATTTCTCATGCACATGTGTGGTGGAGGACATTACATTATATAACAGTACCACAGCAAAGGAAAAAATGTAATTTAAAACTGCTTGTGGCTGTAATGTATTGTTGGATCCCATATAGATAAAAATCATTGAAAAAAGTGGCGTGGGTTCCCCCACCCAGTCCAATACCAGGCCCTTTGGGTCTGGTATGAATATTAACCCTGTGCCAAAATTTTTTAAAAAATGGCATGGGGGTCCCCCCAAAATCCATACCAGCACCTTATCCAAGGGGGGGGAGAAAGCGCCCCCCCTCCTGGAATGTAACAGGCCACATGCCCTCAACATGGGGAGGGTGCTTTGGGGTCCCCCTAAACACCTTGTCCGGTGGTTGTGGGGGTCTGCGGGTGGGTGCTTATTGGAATCTGGAAGTCCCCTTTAACAAGGGGGTCCCCAGATTCCGGCCCCCTATGTGAATAGATCTAGGGTACATTGTACCTCTACCCATTCACCAAAAAAAGTGTCAAAAAAGTAAAAAGGACAGGAGACAGTTTTTGACAGTTCCTTTATAAAAAAAAAGTGTCCCGCGATGTAAATCTATCTTCAATCACAGCTCCGACGGACTAAAAATAAACAAAAACTAAATAACCCTGCCTTGATGGGAGGAGTCCCACGACTGCAGCCTTTTCACGATGACAGCTCTTATATAATCAAAGGCAGGGCTACCCGGTGACATAACCGGGTGACTCCGCCCCTTCTGATGTGATGTTACGTGATGTCAGAGGGGGCGGGGTCACACATTTACGTCACCAGGTGGCCCCGCCCTTGCCTATATAAGAGCTGTCAAAGCAAAAACACGGCAGTCGCTAGGACGCCTCCCATCAAGGCAGAGTTTTTTCTTTTTTTTTCTCAGAATTGTCGGCGCCTTGATTGAAGATGGATGGACTTCGCCAGACACTTTTTTTTTTAAATAAAGGAATTGTCCAAACCTGTCTCCTATCATTTTTTACTTTTTTGACACTTTTTTTGGTGAATGAGTAGGGGTACAATGTGCCCGATACCCATTCACATATGGGAGGGGCTGGGATCTGTGAGCCCGATAAGCCCCCCACCCACGGACTCCCTCAACCATCGGACAAGGGTTGTGGGGATGAGGCCCTTGCCCCAACAACATGACATTATATTCAATTTTTTCCTTTAGAAATGTCATTTTGCTGCTCTTATTTATTACACTATGTACGGCCACTATCTAAGCAGCCTTACATAGTGTGGGGCATGGACTTCGCTCCCTGAGCCATGATTGGCCAAAGGCACTCTGCCTTCGGCCAATTATGGCTCTCTCAGCAGAGCGCTGTGATTACCCAAAGCATGCATGTCAGGTGCATGTTTTGGCCAATCATAGGACGCCAATCTTGCAGTGCATTATGGGCCATTCCGTGGCACTCTAATTTGCCACAAACGTCCCATAATGTTCCAAATTCGCAGAATGGGCAAACACCCGAACTTATGTTCAACTTGTGATCACACACACATTAATTAGTTCTGAGTTAGCGCCACATCTTTCTTTACTAACTATTAAATTAATTTGAGTGGTTTATTCACTTTTAAAGGGGAAGCTTATCTCAACACAATCTAATAATTTTTGGCACAATTTCTTGTCACTTTAAATACACATGTACTATCTGGGCGGAGCTAGAATGCATGGACACCATCTTGGATGTTGGCCAGGCAGCCAATACACTAATTGCTATCTCCAGTATTTGATTTTTCCGAAATATCGTATATTGCACAATAACGCTGGAGGATTTTCCCTGTGACCTGAAGAGTACTATATTGTGAGGGAAGAAAAAAGTCCGGACAGCCGCACACCAGGAGAATATAATCCAACGAAATTTCTTTATTGTAAAATCAGGAACAAATCATGTACAAAGCACCATGGATAGAATGTACAGATAATCAGCTAACGCGTTTTACGCTCTGCGGAGCGCTTACTCATAGCTGAAGAGTACTATAGCTGTTCTCAACGTGTGTCATTTGACATCTAAAGCACCGTTGACCATTCTATACATGAGGGTCATATACTGTAGCTCTGGAAAGCTGCTTTAATGTGCACAATGTTGGTGTATCTGGATTTATGGTTCATCACGGGAGTGATTCATCACTTTCACAGCACCAGTGAAGACGTAGGCCAGCCATACACAGATTAAATTTCTTTTCTGCAACCACAGTGTTGATAGGGGAATCCCACCTGACGGGTCATTGTCTTCTCCCGGCGGGGGAGTGGGGGAAGCTATCTCTGCTGGGTGAAGACAGTGAATATTGCTAGCGGCTATAATAGCCGCTAGCGATAATTGCAGGTAAAACCCAGCATACTGGTTGTACCCAAGTTGATCGATCGATCAACTTGGTACATTCAGCCTGACCATACGTGGTTCGAATCTCTGCCTGTTCCTGATGAACGGGCTGAGATTCAAACCATGTAGGGCCTGCCTTAAAGACTTTTTCTGATATCACAGTATATTGATTGTAACTTGTTCACTCATTTCCTTGACACTGGCTAAGAAACGTATTTCATCCTTAAGCCACATATTGAATTTGTATATTAATGGCATTTTTTTGTTTCAATAATCTTTATTGAGGAAGAAAAAGGCAATTGAAGAGGGGAAGGCCCTCTCCATACTATAACATGCGTAATAATAAAATATACATCTAAAAAGAAAAAGGAAAAAGCATATGTGGTTAGCATGTAGATATCGACTATATGGGGGGGCGTGTTTGGCTGTTGAAGGAGCAAGACATGCTCCAGAGAAGCTCTGCAGAGCCTAAGACAATCCACAGCCATCCTGCGGCTACCAGCTGTGGGGGAGTCTCTGAACTCTCCCCAGCTATCCCCAGGCAGCATCTACCTTATCTCCAGCGGGAATTGCGGTGGTTGGCTGGCTGATCGGGTGTATCCAGGTCCGCAGCCGGGCCTACAAGACAGCTACCCATTGCCATCTTGAGGCCTACTGTGCCTCTTGCATCCCTGGGCCCCGGTGCCGCGATCCACAGGAGGAGAGGCAACAGATCGCCACACACGTACATCGGACATCCCTGGGAGGAGACCACACTGTAAGAGGACCCGAGCAGATGTTGAGAGCTCCACGGAGGCCGGTTCCGGAACCCCGCGGCCCTCCGCCATCTTGCGGCCTACTAACCAGGACAGAGCCTCCAGGACCAGGTACTTTGCCTCAGCATAGCGGTGGCACTCTCCCTGCACCATAATCTAAGTCCTGGACTTATTCTCCTGTCCTTTTTGTGTCACCATCTGGGCACCTGTGGTCCTGTCCTTCCTTCCCAGTGCCTCCACCCTCATAGTGGCTGTGTTCTGTTGGGGGCCGGGCCTAGAACAGGCAGTCTATCATCCCAACAGCTCTCATCCCCTCACTGGACTCTTGGGGCTTGCCTGCTACTTATTGCCACACTGTAACTTATTGTACGGGATGCAATCTTTGCATCAACACTCTGTCCCCCAGCAACGTAGTGCTGTCCTCCCACTGCCACAATCTGTACCCCAACAGCATAATATCACCTTCATTGAGCCATCAGTTGTGCCCCATCACTGCTGCTCTACCAGTCCCGTGTCTCTGCAATACTGGTATATGGGGACACTGATTAGTGATGACACCCAGTTTGTAGAGCCTGATTCTACTCTTATGGAGGATGTCGCTTAATTGAATTCGGGGCCCTCACCTGCTCACTGAGACCTCTGAGATGCTTCTTTAAACACAATTAGCTATGGAGGTAAGCCTGATTGACCACCATATTCCATGAGCACCTCATGGGCAAAGTTGGCCAGCAGCAACGTTACTACAAACCACAATTTGGGTTGCGCGAGGGTCTAAATATGGAACGCTCTGTTACTAGGTCGCAACCTGCACCCCTGAACCCCTCAGCGAACCCCTTCGCCATAATGGATCCATCCTTGGATACAGAAGATCCAGTGAATCCTCCATTAGATAATACTCAGACCCAAGTTCCTAATTCACCACCCTCGCCTGAGACTCTCACTCCTGATATCCTGGACACTAAACTACAGCTTTTACTTCAACAAATCACATTCAATGTCTCGGTGGAGGTGAGCAAATTGGCCGTGGAATTGAGGGGGGAAATAACCCAGATTGGGGAACGTACGGACACTCTTGAAAATTAATTTGATGAGCTGATAAGCTATGTTCAGGCCATAGAAGAGGAAAACCAAAATCTCTGTCTCTCAGTTTCCCAGCTACAACGGCAACAGGAGGATTTGGACAACAGAGAGAGACGACAGATCTTACGCTTTAGGGGAATTCCGGAGACAGTGAGAGACCCCGACCTGCGTTCATACCTTTTGGGCCTTTTTAACAACCTGGCCCCCACAATTGTGGACATAGACTGGTGCCTGGATAGAGCGCACCAGTCCCTGGGCCCAAAACCCCCTTCAGGAGCCAGACCAAGGGATGTCGTAGTGAGGTTTAATTATTTTGAAAGTGAAGAGGCACTAATTCTGACCACACGTAACAAATCCCAAATTATGTACAAGGGTGCGAAATTACAAATCTTTAGTGATTTTTCGCCCATCACCCTTGCTAAAAGAAGGAACCTACGTCCAATTACTTCTTACTTACAACATCATAAGATCCCATACTACTGGGGCTTCCCTTTTAGCCTTGCTGTGTCTAAAAACGGAACCCAGTTTACCCTGCGTGAACTGCAGGAAGCGGATGCCTTCCTTAAAAATCTCGGCCTGCCTCCACTTCCGGAAGAAGATCTGATACCTCCTGCCGCCCAGGTTCGCATACCTCCAAACACTCCCAGCAGCATCTGAACCCCTGTACGAGGCAAATCCAAGGAACACCTCTCTACACCTCAACGTCTACGTTCCTCTAAACAACCTCCTTGAACTTTTTATTGTTTTTTTGGTGTGTTTTTGTTTTTCCTATTTTTCCTTTTTTGGATCCACACCTCAATGCCTTTTGTGGTTTTGTTTCCTTATGGCTTAAATGAAACAAACTTGTTCTACTGGTTCACAAAGTATGGTGCTCACTCTGTTCCCTGTTCGGAGTAGTCCTTTTTTTTTCTCACCCCATGAGATTTTTCCATTAGGGGTATTAACGTCTTAGATGACAAAATGTTTCTGTTTATTTGCTGACATCTTCCTTTCATTGTAAACAGATTTTTCAATGTCGATCTCATACTGCATGTTACCGAGTTCACAAGGTGAGCAGCTGGCCCTCCATTCACTCCATCTAGAGTCTCCTGATGGAAGTCCGTGCACGCCCCTGTCAGGTCTTGGATTATATCCAAGGCTTCCTGTGAAGTATTATGTTCTCAGGTTTTTGACAACTTTTATTTTTTTTCTCTTTTGTTTGGTGTTGTGTTTGTTGATATTCTTTATTCCTATGTCCATGTTCATAGATTTACTCTATAAGTTGAAATTGCCTTATTCTTTCTCCTTTATTCTGGAGCAGTCCCACCACAGGTTATGTATTTTCATACCCAGATACCGAGGACTAACGAGTACTGGTAACACTCATAAACAGCATTATGTTTATTTTCATGTAACCAATATTATACACCTTATCCCATTCACTATTCTCACACTAGCCTATCTGAATAGGCCTTGAGGATCTTATCATACAATGTGAAGAGTTTAGGTTCTATTAGCAAGCGCTGGATGGCCCTAAAAGACTTTAGGGCTTCTGGCGCTGACATGGTAATGATACAGGAAACACATTTCCGAGCGGGAGGTTCATTTAAATTTGCCTCAAAGTTTTTCCCCACCTCCTTCCTTGCCTCTGATTCCACGGGCAAGGCAGGAGTAGCCATATTAATAAGGAAGTCATGTCCTATTAAGGTCAAAAATTTTCACATTGATCCCCACGGAAGATTCCTTGTTTTAGATTGTGAATTTATGTCCACTTCTTTTACTCTGGTTAATCTATATGCCCCTAATACAGGCCAGATTGATTTCCTTAACAAACTTTTTGTCTCTCCCAATATTACTCACAACCTTTTATGGTTATTGGCGGGGATTTCAATCTGATTATGTCACCCATTAGAGATAGACAAACCCTCCTCAGTAATGTACCTTCCAAAAAGAGTATATCCCAAGCTGCTGCCTTTCGTTGATGTATTAGATCACGTCGGCTATTCGATTCATGGAGGATAAAACATCCCTCTGCCAAAAAGTTCACGTTCTATTCTCTGACACATAAGATGTACTAACGTCTTGATCACTTTTTCATCTCAGCCCCACTTATCCCCTATGAGGTTGAGTCTGACATTCTCCCTTTTACATGGTCGGACCATGCGCCCATAATCTTGGATCTAACACTCTACAAGACATATCCCAAATCCTGTCATTGGCGTTTAAACGATCATCTCTTACAGTCTGAGGTCTCCCGTTCTATCACAGAGAAAAGTCTAAGAGATTATTTTCAACTTAACACAGGATCAGTATGTAAGTTTTTTTACGCTGTGGGAGGCACACAAGGCTGTGTTTTGTGGTACTTGCATTGCTGAAAACTCTCGGTTGAAGAGAGATAGGGATGGACTCATACAGTCCCTGACATCTGCTCTGATAGCCGCTGAGCGTAGGCTGCTGTGTGCACCCACAGTGGGGAAACTGCGCAGTCACCTCTCTCAGAGAAAGAATTAAACTGATAAAGTTAAAAAAAAACAGCTAGGTCCCTATTATGGACAAAACAGAAATTTTACGAATACTCTAATAAACCTGATAGGATGTTAGTAAAAAAACTGTGCCCACGACCATTTAGCTTGTTTCCTGACTTCCTCCAGCAAGCAGACGGATCTAGAATGCACTGCCCCCATGAGATGTCCAAGATTTTTGGTAAATTCTATAGCAAATTGTATAACTGCTTGACTCCAGAGAATAATTTTAATTTCACCCAGGAAAAATTTGAATCCTTCTTTTCTAATATAAAGCTACCGACATTGTCTGCGACAGATCTAGATAGTTTGAACATGCCAATAACGGCTGAGGAGCTCCTGGCTGTGGTTAAGAATCTCCCAATACATAAGTCACCTGGTCCTGATGGTCTATCTTATTTTTATTACAAAACTTTCTTTGACGTTCTCTCCCCACACATGTTAACTCTATATGACTCTCTGCTTAAAGGTACGCCCCCACTCCCACATTTCTCTCACTCATTCATCTCAGTTATTCCGAAACCTGGTAAGGACCCCTCTATCCCAGATAACTACAGACCCATAGCCCTTCTAAATTCGGACTATAAAATATTTACCAAAATCCTCACGTCCAGATTATCCAAGCTTATCCCCAAACTGATTCATAGGGACCAGGTGGGTTTTGTGCCGGGCAGACATGCGGGGGATAATACCCGCCGTACAATAGATCTAATAGATCTTCTTGACAGGTCTTCCCGCTCGGCACTAATCTTAAGTTTAGACACCAGAAGGCTTTTGATAGGCTGAATTAGCCTTATATGTTTGCCACCTTAAAAACATATGGTTTTAATGGCCCTTTCTTAAAAGCTTTAGAGGCTCTTTACTCCACTGTCACGGCTCAAGTACAGATGTCGTCCCTCCTGTTGCCTGGTTTCCCCATGACTAACGGGACTTGGCAGGGATGTCCTTTATCACCCTTACTTTTTATCCTGTGTCTGGAACCCCTGGCCAAGTCCATCCGTACTCATGCGGATGTTTGTGGGGTGGTGATGCGACAGGGAGAATATAAATTATCACTCTTTGCAGACAACATTCTGTTAACTATTACCAATCCGCTGATATCTCTCCCTTCCTTACACAAACTACTGACCTCCTTTGGTGCCATCTCCAGTTACAAAGTTAACACTTCCAAAACTGAAGCCTTTCCCATACATATTCCTCCGCCTCTGCTATCTCAGCTTAAAGACTTGTACCCTTATAAATGGTGCACTACCTCTCTTAAATATTTAGGTGTCTTACTTACCCCATCCTACTCGCTTTACTCTGCAAATTTTCCTCCTTTGATTTTAGACATTAATAAATCTCTATCGACTTGGACAAAATATCCTCTATCCCTATTAGGCAGGATCAATGTCCTCAAAATGTCTATTCTACCCAGGTTACTTTATCACTTTGAGACATTACCAATTGTCTTACCCTCCTCTCAAATGAAAGCACTTCAGAGGAATTTCTTAAAATTCATATGGAACGGCAAAGCCCACCGCATTGCAGGTTCGGTAGTATTTTCTCTGAGATCCAGGGGAGGTCTTTGAGCTCCGGACATCACTAAATATTACTACACCACACACTTGAGGGCTATCGCATTGTGGTCCTCTTTACATGCATCTAATCAATGGACTGCTATTGAAAAGGGAGTGCTATACCCGGTTCACCCATGTTCTCTGGTTTGGGGTGCCCCCCCTTCCCTGGATCCCATATACAAACGCCAATGCACTGTTACAATGGCTTTTACCTTAACCATTTGGCGTAAGTGTCTCAAAAACGACTCCCTCGCTTCGCCATGTTCTCCTCTTGCTAACGTGCTATTTAATCCGCTCATACCAGATAGCTTGTCCCTGGGTAGGGTCTTCCCATGGCTCACCGCATCCCTTTTTCAGCTCCAAAACCTAGTCCACCCCATTACACGAAAATTACATAGCTTCAAACACTTTATGTGAGAAATTTGGTATACCCCCCCCTATTTCTTCCATTTCTATACGCAGGTAAAACACTTCTTTCGCTCTAAATCCTCAACTCTGACCCTTGACATACCTACTCCTTTTGAATACCTATGTGCACAGGGTCCGCACCAAATTACACTTAATTTCGTATATCTACCGTATCCTCCATGAATCGACTCCCCTTGAGGAGACCACACATCATTATATGAGAAGATGGTCCCATATACTGAGCCGACCTATCATGGTAAAAATGTGTGGACAAGATTTGGTCCTCTATTTTTAAGTCTTCTAAATGTGTAACCCAGAGAGAGACATCCATTAAGATCCTTATGTTCTGGTACAGGTCTCCAGATGTAGTTCATAAATTTGACCCCTCGGGCTCGCCGCGCTGTTGGCGTTGCGGAACCGATACGGGTTCTTTATTTCACATTTTTTGGCAGTGTTCTCTGATACAACCCTTTTGGCGTGATGTGAGTGTACATCATACAGAAGGTAGTGGATGTGTTCCTCCCGTTGGATCCCTTGAACTGTTTGCTGAGTCTTCCCCTTTCAAACACAAACAAAAGAAAGAATCGGCTAATCTCCTATATTTTATTAGCCATCAAAAGGCTTATTCCACTGTGCTGGTCCAGATTCTTACGTCTGGTGGCTGAAATTCGAAGGATGGAGTTTCTCCGTACACGATTCCATCTTTCAATTTAATAAAACTTGGGAACCTTGGGATCAATTGAAATTTGGGTCACCTCTGCCAAACAACACGCCCTAAGTAATATTAATTTCTTACTATTCTTGCATGTATGCACTCCTTCCTTCTTTTTTTTTTCTCTCTATACACTGACTGATCCCTTATTGCTATCTCTAATGCTTATGCCATACCCTTCTTAGAAGTCCTGTGGTTTTGTGACTGCTTTTGAGTTTTAATATATATCCACGAGTTACCTGTTTTACATACTGATAAGAAGTGATACAGTCCACTCCTGTGTCCTGTATCCATGGACATCATTGGTTTACAATTACCTTTTCTTTTTATCTCAATATGTATGTTAACATTGCGTTGTTATTACCAGTGCGATGTACAATGTGTAACAAGATTGTATATTTTCTTTTAAAAATTTTATAAAAATACAATTATAAAAAAAGGAATGGTCAGCAATTTAGAATAATATGCACATATGGGTTATCCTAGGGAGGGATAGGAAGAGAGAGGGGGAAACAGAGGGGAAGCAAAGTAGTGCTAAAGGGTATAAACCGGTGTGATGCGGTATAAGGAACATTTTTCTGAATGGCTCTATTCGTTCCAGGGGGGAATTATAAGTGGTGTGTAGTTTAAGAGTAGGTGTCGGCTCTGGGGTCCAGAAGCCAGTACTGCCATTGGTTCTGAAATTTGTAAATTTTCAAATGATTTTTGGAGAAGAGATATTCCATGCCCAGGTGTTCATTGAGGATGTCAATGGTGATACATAAAGTGGGTGGATGGGTTTGTTTCCATAGCCGGGCAATGGAAAGTCGTGCAGCTATCGTGCAGTCGTGCAGGGCCAATTGGAAAGGCCTAGTCTGAAAAGAGCCATTTGTGGAGTAAGTGTATTAGACACATTAGTAACATCTTGTATAAGGGAGGGACATTCCCACCAAATGTAAAAAAAGGTGACCATATAACAATTTCTCCAACATTTCCGGAATTGATTTAGGAAAATGTGGGCTAGCTTTACAGGGGTGTAGTACCAAAAGTAGAACATTTTATTAATGGCATTTTTTGCCACTGGCACCATTGCCGTTTATACACAAGAAAAAATTAGGTTTATCCTTTACATCGTTTACAATTTTTGTCAAGCATGTTTAACTGTATAATATGTGCACAGTTTGATGTGTTTAATGAACATTATTGATGCAAATGTAACATTCCATTAGATGTACTAGGGTGGATACCCTCACTATGATCACTCAATTCTGTGTGCCTATGAAGAGACACATGGTTTTCCTTTTAGGCTGCTCTTCTGATTAAATAGATACGTGTTGTTTTGTAGTACACAAAAGTTAGCTTGAAAAACTAACAAGATTGTTTTACATCAATTTAGTTCACAGGAAGTGACACTGGAATTCTGACAAGAGAAAGTTATTTTTCCAGTACTTGATGAAAATGTGCTTGAAAAAATGAATGCATCCACCACATCTAAACCACAATATATTCTCTTAGCATCTATAACGCTCTTATGATGTGCAAAGACACCTGGGCACAAACCATTGCATACATCTAGTGAATTTTGCTATGACGCGAATGTGCTATCATCCAGACCAATGGCAGCTAAAAGGTTACATGCCTAAAATAAAAATGTCATTTTCTGTTTTTGTCCTATCTGACTGCTGTTAACAATTTTACATTTTGTTTCTCATGTAGGAATAAACCTGTGTGTAATATGAAGTAATAGCATAAAAAAGTGGAAGGTATCACAGTGTCCATGTACAGCTGGGCTTACTGTGATCAAGAACCATGTGTATGTGTGTACAATTCTATATGCTACTGACTGGAATCAAGGTCCCAATAAATAATACCTGCATGCTGCTCTGGCAGCACATATGTGTTTTTTTAACTGTTGCTTTGTTAGCACATGCTCACTTCAGTTCTTTTTTTGTAGTGGTGGTGGTGGTGGGTTAAGAACAAGTACAGAAATATTTTGGATGCTTAATGTATGTAGTAATCTAGATCCACACCATATGCATTGAACATCAGCATATGTTCACTATGCATCTGTAGTTGTACATCCATGTTCTTATCTATTGTAAGTCCACAATGCAAGCATACAATAGTGGATAATCTTACCTCTTGAATTAATAACTTGTCCAAAAAAAGTTAAGTGTTTTTGGTCCAATATGAGGCTGTGTGTGTCTTCATAACTTTGTTGTTCAGTACAGGTGCGATTGACCATGATTCATGCTGTTGACTTGCCCAACTGGAAAAAAATCTTAGTAAAGATTATCAAAAGATTGTTCTGTGGCAAGATACCTGTAACAGAAATTTTATTTATTTATTTATTTCAGGTACTTATATAGCGCCGTCAATTTACGCAGCGCTTTACATATATATATTATACATTCACATCAGTCCCTATACCCTCAAGGAGCTTACAATCTAAGGTCCCTAACTCACATTCATACCTATACTAGGGCCAATTTAGACAGGATCCAATTAACCTACCAGCATGTCTTTGGAGTGTGGGAGGAAACCGGAGTACCCGGAGGAAACCCACGCAGACACAGGGAGAACATGCAAACTCCAGGCAGGTAGTGTCGTGGTCGGGATTCGAACCAGCGACCCTTCTTACTGCTAGGCGAGAGTGCTACCCACTGCGCCACTGTGCCGCCCAAATAAGAAATAAAAAACACAGTTATTTTTTGTCACTTTATTTGACTATGTTTTCACCATTCAGTGTCAGAATTTTAAGTGTCTATTCCCTGTCTCATGTTGTGGTTCCTTCCACCAGTTCCTAACATCAACGCAGGACACAGCAGTCATGTAATGGCTGGTGGGAGTAGCCATTAAGTGTAGTCGGGAACCAGGCACCCAAAGTGTAATTCAAAAGATACACCACCAGAATTTTTCTTCTCAATAATCTTTATCCCACAGATTATATTGCAAAAAAAAAAAAAAAAACACTCAGCAAAACCTGTGCCTCCTTAACCAAAGCATTCACCCCTGGTAGGGGCTTCATAATGGATAATGATTCATTTCCATGATTAAAGACTTTAGTTTAGAAGTTTGGACTCACCACCTTTGGGAAAGGGATGCATTCACAGACTGTTTTTGCAGCGACCATTCTTTGGATTTTGTTTGGAAAGAAAGAGAGTTGCTTTAAATCTTGTCTATTTCTTAGTTTACACAAGTATGTCTGAACTTTGTCAAAGGGACCCTTATGCCGTGTACACATGATTGGACATTCCGACAACAAAATCCATGGATTTTTTCTGACAGATGTTGGCTCAAACTTGTCTTGCATACACACAGTCACACAAATGTTGTCGGAAATTCCCAATGTTAATAACGCGGTGATGTACAACACGTACGACAGCACTAGAAAAGGGAAGTTCAATACCAAGTGTGCCACCCTTTGGGCTCCTTCTACTAATCTCGTGTTAGTAGAAGTTTGGTGAGAGATGATTCGCGCTTTTCAGCCTAGTGCTTTTCCGATCGTTACTGCTCTTCAGTTTGTGCTTCTGGGTTCATATCTGGTTTTCAGTGCTTGCCCCCCCAAAGTGCACGCGAGGTCCGTATAAAATATATGGAGTACTTTGCGGGTAGGGGGGTCATTGATATGCCAGAAAATGTTTAATAAACATTAACATTTTTTTTTTTTTTAATTTAAACTGAAATAATATTTTCTTTGATTTACTGCTTGTGTTTCTTTTAGCTGTCTCCTAGGTTCTCCAATGGGCTTTTTTTTTTTTACATTTTCTTCACTAGTGCAAACATAATTTATTTGATACATGAGGTGACAATCTCTTCTTCAGCGAACTATTATTATGTTGTGGGTCTGCTACACACACACACCTTGTTTTTGTTGTTAATGTATGTAATGCATTACTGTTAAAAATATACATCATTTTCAGCACCATGAATGAATTTTGCAGAGTCACGAAAATAGCATGATTATGGCAAATTATAAAGCACTGTGGGAGTTATTTACTAAAGGAAAATCCACTTTGCACTACAAGTGCACTGCAAAAGTGCACTTGAAACTGCACTTAAAACTGCACTTGAAACTGCACTGCAAGTGCACTTGTAGTGCAAAGTGGATTTGCGTTTAATAAATAACCCCCATTTCAGTGTAAACACCAACTTAGTCCAAAAAATGATATTGAGCATTGAAAGAAGAAGCTACACATTGTTGAGTAGAAAACTTTTTACTCTGTGCACATTCACATGTGCGTTAGCAGGGGCGTCGGGAGGGGGTGGCTAGGGGGTGCTGAACCCCCGAATTGGTCCCCGAAAAGCCCCGAGTGTCAAGAAGGCACCGTTTAATTGTTAGCTCCGAGCGCCGCCGGCCGCTGACGAGCGGTGACCGATCTGATCCGAGTGCGGCCGAGTGTGGCCGAATGACATACAGGTCCCGCCTTCTGGAGCTATGATGGACATCCCACTGGTCCAATGCTGGGACCGCGGGACGTGTGACGTCCATCATAGGCGCTGCACGCTCCAGAAGGCGGGAATTACAATCTGCCGCGCCACATCACTGAGATCCCCGCTCCCTGCTCAGATAGATCAGGGCAGCGGAGGAGCGATCTGGCGAGATGTGCCACTGCCAGTGACTGCACCGATTATTGTAGAGGAGGCGGGGATGAGGATAACCTGAAGAGGAGCTGTGCTGGGGGCGGATGGCAGAGTGAAGAGCTCCGGATCTCGGTGTGTCTGATCATGGGCACCGGAGTGTGCAGCAGGAGGCAGAAGAGTCTTCTCCATACCGCCTTGTGCCTGCTGGCCGTGCTGGGACTGGGAGGCAGGCTCTACTTTGTATATCTACGTGCAGGACAAAGCCTGGAGCTCCAAGGTCCAGGCGATGAAATTCAAGCAGTCTCCTCTCCTCTCCTCTGGCTGCCTGCTGTGCCACATGATGCGTGGGCTGCACACCGCACACTACAGCTGAACTGAACTGCAGGACACATGAAGTCTGTCTCCTGGTCAGGTAGGTGAGGTCAGTGTATGTATGTCATGTTATGTTAGGTAGGTCAGTGTATGTTAGGTAGGTGTATGTATGTTAGGTAGGTCAGTGTATGTTAGGTAGGTCAGTGTATGTTAGGTAGGTCAGTGTATGTTAGGTGTATGTATGTCAGGTCAGTGTATGTTAGGTAGGTGTATGTATGTATGTCAGGTCAGTGTATGTTAGGTAGGTGTATGTATGTATGTATGTATGTCAGGTCAGTGTATGTTAGGTAGGTGTATGTATGTATGTCAGGTCAGTGTATGTATGTCAGGTCAGTGTAATTTAGGTAGGTGTATGTATGTATGTATGTATGTCAGGTCAGTGTATGTTAGGTAGGTGTATGTATGTATGTATGTCAGGTCAGTGTATGTTGGGTAGGTGTATGTATGTATGTCAGGTCAGTGTATGTTAGGTAGGTGTATGTATGTATGTCAGGTCAGTGTATGTTAGGTAGGTGTATGTATGTATGTCAGGTCAGTGTATGTTAGGTAGGTGAATGTATGTATGTCAGGTCAGTGTATGTTAGGTAGGTGTATGTATGTATGTATGTATGTATGTATGTCAGGTCAGTGTATGTTAGGTAGGTGTATGTATGTATGTCAGGTCAGTGTATGTATGTCAGGTCAGTGTATGTTAGGTAGGTGTATGTATGTATGTATGTCAGGTCAGTGTATGTTAGGTAGGTGTATGTATGTATGTATGTATGTCAGGTCAGTGTATGTTAGGTAGGTGTATGTATGTCAGGTCAGTGTATGTATGTATGTCAGGTCAGTGTATGTTAGGTAGGTGTATGTATGTATGTATGTCAGGTCAGTGTATGTTAGGTAGGTGTATGTATGTATGTATGTCAGGTCAGTGTATGTTAGGTAGGTGTATGTATGTATGTCAGGTCAGTGTATGTTAGGTAGGTGTATGTATGTATGTCAGGTCAGTGTATGTTAGGTAGGTGTATGTATGTATGTATGTATGTATGTATGTCAGGTCAGTGTATGTTAGGTAGGTGTATGTATGTATGTCAGGTCAGTGTATGTATGTCAGGTCAGTGTATGTTAGGTAGGTGTATGTATGTATGTATGTCAGGTCAGTGTATGTATGTCAGGTCAGTGTATGTTAGGTAGGTGTATGTATGTATGTCAGGTCAGTGTATGTTAGGTAGGTGTATGTATGTATGTATGTATGTATGTCAGGTCAGTGTATGTTAGGTAGGTGTATGTATGTCAGGTCAGTGTATGTATGTATGTCAGGTCAGTGTATGTTAGGTAGGTGTATGTATGTATGTATGTCAGGTCAGTGTATGTTAGGTAGGTGTATGTATGTATGTATGTCAGGTCAGTGTATGTTAGGTAGGTGTATGTATGTATGTCAGGTCAGTGTATGTTAGGTAGGTCAGTGTGTCAGGTAGTTGAGATTAGTGGTCAAAATTGATGGGCACTGCTAAGCCCCAGGCAGCAACCAGCAAGTAAGCTTACCCCCCGCCACACAAGCCCAGCGCTCAGCCAAAAAACCCTGTGCCATGACCACTCACGACCCCCCCATCGGTGCCAACATCGGACTTCGGGCTGAAGCCCCTGGTCTTTTTGCCACCTAGCAACGCCCCTGTGCGTTAGAAAATGTTTTTTGAACAAACCAACATATTTTAGTAATAACATTTTTGTTTTTGACAGTATAAATAGCCTTTTTTGTGTTAAAACAGGCATGTTTAAAACAATAAAACAATACTCAACTCAGGAACTTACAAAGTTCAAATATGACAAAGTGAAGGCAATATCAGACATTAGTATGTCCAAACTGTGTTGATCTTGCCTTCATTAGATGGATTGATGTCACCCCTGTGAAAGCCAAATTTTGAAGATGCACACAAATTGAGAGTCAAAATGGGGATTTCCCTCCTGATCCCATGCCTAATGTCAACGTGTGCTAGCTCTCATCATGGGGGATCAATGGATGTTTTTCAGGGGTGCAACCCCTTCCTCTCATCTACTTTATTTGCGAGGAAGGGGTTGCACCCCCAAAACGCGTACCTTGATATCCCGTGATGGCAGATAGCACATGTTGACACACTGTGTGCATCTTCAAAATTTGGCTTTCTAAAAAATATTTAAAATGTGTGAAAATACTAAAAATAAAAATAAACTAGAAGAATTTTGTGGTTTTTTAGATTTTGCCTAAAACATCAATGATGTTTTTGAATCTTTTTTCCACATCATTGATGTCTTCCTTGATCTTTTGTAAATCACAATTGCACACCATGATCTCCCCGATGAGGACGTGTGCACTTACACTTGTGAAATGCGAATCTTCTTCCACCACGTCCACATCACCTAAAATTAAAAAACACACCATGTATTATAAATACGCAGGCATCCATCTATTACCTGAAGCTGTGGTCTCAGACACTCACCTGTTGTGGTCACTATTTCGCCCACGTCATAAACCTCTCCTTCCTCCACATTTTCTGGTTGTGGTGTGGGGATTTGCTTTTCTTTAGGAGGTGGGGGGTCCCTGGTGTCCTCAGATGTCCCGAGTCTTTTCTCCCCTATGTGAATGAAAAAAATGTATACTTAGCACACAGATATTTGAAGCCAGAAATAGTAATATGAAACATTGCTTGGAAGTGTCGTACAATTGTCTTTTTTGGCAGAGTTCCAAGCTGAAGACATTATTTTTTTCCTTTTCTAAAGCTGGAATACTTACCTTTTTTGTACAATTTTCACACATGGAGACACCCCTAGTATCCACTGGAGCACCTGTGTGGGACACCCTAAAAAGTTTGTTCTGTTGTCCCACACTAGTGCTCCTGCATCCAGATGTGTAAACAGCTGCTGAGTGTCCTCTCCTTACACTAAATCAAGTTTGCATTTCATTCCAGTACAAACCCTTTTAGACAACAATGTCATAAACTTCTTTTAATACAAATAGGCCTGAACAAATGTAGTTAACCTGTATCTGCCAAAAACATTGTATTAGTGGGCGGACAAACAATGTTTACTACGAACAGGAACCTGAAAGTTGCCATTTTAAACTGTACCACAGTAAAGCACAGGGAGCAGCATGCAAGTACTAATAATAATAGGAACACACCACAACTACTTACTTTTTTGAAGAACTCTCTTAATCTTTCTGTACTGATCCTGCTCCCTCAATTTCAGATCGGACCAACGTTTCCTCAGTTGATCCTTGGATTGTCGTACCACAAAAATCCTGTGCAGACTTTTCACAACTTTAGCCATGATCTTGGCCTTTCTGACATTTGGGTTTGGGTAAGGTCCATGCTTCCCATCATAGTCGGCCCTCTTCAAGATGTCCACCATCTCCACTATCTCTATAAAGGACATATTTGAGGCCTTAAAACTCCTCCGGGATTGGGACGTTCGTGGCTCCGGCCTTTGGTCATTTGTGCTCTCTTCTGCATGCACTTGCTCTTTCTCAGCCATGTGCTCTCCCACTGCGCCGAAAGACAAGAGGTGGGGAATAGACTAGAAAGAATATCGGGGGTGGGCAGAGCTTCACGCATGTGCAGTGTATATAAAGCGTAACACACGTGCGTCATACGTATGATCTATTAGAGGAGGAAGGAGTATCAAAAGCGCTGATCGTTAGAATAAAGGTACAATTTTAATTTGGTGCATCAGTGGCCTATACTGCTTATAGATTGAGGCCTATATTGGGACAAGATTAGGAGAGATTAGCTTGACATTAGGGTTTGTCTTGTGTTGTGTCTTGCAGAGTAGGGATGAGCCGAACACCCCCCGGTTCGGTTCGCACCAGAACCTGCGAACTGACCGAAAGTTCGCACAAACGTTAGAACCCCATTGACGTCTATGGGACTCGAACGTTCGAAATCAAAAGTGCTAAATTTAAAGGCTAATTTGCATGGTATTGTCCTAAAAAGGGTTTGGGGACCCGGGTCCTACCCCAGGGGACATGTATCAATGCAAAAAAAACTTTTAAAAACGTCCATTTTTTCGGGAGCAGTGATTTTAATGATGCTGAAAGTAAAAAAAAAAAAAGTGAAATATTCCTTTTTAATATCGTACCTGGGGGGTGTCTATAGTATGCCTGTAAAGTGGCGCGTGTTTCCCGTGTTTAGAACAGTCCCTGCACCAAATGTCATTTTTAAAGGAAAAAATCTCATTTAAAACTGCTTGCGGGTTTAATGTAATGTCGGGTCCTGGCAATATGGATGAAAATCAGTGAGACAATATCCCCCAGTCCATTACCAGGCCCTTTGGGTCTTGTATGGATATTAAGGGGAACCCCGCACCCAAATTAAAATAAGGAAAGGTGTGGGGCCACCAGGCCCTATATACTCTGAACAGCAGTATACAGGCGGTGCAAAAAAGACAGGGACTGTAGGTTTGTTGTTAAGTAGAATCTGTTTGTCATTTTGAACGGGTACATTTTTAACGTGTTTAGCTCCAGCCAAAATATCTTTTTTAAGCTTTTTGGAAGACATAGGGAAGGGTTATCACCCCTGTGACATTTGTTTTGCTGTCTTTCCTCCTCTTTAGAAGATTTCACCTCACTTTTTGTCCCAATGACAAATGTTTTTTGAGAATTTGGGGTTTTTTGTGGAACAAGGATTGGAAAGCATCAGTGGAAAGGAGAAATGTTTTTCCCATATTAACTCTTACAGGAGAGAATTTCCCTTCCTAGGGGTAGATTTCATCTCACTTCCTGTTGTCTCCTTCCGTTTGCAAGTAGGAGTCGTTTGTAAGTTAGATGTTTAAAAGTAGGGGCCTGCCCTATATACTCAGCAGAAATTTGGGCCTTAGGTGTTGTTGTGGCCACAACAACGTAAGCCCTCACAGGGCCCTGCTGTGAAATATTAGATCAAGAATTGTAATTACATGCCCCTGTTGAACAGGGGCAGAAAAATTGGGCCTTTGGTGGTGGTGGTGGTGGTGGTGGTACTGGTGCCACAACACTGCAACCCCTCACAAACACTCTAGTTGGAACGCAGGAACGAGCCCTGCTGCAAAGTATTGCATCAAAAATTGTAATTACACGCCCCTGTTAAACAGGGGCAGAAAAATTGGGCCTTAGGCACTGGTGCTGGTACCACAACACTGCAACCCCTCACAGACACTCTAGTTGGAACGCAGGAACGAGCCCTGCTGCAAAGTATTGCATCAAAAATTGTAATTACACGCCCCTGTTAAACAGGGGCAGAAAAATTGGGCCTTAGGCACTGGTGCTGGTGCCACAACACTGCAACCCCTCACAGACACGCTAGTTGGAACACAGGAACGAGCCCTGCTGCAAAGTATTGCATCAAAAATTGTAATTATGCGCCCCTGTTAAACAGGGGCAGAAAAATGGGGCCTTAGGCACTGGTGCTGGTGCCACAACACTGCAACCCCTCACAGACACTCTAGTTGGAACGCAGGAACGAGCCCTGCTGCAAAGTATTGCATCAAAAATTGTAACTACACGCCCCTGTTAAACAGGGGCTGAAAAATTGTGCCTTAGGCACTGGTGGTGGCGCCCAGAACCAAAAATTTTCTTACAAGCTATCAGCGTGATGATTGAGGAGGAAGAGGATAATTACTCAGGGATAGTCACTCAGCATCAGCATAAGCAGTCTTTGAAGGGATCTGAGATTTAAAAAAAAAATTATTCAGTTACATCAGCATCAGGTGCTTGGTAGCTGGTGGTGATCCAAGACTGATTCATTTTTATGAAGGTCAGTTGATCGACCGAGTCGGTGGACAGGCGCACCCTGTGATCAGTTACCACACCTCCAGCAGCACTGAATGTGCGTTCCGAAAGAACGCTGGATGCAGGACAGGCCAGTAGCTCAATTGCATACTGTGCAAGCTCTGGCCAGTGATCCATCCTCAAGACCCAGTAACCCAGAGGATTTTTGGTGGGAAAGGTGTCCAAGTCTGATCTTGCCCCTAAGTATTCCTGCACCATGTAAAACAGACGCTGGCGATGGTTGCTGGAACTGATCATACCTTGGGACTACGGACCAAAAAATTGTCTGAACGCATCGGTCAGACGGCCACCTTCTCCACCGCTCCTTCTTTGACTGACCGAAGCCTCAGCAACACGTTGTCCAGAAACAGGAGTTTGTAACCTCCCAGTCTCTGGGAACGCGTTTTACAGACCTTTCTGATAGGCCTCCCGAAGATGTTTCATCCTCTGCTCCTTCTGCGATGGCAAGATAAGGTCCGCAACCTTACCCTTGTAACGTGGATCAAGGAGGGTTGCCAGCCAGTATTGGTCCTTCTCCTTGATACCACGAATACGAGGATCCTTACACAGGCTTTGCAGGATCAGGGAGGCCATGCAGCGTAGGTTTGCTGAGGCATTCGGTCCGGAGTCCTCTGGGTCACTAAGGACGACATGGTCCGCAGCCACCTCCTCCCAGCCACGTACAAGTCCATGTGTTTCTTGGGACTGATCCCTTAAAGACTGCTGCTGATGCTGAGTGCCAGGCTCCACCTCCATACTGACACAATCTTCCTCCTCCTCCTCCTCCTCCTCGTCCTCTTCCTGTGTGATCGGCGGGCACGCAGGAACACTGTCTGGATAAAGGGGGCCTTGAGAGCTAAGGAAGTCCTCCTCTTTCTGCCTCTGTTCTGCCTCAAGTGCCCTGTCCATTATTCCACGCAGCGTGTGCTCCAACAGGTGGACAAGGGGGACAGTGTCACTGATGCATGCACTGTCACTGCTCACCATCCTCGTGGCCTCCTCAAATGGTGACAGGACAGTGCATGCATCCCTGATCATGGCCCACTGGCGTGGGGAAAAAAAACAAGCTCCCCTGACCCTGTCCTGGTGCCATAGTCGCACAGGTACTCATTGATGGCCCTCTGCTGCGTGTGCAGCCGCTGCAGCATTGCCAACGTTGAGTTCCACCTGGTGGGCATGTCACAGATTAGGTGGTTCTTGGGCAGGTTAAACTCCTTTTGGAGGTCCGTCAGCCGAGCACTGGCATTATATGACCGGCGGAAATGCACACAGACTTTCCTGGCCTGCCTCAGGACATCCTGTAAGCCCGGGTACCTACCCAAGAACCGCTGCACCACCAAGTTAAGGACGTGAGCCAAACAGGGCACATGGGTCATTTGTCCCTGTCGGAGGGCAGAGAGGAGGTTGGTGCCATTGTCGCAAACCACCATTCCTGCCTTAAGTTGGCATGGCGTCAATCACCTCTGAACCTGCCCCTGCAGAGCTGACAGAACCTCTGCCCCAGTGTGGCTCCTGTCCCCCAAGCACACCAGCTCAAGCACCGCATGGCATCTTTTGGCCTGCGTACTTGTGTAGCCCCTTGAACGGCTACGGAGCACCGCTGGTTCCGAGGACAAAGCACAGGAAGAGGCCATGGAGGAAGAAGAAGAGGAGGGGGTGGAGGAGAGAGGTGTGTCACAATCATTAGCATTTTGGAGGCGTGGTGGTGGAACAACCTCCAACAATACTGCACCTTGTCCTGCATCCTTCCCAGCTGCCAGCAGAGTCACCCAATGCGCCGTGAAACCTAGGTAACGTCCCTGTCCATGCCTGCTGGACCATGAGTCAGTGGTAATATGCACCTTACCGCTGACCGCCCTGTCCAGCGAGGCATGGACATTGCCTTCCACATGCTGGTAGAGAGCCGGAATTGCCTTCCGTGAGAAAAAAGTGGCGTTTGGGTACCTGCCACTGAGGAACCGCACATTCCACAAACTCACGGAAGGGGGCAGAGTCTACCAACTGAAAAGGCAGCAGTTGAAGTGCTAGCAATTTTGCCAAGATGGCATTCAACCTCTGGGCATGTGGATGGCTGGGAGCAAACTTCTTTCGGCGGTGCAGCAGCTGGGGCAGGGAAATTTGCCTGGTACAATCTGACGTCGGTGTACCAAAAGCAGATTGCCCACATGTACTTGGCTGTGACACACATAATTCTACACCTTCATTCCTCTCAGTGCAGGTCTCAGAGAGGACTGAAGGTATAGTGGGGTTGGAAATCTCAGCTGATGAGGAGCAAGGAGAGGTCCTCTTTGTTCTTTGGTGTGGGTCTTTTAGATACGCTTGCCAACGAACTGCATGGCAGGTCAACATATGTCTGGTCATGCATGTGGCACCCAAGCGGGAGATGTTTTGGCCACGCAAGATACGCTTGAGACATATGTTGCAAATAGCAGCGGTGCGATCTGATGCACTCGTCTCAAAAAAGGCCCACACCAAAGAACTTTTTGAATAACGTGCAGAGACTGCAGCGCCCTGCACATGTGGAGCTTTGGGGTGTGATGCAGTCAATGTGCTGCCCTTATGATGTGCCACCTCCTCCTCCTCCACCTCTCTCCTATCAGGCACCCACGTTGAGTCAGTAACCTCATCATCCCCTCCCTCCTCATCACTGGAGCAAACCTGGCAGTATGCTGCAGCAGAGGGAGCATGACTGCCAGATTGCTGTCCTTCTTGGGCACCCCCTCTGTCCGTGCTCATGTTACTGCCTTCATCGAGCTCAGTATCATCATCAGAGCCTTCCAAACGCTGGGCATCCTCCTGGAGCATGTACCCAACACTGTGGTCAAACAGTTCGAGGGACTCCTCAGGAGGACATGGTGGGGCTAGGGAAGGAGTCACTGATGACATTGAGCCAAGGGAAGAGGCCGCTGCTTTTCCAGACAAAGTACCCTGGGCATGGGTGAGAGAGGATGAGGAGGATGAGGACGGCTTGGTCATCCACTCGACCCAGTCTTCCGCATGTTGCGGCTCAACACGGCCAGCTGCCGAAAAAAAGGCCAAGCTTGTCCCACGGCCACATGCTGATGAGGATGCACCGTCTCCACGACCAGCACTAGACACAGAGCCTGCTTGCCCTCTCTTATTGGCTTGTGACTGTCTACCTCTCCTTCTTGGCCTTCCAGACATACTAATGGCCTGTAGCTGCACTAAGCTGGGATATATATATATATATATATATATATATATATATATATATATATATATGTACTGATACTGCAGCTAGCAAAATCAACTGCCTGCCTGTAGTGTGAGAACACCACCAACCTTCTACAGGTAGCTTTAGCTGAACACTGTGAGGTGGACGCACCCCACTAACTTGTAGGTTTAGCTTAACACTGTGAACAGGACACACCCCACTAACTTGTAGGTTTAGCTGAACACTGTGAACAGGGCGCACCCCACTAACTTGTAGGTTTAGCTGAACACCGTGAGCAGGACGCACCCCACTAACTTGTAGGTTTAGCTGAACACTGTGAGGTGGACGCACCACACTAACTTGTAGGTTTAGCTGAACACTGTGAGCAGGGCGCACCCCACTAACTTGTAGGTTTAGCTGAACACGGTGAGCAGGATGCACTGCACTAACTGTAAATAGTCTAGCTGCCTGACTGTGGTACTAATAGGATCAAAAGAACACCAGTAATTTTCTTCAGGTAGCTGTATATACTGTAACAAGACAAGCCTGCCTGTCAGTAAGAAGATAACAGGAACGGAGCTAGCTGAACACTGTGAGCAGGACGCACTGCTCTAACTTGTAGGTTTAGCTGAACACTGTGAGGTGGACGCACCCCACTAACTTGTAGGTTTAGCTGAACACTGTGAGCAGGACGCACTGCACTAACTGTAAATAGTCTAGCTGCCTGACTGTGGTACTAATAGGATCAAAAGAACACCAGTAATTTTCTTCAGGTAGCTGTATATACTGTAACAAGACAAGCCTGCCTGTCAGTAAGAAGATAACAGGAACGGATCTAGCTGAACACTGTGAGCAGGACGCACTGCACTAACTTGTAGGTTTAGCTGAACACTGTGAGGTGGATGCACCCCACTAACTTGTAGGTTTAGCTGAACACTGTGAGCAGGACGCACTGCACTAACTGTAAATAGTCTAGCTGCCTGACTGTGGTACTAATAGGATCAAAAAAACACCAGTAATTTTCTTCAGGTAGCTGTATATACTGTAACAAGACAAGCTTGCCTGTCAGTAAGAAGATAACAGGAACGGATCTAGCTGAACACTGTGAGCAGGACGCACCCCACTAACTTGTAGATTTAGCTGAACACTGTGAGCAGGACGCACCCCACTAACTTGTAGGTTTAGCTGAACACTGTGAGCAGGACGCACTGCACTAACTGTAAATAGTCTAGCTGCCTGACTGTGGTACTAATAGGATCAAAAGAACACCAGCAATTTTCTTCAGGTAGCTGTATATACTGTAACAAGACAAGCCTGCCTGTCAGTAAGAAGATAACAGGAACGGATCTAGCTGAACACTGTGAGCAGGACGCACTGCACTAACTTGTAGGTTTAGCTGAACACTCTGAGCAGGACGCACCCCACTAAATTGTAGGTTTAGCTGAACACTGTGAGGTGGACGCACCACACTAACTTGTAGGTTTAGCTGAACACTGTGAGCAGGACGCACCGCACTAACTTGTAGGTTTAGCTGAACACTGTGAGCAGGATGCACCCCACTAACTTGTAGGTTTAGCTGAACACTGTGAGCAGGACGCACCCCACTAACTTGTAGTTTTAGCTGAACACTGTGAGCAGGACGCACTGCACTAACTGTAAATAGTCTAGCTGCCTGACTGTGGTACTTATAGGATCAAAAGAACACCAGCAATTTTCTTCAGGTTGCTGTATATACTGTAACAAGACAAGCCTGCCTGTCAGTAAGAAGATAACAGGAACGGATCTAGCTGAACACTGTGAGCAGGACGCACTGCACTAACTGTAAATAGTCTAGCTGCCTGACTGTGGTACTAATAGGATCAAAAGAACACCAGTAATTTTCTTCAGGTAGCTGTAAATACTGTAACAAGACAAGCCTGCCTGTCAGTAGGAAGATAACAAGAATGGATCTAGCTAAACTGAATACAGTGTATATATATATATATGCAACACCTGGGATGCATATATATACACAATACACTGTAAGTGCAGCTAACTGACTGACTGTTCTGCCTAATCTATCTAGCTCAAATCAAATGTCACTGTCTGTCTCTCTCTCTCTCTCTCTCAATGAACGCCGGAACACACACTACACAGGGCCGCCGTGCAGGCGGCCTTATATAGTGTGGGGCGTGTACTAAATCCCCTGAGCCATAATTGGCCAAAGCCTCCTTGGCTTTGGCCAATTACGGCTCTCTGTTCAGGCGGCGCTGTGATTGGCCAAGCATGCGGGTCATAGTGCATGCTTGGCCAATCATCAGCCAGCAATGCACTGCGATGCCGCAGTGAATTATGGGCCGTGACGCGCCACACAAATTTGGATTGAACGGCCCATATCGTTCGCAATTCGGCGAACGGGCGAACAGACGATGTTCGAGTCGAACATGGGTTCGACTCGAACACGAAGCTCATCCCTATTGCAGAGAAAATGGATGGGTTCAATGACCACAACTTCCTCCCCATATTCATAGACATGTACAGGGAGCTGCCCTGTCTATGGCAGGTGAAACATATGACTGCGCTTTCTGTCAGACCAGACTGAAGTCAGGCACTCCCTCTCAACCCTTCCTTCCACTCTTCCTTCCATGCTTCCTTCCACCCCAGCTGAGGCTTGCAATGTCCAACCTGGGCCTTCCAGCCAGGAAGAAGAAGTGGAGGAGCCCGGCTTGAGTCAGGTATAGCATTGTTCAACATATTTCTGGTTGTAAAATTAATGATGTTAACTAGATGTTATTATTGATCACTAATTGCCGATTTAATAAAATGTTTTACATATCAATAGACAGTAGTGGCCAAAAATGTTTGGGACAAGAAGGAAAATTGCAGGGGTCAGAATAATAGTCTTTTCTATTTGGTAACATTCAATTTGCAACAGTCATGAGCTGAAAATTGTGTGTGATTGACGAACCAAATACCAAAACGATGTTCTTTTTTCCTACACAGGAAAGCCTCAGCCAGGAGGAGGGTGTGGAATGTGGCAGTCAGGAGGAGGCTGTGGAATGTGGCAGCCAGGAGGTGGCGGGGGTAAGTGGCAGCTAGGAGGTGGCCGGGCCCATTAGTAGCCTGACAGAATCCCAGGTCTCTCCCCTCCGCCTTCCAATCAAAAGGCCCAGGAAGGGGAGTAATGTGCAGGAGGCAGCCCTTGGGCTGATTCGGGAGGCTAAGGCAGCCCTCAGAGCCAGCCCCACTCTTCAAGAGGCCTTTGCCTGTATGACTGCCAGCAAAATGCAGGAAATGGAGGAGGGCCAACGTCTCTTGTGTGAGGAAATTATGTATACAATGCTAAATAAGGAGTTGAGGGGCCAAATCACAACCAAAACACACCTGTGTGAGATGGACCATCCTCCTCCTCCTCCACCTCCTGCCACACCTCCAACACCACAGCCACAGCCTGGGCGCAAGCGGTGAAGGAATAGTGGAAGAAAGACAAGAAAGTGATGGCCTGGGTTCAGTCTGGTCTGACAAAAGACACAGGCTGTGGTATGACCACAGCCTGGGGACATATATGTCATCTGCTGCTGTTCTATCCTGATCTCTTGTAGTCCGGGACCGGATTGTGCTCACTATTATATGGACTCCTCAGGCTACCAATTTTGGGGGTAAAATAGTTGATGTGTGCCCTGGGGTACAAAAGCTTTGCCAATTTCCCCAGTTTCTTCAGCGTTGCCTTCCTCTTTTTTTTATTATGACCCATAATAAATGGCTATTTTCTATTTACAAATACTTGCCTATGTGTTTTACTTCAAAAAGGACAGTTTGTTTGTGAGTAGGCAGGTACATTTCCAAAATACAATGTCAAATTAACAAGGGACACCAACACAAACCAACCTCCTTGAGGTTAAAAAAATACAAGATAATAATGGTGTTGTGGTAACCTGACACACAAAATAAAAAACAATATTATGGAGAGCACTAGAAAAAAAAACAAGGAGTTCTTGATAAAAAAAAAACACTATAAACCAAAATTAAATAAATTATTATGGAGATCTGACGAAAACCAAAAAATAAAATATTCAGGAGATCACGAGAAACAATAAAGACATAATTTTTTCAGAACTCACTGTATGAATATCAGCAATAGGGATGAGCTGAACACCCCCCGGTTCGGTTCGCACCAGAACCTGCGAACGGACCGAAAATTTCCACGAACGTTAGAACCCCATTGAAGTCTATGGGACTCGAATGGTCGAAATCAAAAGCTAATTTTAAAGGCTAATTTGAATGGTATTGTCCTAAAAAGGGTCTGGGGACCCGGGTCCTGCCCCAGGGGACATGTATCAATGCAAAAAAAAGTTTTAAAAACGGACGTTTTTTCGGGAGCAGTGATTTTAATGATGCTTAAAGTGAAAAAAAGTGAAATATTCCTTTAAATATCGTACCTGGGGGGTGTCTATAGTATGCCTGTAAAGTGGCGTGTGTTTCCCGTGCTTAGAACAGTCCCTGCACAAAATGACACTTTTAAAGTAACAAAAGTCATTTAAAACTGCTGACGGCTTTAATGTAATGTCCGGTCCCGGTATATGGATGAAAATCAGTGAGACAAATGGCATGGGTACCCCCGCCCACCAGTCCAGTACCAGGTCCTTTAGGTCTTGTATGGATATTAAGGGGAACCCCGCACCCAAATTAAAAAAAGGAAAGGCGTGGGGCCCCAGGCCCTCTGAACAGCAGTATACAGGCGGTGCAAACAAGACAGGTACTGTAGGTTTGTTTTTAAGTAGAATCTGTTTGTAATTTTGAACTGGTACATTTTTAAAGTGTAGCTCCAGCCAAAAAATCTATTTTTAAGATTTTTGGAAAACATAGGGAAGAGTTATAACCCCTGTGATATTTGTTTTGCTGTCTGTGCACCTCTTCAGAAGATTTTACCTCACTTTCTGTCCCAATGACAAATGTTTTTTTGACAATTTGGGGTTTTTAGTGAAACAAGGATTGGTGATAAAGCATCAGTGGAGAGGAGACACCTTTTTCCCATATTAACTCTTACAGGAGAGAATTTCCCTTCTTAGGGGTAGATTTCATCTCACTTCCTGTTGTCTCCTTCTGTTTGCAAGTAGGAGTCATTTGTAAGTTGGATGTTTGAAAGTAGGGGCCTGCCCTATATACTCTGCAGAAATTGGGGCCTTAGGTGTTGGTGTTGCCACAACACTGTAAGCCCTCAAAGTTACTCTTGGTGGGCGCAGGAATGGGCTCTGCTGTGAAATATTAGATCAAGAATTGTAATTACATGCTCCTGTTGAACAGGGGCAGAAAAATTGGGCCTTTGGTGGTGATGGTGGTGGTGTTGCCACAACACTAAATCCTCACAGTTACTCTTGCTGGGAGATGGAACGGGCCCTGCTGTGAAATATTAGATCAAGAATTGTAATTACATGCACCTGTTGAACAGGGGCAGAAAAATTTGGCCTTTGGTGGTGGTGATGCTGGTGCCACAACACTGTAAGTCCTCACAGTTACTCTTGGTGGGCGCAGAAACGGGCCCTGCTGCAAAGTATTGCATCAAAAACTGTAATTACACACCCCTGTTAAACAGGGGCTGAAAAATTGGGCCTTAGGCACTGGTGCTGGTGCCACAACACTGCAACCCCTCACAAATACTCTAGTTGAGTGCAGCAACAAACCTTCCTTGCAAAATATTGCATCAAAAATTGTAATTACACGCCCCTGTTAAACATGGGCTGCAAAATTGGGCCTTAGGCACTGGTGCTGGTGCCACAACACTGCAACCCCTCACAGATACTCTAGTTGGAGTGCAGGAACAAGCCCTGCTGCAAAGTATTGCATCAAAAATTGTAATTACACTCCCCTGTTAAGCAGGGGCTGAAAAATTGGGCCTCAGGCACTGGTGCTGGTGCCACAAGACTGCAACCCCTCACAGATACTCTAGTTGGAGCGCAGGAACAAGCCCAGCTGCAAAGTATTGCATCAAAAATTGTAATTACATGCCCCTGTTAAACAGGGGCTGAAAAATTGGGCCTTAGGCACTGGTGCTGGTGCCACAACATTGCAACCCCGCACAAATACTCTATTTGAGTGCATCAATGAACCCTCCTTGCAAAATATTGCATCAAAAATTGTAATTACACACCCCTGTTAAACAGGGGCTGAAAAATTGGGCCTTAGCCACTGGTGGCGGCGCCCAGAACCAAAAATATTCTTGCAAGCTATCAGCATGATCATTGAAGAAGAAGAGGATAGTCACTCGACATAACAGGATAGTCATTCAGCATCAGCATAGGCAGTCTTGAAGAGATCTGACATTTAAAAAAAAATGATTCGGTTACATCAGCATCAGGTGCTTGGTAGCTGGTGGTGATCCAAGACTGATTCATTTTTGTGAAGGTCAGTCGATCGACCGAGTCGGTGGACAGGCGCACCCTGTGATCGGTGACAAAACCTCCAGCAGCACTGAATGCGTGTTCTGAAAGAACGCTGGATGCAGGACAGGCCAGTAGCTCAATTGCATACTGTGCAAGCTCTGGCCAGTGATCCATCCTCAAGACCCAGTAACCCAGAGGATTTTCAGTGGGAAAGGTGTCCAAGTCAGATCTTGCCCCTAGGTATTCCTGCACCATGTAAAACAGAC
Source organism: Aquarana catesbeiana (assembly GCF_042186555.1). NCBI lineage: Eukaryota > Metazoa > Chordata > Amphibia > Anura > Ranidae > Aquarana > Aquarana catesbeiana. The sequence goes on from NC_133334.1 coordinate 121,987,006, forward strand.
GCTGGTGATGGTTGCTGGAACCGATCATACCTTGGGGCTGCGGACTAAAAAATTGTCTGAACGCATCGGTCAGACGGCCACCTTCTCCACCGCTCCTTCTTTGACTGACCAAAGCCTCAGCAACACGTTGTCCAGAAACAGGAGTTTGTAACCTCCCAGTCTCTGGGAACGCATTGCACAGACCTTTCTGCAAGGCCTCCCGAAGATGTTTCATCCTCTGCTCCCTCTGCGACGGCAAGATAAGGTCCGCAACCTTACCCTTGTAACGTGGATCAAGGAGGGTTGCCAGCCAGTATTGATCCCTCTCCCTGATACCACGAATACGAGGATCTTTCCGCAGGCTTTGCAGGATCAGGGAGGCCATGCATCGTAGGTTTGCTGAGGCATTCAGTCCAGAGTCCTCTGGGTCACTAAAGACGACATGATCCGCAGCCACCTCCTCCCAGCCACATACAAGTCCATGGGTTTCTTAGGACTGTAAATGATCCCTTAAAGACTGCTGCTGATGCCGAGTGCCAGGCTCCACCTCCATGCTGACACAATCCTCCTCTTCCTCCTCCTCCTCGTCCTCTTCCTGTGTGATCGGCAGGCACGCAGGAACACTGTCTGGATAAAGGGGGCATTGAGAGTTAAGGAAGTCCTCCTCTTCCTGCCTCTGTTCTGCCTCAAGTTGCCTGTCCATTATTCCATGCAGCGTGTGCTCCAACAGGTGGACAAGGGGGACAGTGTCACTGATGCATGCACTATCACTGCTCACCATCTTCGTGTGTTGTCCCTGTTACCGAGACCCACAACCCGGTAAACAGACACTCCTGGCGGCGAGATGAGCAGCAAGCAGATGGCGGTGGATCGCCTCAAGGAGTTCTCATGATCCGACAGGCAAGACGGCGGGTGAAGCCCTCCACAGACACGGAGCGTCGGAACATCAGCTCTGGAGATCCAGAAGCCCAGCATGCCCCAGCCGCAGGCTGAGAAGCCAGAAAAGTGGGAGAAACTGCCTAAGCTTACACTGGATCAGATGAATTCACAATTAATGGAGGCCATCCACTCAAGCAATGCAGCCCTGACAGGTAAAATGGATGAAATTAAAAATGACATAGGACTGATCAGACATGATATGCAGAGTATGAGAGACAGGATGACAAAAGTGGAAAATAGGATAGCTATACTGGAAGATGCAGTTAACCCTATGCCCAAAATTAGCAGAAAAGCAAATTGCTACATGGCAACAAAAAACAGACGATTTTGAGAATCGCATGCACCACAATAATTTAAGAATAGTCGGTTTACCAGAGAAAGTGGAGGGATTTAACCCTGGAGATTTTATAGAAAAGTGGTTGAAAAATGTATTTCCAGATATGGAGGTCTCAACATCATTTGCAGTGGAAAGAGCACACAGGGTGCCGGCAGCAACACCAAAGCCAGGGCTCCCTCCCAGACCTTTGTTGGCGCGATTATTGAATTGTAGAGACAGAGATGTGATTTTGCGGAAAGCAAGACAAAAGGGAGAGATTCATTATGAGAACAGCAAAGTGTCAATATTCCCGGCCTTCTCCTTAGAGCTACAAAAGCAAAGGGCTACTTTTTATGAGGTAAAACGGAGTTTGAGAGAGGCAGGAATTGAATATTCTATGGCGTACCCAGCATGGTTGAGAGTGGAGGAAGGAGGAAAGACTATGTAGCTTAGTACAGTGGAACAAGCCAAAGATTAGATGCAGACTGTTAAATTACTACCTTATTAAAAGAAAAGAAAAATGGGGGCTGAGGAAAACCCCCAAAATATAGACATTATGGGGGGGTCTATGTTTTTTTTTTTTTTTATTATTATGAAGGAACAGGGGGAGGAGGTTTTTTTTTTTTGTCTTTTTTTTTCCTTGGTATAAATGAAAAGCTTTTTTTTTTTCTTTTTTTTTGTGGATGGGTGGGTTGGACCCCCCCTGGGGCCCCCTGCTATATATATGGGCACCCAGGGGGGCTGCTCTTTCACCCTAACCCTCTCTTTTTCTCCTTCTGGAGGGGTATTGGTTTATATTTTTGGATTGATGAGACTTTTCTTTCTTTTTTTACTTTTTTTTTGTGTGGACTGGGGGGGGTGTGGTGGTTTGGGGCATGGGTGATACACGGGGTGAGTGAATCCTAAAGGATAGAGTACACATGAGTGGATTGAGAAGGAGGGGGAAGGGAAGGTATATACACTAAAGATAAAAAGTATAAACACAAGTAAACACAACACCGAAGGAAGGAGTTTTGGGGGGAGTTTTGGGGGGTAGATTATGAACAGGGGGAGATAAGGGGGAGGGGGAGAGAAGGGGGGGGTTAAAAGTTGGAGAGTAACACAAGAGGGAGATTAAAATGGAATATGGATGACACACAAGGATCAGGATACACAGGTAATATAGGAGATATTTGGAAGCACATAGCACTGGGTGGGGGGGGAGAGATGTATATGAAACATTCACATGTATAGGAAGTGTTATGGGAGTGCAAATAGATGGGGGGTTTAAGTGTGATAGGGTATGGGTGTGAGTTGAAAAGGAAGGAAATGTATATAGATGTATATGAGTATTTATAGGTAGGTGCAGGTGAGTATATATACGGGTGTTTTTTTTTTCTTCTTCTTCCCCCTGTCCTCATACTCTTTCTTAAGAAAAGGAGGGGGGGTCGAGGAGCAGATACAAGCTGAAACAAATTACCTATATAAGGGCAAAATGCACTATGTCGGTAATGCCCTAAAAAATTTTAAATGGGTGAATGAAGATGATTGGATGAATGGAGGGGGTAGGAGGGAGGGGTATGTAGAAAGGAGAAAGGTCACAAGGGAATTTAGGATTCCTGGTGAAAGGAAGGGCAAAACAAAAAAACAAATATGAGTAATCAGTATACATTTTTGTCATGGAATGTGAGAGGTATGGGTACGCAATTAAAACGAACACAGGTTTTTACAGAAATTAGTAAAGTGAAAGCCAAAATAATTTGCATTCAAGAAACACACTTGACTAAAGAAAGATTGGACTATTTAAAAAAGCCCTGGATACAGTGGTCAAGTCATTCATGTCATACAACATATTCAAGAGGGGTTTCCCTTATGGTGCATCGAGCGGTGACATGGGAGTTCATCAGGGTAAAGAGAGACCCGGATGGGAGATATGTCTTCGTCTTTGCCCTGATGCACTCACTGCCATTTGTAATTATGGGAATATATAATCCCCCACCTGCTACGATGGCAGTATTGAAGGAAGCAATGTTATTTATGTCAGAGTATCCAGAGGGAGGCACATGTTGTTTGTATGTGAGATTTTAATATGTGTTTAAATCCAAAGAAAGATAGGTTTGGGAGGAATATTCAGAGAGGAACAGTAGGATCCAGGGTGCTGGAAAAATTTATAAAGGAAGTTGCATGGGCTGATCTTTGGAGGATTAGAAACCCAGAAGCTAGCGCTTATTCGTGGCATGCACCAGGGAGAGGTTGCATGTCTAGAATAGACCTGGCTCTGGGGAATGAGAAGATACTCCCAATAGTGCAATCTGCCACTTATAGGCCTAGTGGAGTGTCCGATCACTCTGGGTTGACCTTTGATTTAAAAATAGGGCTTAGAGGAAGACGTCCGGGCTACAGGATACAATCTCGATGGTTAACCCAGATTGGATTAAATGATAGAATACCAGAGCAGCTGGAAATGTTTTTGGAAGCGCATGGAGAAAAATGGGGGGAATGCTGTGGGATACCTTTAAGGCGTTTATAAGAGGTATAACAAGATCTACAATATCATATATAAAACATACCAATAGACAGGAAGAAGAGGAAGAGGGGTGCGCACAGGCAGAAACTGAGTTTATAACCAATCCTTCAAATATAAATCAGATAAGATGGGCAGGACTAGTGCGCCAATATAAGAACCAATTAATAATTAATGCTTGAGCAAGGACATCAAGCTAATAGGATACTGAACTTCTTGATAAAACAACAGACCCCATCATTGGCGATTTCAGAAGTGAGAAATGAGAAAGGGGAGATCGTAAACACATTAGAGGAGATACTCATGAGCTTCCAAAAATACTATGTTAATATGTATACATCAACATTGTCCTGTACAGGAGAGGAGATAGAGGAATATTTAGGAGACGTATGCCCTGTACACACGGTCGGACATTGATCGGACATTCCGACAACAAAATCCATGGATTTTTTCCGACGGATGTTGGCTCAAACTTGTCTTGCATACACACGGTCACACAAAGTTGTCGGAAAATCCGTTCGTTCTGAACGCGGTGACGTAAAACACGTACATCGGGACTATAAATGGGGCAGTAGCCAATAGCTTTCATCTCTTAATTTATTCTGAGCATGCGTGGCACTTTGTGCGTCGGATTTGTGTACACACAATCGGAATTTCCGACAACGGATTTTGTTGTCAGAAAATTTTATAGCAAGCTCTCAAACTTTGTGTGTCAGAAATTCCTATGGAAAATGTGTGATGGAGCCTACACACGGTCGGAATTTCCGACAACAAGGTCCTATCACACATTCTCCATCGGAAAATCCTATCGTGTGTTCAGGGCATTAGACTTCCTCAAATTAACAGAAGAGCAAAAGGTGGAGATGGAGAGAGATATAGAGGAAGAGGAAGTACGAGAAGCCATCTTCTCGATGGGAAGGGGTAAATCTCCAGGACCAGATGGTATACTGCTGGAAATGTACCAGCGATATGTAGAGATTATGGCACTAGCTCTAACCAAAATGTATAGAGAGATATTTCTTCAGGGAGACATGCCCCCCACCATGTACGAGGCAACAGTTATATTAATACCTAAACCCAATAAAGATAGAGCTGATTGTGTGTCATACAGACCAATTTCATTATTGAATATAGATTACAATATTTTGGCAAAAATACTTGCCAAAAGGCTCAACAAAGTAATCTTATCCATTGTGTCAGATGACCAAACCAGATTTATGCCAGGGAAATCTACCTCAATCAATATTAGAAGAACCCAGTTTATGGTACAGATGAGAGAGTTTATTCCGGAGACAAGTGCCTTGGCATTGTTGGATACGGCCAAGACATTTGATTCCATAGAATAGGAATTTTTACAGATAGTACTGAAAAAAAATGGATTTGGGGAAAAATTTAGAAAATGGGTAAGAATAATTTATAAACAACCATGTTCAAACCTACTAATACATGGGACACTATCTTCCACAATAAAATTATATAGGGGAACAAGACAGGGGTGTCCATTGTCCCCTCAGATATTTCCCTTGGCAATTGAGGCACTGGCAAATAGATTTAGACAATCAAAAAAGTACAAAGGGATTAAAGTGGGGGAAAAAATAGAACATATAGGTTTATATGCGGACGACATCATATTATATATGGGGGATGCGCATACCTCCTTGAGGGAGGCGATGGAAATAATAGAAACATATGGGATATTTTCAGGACTTAAAATAAACTGGCAGAAATCCGCATTGATGCTGCTTGGACCAGGAAATGGCATGAGAGCCCAGACCCCATTAAATAGTTGAAGTAAAAGTAAAAAGTGTTAAATGAACCTATTATGGCCACACTTGAACTCTGTGTGTTGGGAATACTAAAGGAGAAGAGAGGTAGTAGCAGATATAATAGGATGTTCCTGCAGGAAGTATTATTTCTCGCAAGAAAACAATTAGTAGAGAAATGGATTCAGCCGAACCCACCGACAGTGATCCAGTGGGTGAGAGCAGTAAATCAGGTTTTACCATATGAAAGAATAATGTATGAACAAAGGGGAAATGTGCAGAGATATGAAAATATATGGGCAAAGTGGAATAGATCATGTTTAACAATGGATGTAGGAATACCTGAAAATGTAGTATAAAGTGACCAAGAATGGAGGAGAGAGAATGGAGTGAATGATAGGAGAGAATGTAAATGTAAATGTAAATATATGAAGAATTGTATAAGGACACAAAATGTTAAATTAGGTGAATTAATAAGTACAAAATTGGTATTAAAGAGTATTGAAAAAAAAGGACGTGAGCTAAACAGGGCACATGGGTCGGTCAGTTGTACCTGTCGGAGGGCGGAGAGGAGGTTGATGCCATTGTCGCAAACCACCATACCTGCCTTAAGCTGGTGTGGCGTCAACCACCTATGAACCTGCCCCTGCAGAGCTGACAGAATATCTGCCCCAGTGTGGCTCCTGTCCCTCAAGCACACCAGCTCAAGCACCGCATGGCATCTTTTGGCCTGCGTGCTTGAGTAGCCCCTTGAACGCCTACAGAGCACCGCTTGTTCCGAAGACAAATCAGCACAGGAAGAGGCCATGGAGGAAGAAGAGGAGGGGGTGGAGTAGAGGGGTGTGGCAGAATCACCACTAGTAGTATTTTGGAGGCGTGGTGGCGGAACAACCTCTAACACTACTGCACCCTGTCCTGCATCCTTCCCAGCTGCCACAAGAGTCACCCAGTGCACGGTGAAAGATAAGTAACGTCCCTGTCCATGCCTGCTGGACCATGAGTCAGCGGTAATATGCACCTTACCACTGACCGCCCTGACCAGCAAGGCCAAGGCAATGCCTTCCACATGCCGGTAGAGAGGCGGAATCTTTCCGTGAGAAAAAGTGGCATTTGGGAACCTGCCACTGAGGAACCGCACATTCCACAAACTCACGGAAGGGGGCAGAGTCTACCAACTTAAAAGGCAGCAGTTGAAGTGCTAGCAATTTAGCCAAGCTAGCATTCAACCGCTGGGCACGTGGATGGCTGGGAGAGAACTTCTTTCGGTGGTGCAGCAGCTGGGGCAGGGAAATTTGCCTGGTACAATCTGACGTCGGTGTACTGATAGCAGATTGCCCCCAAGTACTTGGCTGTGACACACCTGTGACACACCTAATTCTATAGGTAAGGTATAGTGGGGTTGGAGATCCCAGCTGAGATCCCAGGAGCAAGGAGAGGTCCTCTATTTTCTTTGGTGTGGGTCTTTTAGGTACGCTTGCCAACAAACTGCATGACAGGTCAACATATGTCTGGTCAAGCATGTGGTGCCCAGCGGAAGATGTTTTGGCCACGCGCGATACGCTTGAGACATATGTTGCAAATAGCAGCAGTGGGATCTGATGCACTCGTCTCATAAAAGGCCCACACCAAAGAACTTTTGGAATAACACGTAGAGACAGCAGCGCCCTGCACATGCGGAGCTCTGTGGTGTGATGCAGTCAGTGTGCTGCCCTTAAGCTGGCCTCTGGAGGGCATCCTGCCTCGTTGGTGATGTGCCTCCTCCTCCTCCTCTCTCCTATCAGGCACCTACATGGGGTCAGTGACCTCATCATCCCCTCCCTCCTCATCACTGGAGCAAAGCTGGCAGTATGCTGCAGCTGGGGGAACATGACTGCCAGATTGCTGTCCTTCTTGGGCACCCCCTCTCTCTGGGCTCACGTTACTGCCTTCCTCTAGCTGGGTACCATAATCGGAGCCTTCAAAACGCTGGGCATCCTCCTGGAGCATGTATCCAACACTGTGGTCAAACAGTTCGGGGGACTCCTCAGGAGGACATGGTGGGGCTAGTGAAGGAGTGACTGATGCCACTGAGCCGAGGGAAGAGGCCGCGTCGGCAGCTGCTTTGCCAGACAAAGTACCCTGAGCCTGGGTGAGAGAGGATGAGGAGGATGAGGACGGCTTGGTCATCCACTCTACCAAGTCTTCTGCATATTGCGGCTCAACGCGGCCAGCTGCCGAAAAAAAGGACAAGCGTGTCCCACGGCCACGTGCTGATGAGGATGCACTGTCTCCATGACCAGCACTGTTGCCTCTAGACACAGAGTCTGCTTGCCCTCTTTTATTGGCTTGTGACTGTCTGCCTCGCTTTGTTGGCCTTCCAGACATACTAATAGCCTGCAGTGAGATGTAGCTGCACAAAGCTGGAATGTATATATATACTGATACTGCAGCTAGCAGAATCAACTGCCTGCCTATAGTATTATTAGTATGAGAACACCAGCAATTGTCAATTGTCTTCAGATAGCTTTAGGTGCACACTGTGCAGAGGACGCAGTACACTAACTGTAAATACTGTAACTGCCTGCCTGTGGTATTAATAGGAGCAGAACAACAGCAATTGTCTTCAGGTAGCTTTAGGTGCACACTGTGCAGAGGACGCAGTACACTAACTGTAAATACTGTAGCTCCCTGCCTGTGGTATAAATATAGGATCAGAAGAACACCACAGATTTTATTCAGGTAGTTTTAGGTGCACACTGTGCAGAGGACACAGTACACTAACTGTAAATACTGTAGCTGCCTGCCTGCGGTATTGATATAGGATCAGAAGAACACCACCAATTTTATTCAGGTAGCTTTAGGTGCACACTGTGCAGAGAACGCAGTACACTAACTGTAAATACTGTAGCTGCCTGCCTGTGGTATTAATATATGATCAGAAGAACACCACCAATTTTATTCAGGTATCTTTAAGTGCACACTGTGCAGAGGACACAGTACACTAACTGTAAATACTGTAGCTGCCTGCCTGTGGTATTAATAGGAGCAGAACAACAGCAATTTTCTTCAGGTAGCTTTAGGTGCACACTGTGCAGAGGACACAGTACACTAACTGTAAATACTGTAGCTGTCTGCCTGTGGTATTAATATAGGATCAGAAGAACACCACCAATTTTATTCAGGTAGCTTTAGGTGCACACTGTGCAGAGGACACAGTACACTAACTGTAAATACTGTAGCTGCCTGCCTGTGGTATTAATAGGAGCAGAACAACAGCAGATTTCTTCAGGTAGATTTAGGTGCACACTGTGCAGAGGACACAGTACACTAACTGTAAATACTGTAGCTGCCTGCCTGTGGTATTAATATAGGATCAGAAGAACACCACCAATTTTATTCAGGTATCTTTAGCTGCACACTGTGCAGAGGACACAGTACACTAACTGTAAATACTGTAGCTGCCTGTATGTGGTATTAATAGGAGCAGAACAGCAATTTTCTTCAGGTAGCTTTAGGTGCACACTGTGCAGAGGACACAGTACACTAACTGTAAATACTGTAGCTGCCTGCCTGTGGTATTAATAGGATCAGAACAACAAGAATTGTCTCCAGGTAGCTTTAGGTGCACACTGTGCAGAGGATGCACTACACTAAGTGTAAATACTGTAGCTGCCTGCCTGTGGTATTAATAGGATCAGAAGAACACCACTAATTTTCTTCAGGTAGCTTTAGGTGCACACTGTGCAAGGGACGCACTACACTAACTTGTAAATACTGCAGCTGCCTGTGGTACTGTACTAATAGGATCAGAAGAACACCACCAATATTCTTCAGGTAGCTTTAGGTGCATACTGTGCAGAGGACGCACTACACTAACTTGTAAATACTACAGCTGCCTGCAGTACTGTACTAATAGGATCAGAAGAACAGCACTAATTTTCTTCAGGTAGCTTTAGGTGCACACTGTACAGAGGATGCACTAAACTAACTTGTAAATACTGCAGCTGCCTGCAGTACTGTACTAATAGGATCAGAAGAACACCACTAATTTTCTTCAGGTAGCTTTAGGTGCACACTGTGCAGAGGACACACTACACTAACTTGTAAATACTGCAGCTGCCTGCAGTACTGTACTAATAGGATCAGAAGAACAGCACTAATTTTCTTCAGGTAGCTTTAGGTGCACACTGTGCAGAGGACACACTAAACTAACTTGTAAATACTGCAGCTGCCTGCGGTACTGTACTAATAGGATCAGAAGAACACCACTAATTTTCTTCAGGTAGCTTTAGGTGCACACTGTGCAGAAGACGCACTACACTAACTTGTATATACTGCAGCTGCCTGCGGTACTGTACTAATAGGATCAGAAGAACACCACTAATTTTCATCAGGTAGCTTTAGGTGCACAATGTGCAGAGGACGCACTACACTAACTTGTAAATACTGCAACTGCCTGCGGTACTGTACTAATAGGTTTAGAAGAACACCACTAATTTTCTTCAGGTAGCTTTAGGTGCACACTGTGCAGAGGACGCACTGCACTAACTTGTAAATACTGCAGCTGCCTGTGGTACTGTACTAATAGGATCAGAAAAACAACACTAATTTTCTTCAGGTAGCTTTAGGTGCACACTGTGTAGAGGTCGCACTGCACTAACTGTAAATACTGTAGCTAATAGGCCTAATAGGATCAGAAGAACACCAACAATTTTTTTTCAGGTAGCTGTAAATACTGTAAAAACACCTACCTGCCTGTCAGTAGTAGGAGCAGATCTAGCTAAACCGAATACAGTGTATATATATATATATATATATATATATATATATATATATATATATATATATATATATATATATATATATACGCACAACACCTAGGATGTATATATATATATATATATATATATATATATATATATATATATATATATATATACATAAAACTCTGTAAGTGCAGCTAACTGACTCGCCCGCCTATTCTATCTAACTTAAATCAAATGACCCTGTCTCTCTGTCTATCTATCTCTCTCTCAATTCCGGAACACACTACACAGGGCCGCCGTGCAGGTGGCCTTATATAGTGTGGGGCATATACTAAACCCCCTGAGCCATAATTGGCCAAAGCCACCCTGCCTTTGGCCAATTACGGCTCTCTGTACAGACGGCGCTGTGATTGGCCAAGCATGCGGGTCATAATGCATGCTTGGCCAATCATCAGCCAGCAATGCACTGCGATGCCACAGTGAATTATGGGCCGTGACACGCCACTCGAATTTGGCGCGAACGGCCCATATCGTTCGTAATTCGGCGAACGACTGAACACACGATGTTCGAGTCGAACATGCGTTCGATTTGAACATGAAGCTCATCCCTAATCAGCAGCAAAACAACTTCATTATTCTAGCATTCTAAAGAAGAAGAGAATGCGCTGCATTAAAAGGTTTTAAAACTTGCAGCGTGACGAAAGTGCTATCTCCATTACGAACACTAGTTTTACCAGACTGAGCGCTTCCATCTCGTACTTGATTCTGAGCATGCATGGAACTTTGTGCGTCGGAATTGTGTACACATGATTGGAATTTACGAGAACGGATTTTGTTGTCGGAAAATTTGAGATCCAGATCTCAAATTTTGTGTGTCAGAAATTCCGATGGAAAATGTCTGATGGAGCCTACACATGGTCGGAATTTCCGACAACAAGCTCCCATCAAACATTTTGCATCGGAAAATCGGAAAATGTGTACGGGGCATTAGAGTCCTAAAAACCTTGGTTTTGTAAACCATTACTGGTGCTGGTAAAATAAATGCCTATTGAATTCATGGCAATGTGCTGCTGACTTTATGTGAAGTTCATCTAAACATGGAAGGATACCATCTCTGTTACTTTTAATGCATGTATGTTAAGTGCAGTGTGGGACTTTTATTTCATATTAAACATGTAGCGCTACCCTCCTAGGGGTAGCTGGTAAAAACAGGTTCTTCCTTAAAAGTACAGAGGCTGCCCACCACCACCACAGCCATCATTCACACTGCCTTCAATAACACAATCCAGGGGATTTTTTTATATTTATTGCTTAAAGAAAGTTTAACAGGAGAGGGGTTTAGGGTCACAGGATACACAGAATACTCCAAAATGATCAACATCAATAATGGGAGGACAAAGTTCTCATTAATCTTCTTACGCCAGTCTTTCTTGGAGATAACAGGAAATGGCCAATATATCTAGGATGCTATCAGAGCAGCCCCAGTTCTCCTGTTTCAAAAACTCTCTACTAGGTGCAGTAGCCCCCCAGCAGACCGTATTTCTCCCTGAAGAAGAAAGTCCCTCTCGCAAAGCTTCCCAAACATTTATCATCTTCCCAGCCACCTTCTAGATTCCTCCTTCCAGAGACTGGCTGGGGCATAGTAGATATTAATACTGTTCATCTGCACCTTCCTGCCCTATATTCTAGAAGATCCTTCCAAAGACAGGTGGAAGAAATCAAACACCCAGCTTAGGAAACCTTGAACAGATAAAAACAAAGAAGTCAAAAACAAAATGTACTAGCAGCGTAACCAGGAGGAAGTTATAAACACAATACTAATGCCCTGTACACACGGTCGGACATTGATCGGACATTCCGACAACAAAATCCATGGATTTTTTCCGACGGATGTTGGCTCAAACTTGTCTTGCATACACACGGTCACACAAAGTTGTCGGAAAATCCGATCGTTCTGAACGTGGTGATGTAAAACACGTACATCGGGACTATAAACAGGGCAGTAGCCAATAGCTTTAGTTTCTTAATTTATTCTGAGCATGCGTGGCACTTTGTGTGTCGAATTTGTGTACACATGAACGGAATTTCCGACAACGGATTTTGTTGTCGGAAAATTTTATAGCAAGCTCTCAAACTTTGTGTGTCGGAAATACCTATGGAAAATGTGTGATGGAGCCTACACACGGTCGGAATTTCTGACAACAAGGTCCTATCACACATAAGGGTTATGCAGTGGGACTGCAATGGACAGCTATTTCAGTGCAGTCCTACTGCAAGGCAAGGTAAATTGCCCTGTGTTTCACTAGGCCAGTTCACTTTAAAAAACAGTCCGATGTGCTGTGATCGGTTTTTAGGTAACACAGACATTCTACTGGGCACAAATGGCTGCATTCTAGCCACTGGTGTCAATGGGCTCTTAGGGATGAATAAATGTTTCTAGGTTTATTAAACTCATCATGAAATCCAAAAAAAAAATCCAAAAATTGTGACTCTAAATTCAAACCCCATTAGGTTTAGAAACTCTGAAAATTGTGCACTTAAATATAAACCACATTCAAATTACTTCTGCCCATTTTCCTTGTTAATATGCAAGGGATTGTTAACAGAGGGCATGGGGAGCTGGGCACTATCATGGGAAACATGTACCCATGCAAAAAAACATTTTTAAAAATACTATATGACGGGGAGAGGGGGCACCTATTAATGTGACATTGAGGTTGATATTGAAAGAGCATCAATTCTTTAAATTACATGCTTGGAAGCTATATGTGGTGTTACAGAACCGGATGACTCTCATTGACAGTATTTGCAACACTGTAGTCTGGCCTTACATATTTTGCATGTGTAATTGATTTTTTTAATTGTTACAGTATTGCTTGGCTTAAATCACGGCAACGGTAACTCAATCTGAATAATTTGAGCGCAAACAAGGCATGTGTGGTTTTGAAGTATTTTGAATAGGCTGTAAATAGAAAGAACTTTGCAGTTTAGACGTGTTTTAAAGTATCTGCTGACAGCAGAATTATTGGGTTCTGCAGCCTCTGTCTTTTGTGGCCTGCACTATACAACAGTGCCAGGTACTCAGGTGCTATTATTTTGCCTAGAATGCCAACCACCATTACTTTTCACAGAGAGTTATTCCTTTTTCTCTACCAGCATGTGAAATACTATGAGATAGTAAAAGCTAGAGGAGCAATATGAAGGGAAGGAGGGTTGGGGTTTTTGTAGTAAGGAGGAGAAATAGGATATTTTTGGTACTGGTGGTGAGGAACAGGGGGAGGGTTGGGTTGCTGGCAATAATTAGGAGTGTTAGGGTAATGGCAGTGGTCAAGGTTGGGGTGCTGGTGGTAAGGAGAAGATGGGTTGGTGGTGCTGATGGTGAGAAGGAGAAGGAAGTAAAGAAGGAGGAGGCTTTAACCACTTCAAGACCAAATAATTTCACCTCATTCCTGCTCAGGCCATATTTTCAGTTTTTCAGTGCTATCATGCTTTTAATGACTCAGTCACGCAACATCTTTATACTCATTCACACCAATACTTTATATATTTATTGTTTGGGGTACTCATGTGGCACTGTCGGTCTGTGCAACCCTTTGCATGTGCATCGTGCGTTCACATCGGTCCCTGCCCTTGGGGAGCTTGCGGTCTGGGGTCCTTGGCTCGCATTCATATACTGGGACCAGTTTGGATGGAGGCCAGTTGGCCTGCAGGCATGTCTTTGGAGTGTGGGAGGAGACCGGAGTGCCCGGGGGGCACAGGGAGAGCATGCAGGCTTCAGGTGGGTGGTAGGTGTATGGGGTAAATCCGCGCAATGAATTGAATGTTTTAGTTATGGATATGGCTGCTGCCTCTACACATACAATACCACCTAAGTGGAAAGTATTAGAAAATGGTAAAAAAGCAGGAGTAGTATGGCGCTGCCATATCTTTTTGTCTCCATAAGGGCAGCGCCATACTACTCCTGCTTTTTTGTGGTATTGTATTGTTTTTAACACTTTCCACCTAGATGATATTGTATCCATATCCACAACTACTTTATTACCTAATTTAAAGGGCACTATGCATCTTTGTTGAACAATTGGAGCATCAGTTGTTGTATTTTCATTTTTAATAGAAATATTCACCACCAGTCACAGTTTTATTCAACTTTTCAACACATACAGGTTTTAGAAGCAATTCTATAAGGACACTAGGCAATACATTCACTACAAAGAAGAAAATTTTTTTTTGTCTCCATAAGGGCAGCGCCATACTACTCCTGCTTTTTTACCATGTTCAGGTGGGTGGTGTTGTGGTTGGGATTTGAACCGGCGACCCTTTTTGCTGCGGGGTGAGAGTGCCACCCTGAATACTTATTCAATTTATAAATCCTTCATATTCATTATTTTAGTTTTAGACTTTCGTTTTGTATGAATCAGATTATAATGTTATCAGATAGGGGTCCATTTTAGTATGGGACCCCACCATATACTTTATAGCTTAATATAACTTAATTTCTTCACCACCTAAAAACCATATAATATAATACAATTAATTTCCACATTGGATATGCCATCACGTCTTGCATCTTTATCGATATGATGTTGTATTATGTATTATATACCGTATTTATCGCCGTATAACACGCACTTTTTTCCCCTTAAAACCAGGGGAAAATCGCAGGTGCGTGTTATACGCCGATCCCCTGCGATCCCGACCTGTCACATTTTCAAAATCGCCTACCGCGATTTGAAAATGGCGCCGCCGGCGCCGAAATACACAGAGCCGGTCCTCGGCTCTTTCCGGCGGCTGTCGTTCATTTTCGGCTCCACTCGTAGTCCCGAGCGGAGCTATCCGAACCTACTCGGCTAGGTTCGGATAGCTCCGCTCGGGACTACGAGTGGAGCTGAAAGTGAACGACAGCCGCCGGAAAGAGCCGAGGACCGGCTCTGTGTATTTCGGCGCCGGCGGCGCCATTTTCAAATCGCGATCGGCGATTTTGAAGCCCAGAATGGCTGGGATCACTGGGGAAGGCTGCACTGGGGAAGGCTGCACTGGGGAAGGCTGCACTGGGGAAGGCTGCACTGGGGAAAGCTGCACTGGGGAAGTCTGCACTGGGGAAGTCTGCACTGACAAGGCTGCACTGGGGAAGTCTGCACTGGGGAAGTCTGCACTGACAAGTCTGCACTGGGGAAGTCTGCACTGGGGAAGTCTGCACTGGCAAGGCTGCACTGGGGAAGTCTGCACTGACAAGGCTGCACTGGGGAAGGCTGCACTGACATGGCTGCACTGGGGAAGTCTGCACTGACAAGGCTGCACTGGGGAATATCTTTAAAACTATCAATAAAAATTTATTGAACGAAAATATACACTATATATTAGTTGATATCATCAACAACAGAAAATCATGCTGCGAGGGCATAATCATACATATCAAAATACATAAATAAATGATAAATAGTACCGTATTTATCGGCGTATAACACGCACCGGCGTATAACACGCACCCCAATTTAGGAGGGAATTTTAAGGAAAAAAAAACTTTTAGGAGGGAAGTTGAAGGGAAAAAAAAAACTTACTTTTAAACGCCCATCATTGCAGCCTTCTCAGTGCAGCCATGTCAGTGCAGCCTTGTCAGTGCAGCCATGTCAGTGCAGCCTTCCCCAGTGCAGCCTTCCCCAGTGCAGCCTTCCCCAGTGCAGCCTTCCCCAGTGATCCCAGCCATTCTGGGCTTCAAAATCGCCGATCGCGATTTGAAAATGGCGCCGCCGGCGCCGAAATACACAGAGCCGGTCCTCGGCTCTTTCCGGCGGCTGTCGTTCACTTTCAGCTCCACTCGTAGTCCCGAGCGGAGCTATCCGAACCTAGCCGAGTAGGTTCGGATAGCTCCGCTCGGGACTACGAGTGGAGCCGAAAGTGAACGACAGCCGCCGGAAAGAGCCGAGGACCGGCTCTGTGTATTTCGGCGCCGGCGGCGCCATTTTCAAATCGCGATCGGCGATTTTGAAGCCCAGAATGGCTGGGATCACTGGGGAAGGCTGCACTGGGGAAGGCTGCACTGGGGAAGGCTGCACTGGGGAAGGCTGCACTGGGGAAAGCTGCACTGGGGAAAGCTGCACTGGGGAAGTCTGCACTGGGGAAGTCTGCACTGACAAGGCTGCACTGGGGAAGTCTGCACTGGGGAAGTCTGCACTGACAAGTCTGCACTGGGGAAGTCTGCACTGGGGAAGTCTGCACTGGCAAGGCTGCACTGGGGAAGTCTGCACTGACAAGGCTGCACTGGGGAAGGCTGCACTGACATGGCTGCACTGGGGAAGTCTGCACTGACAAGGCTGCACTGGGGAAGGCTGCACTGACATGGCTGCACTGACAAGGCTGCACTGACAAGGCTGCACTGGGGAAGTCTGCACTGACAAGGCTGCACTGGGGAAGTCTGCACTGACAAGGCTGCACTGGGGAAGTCTGCACTGACAAGGCTGCACTGGGGAAGGCTGCACTGGGGAAGGCTGCACTGGGGAAGGCTGCACTGACATGGCTGCACTGACAAGGCTGCACTGACATGGCTGCACTGAGAAGGCTGCAATGATGGGCGTTTAAAAGTAAGTTTTTTTTTTCCCTTCAACTTCCCTCCTAAAAGTTTTTTTTTCCTTAAAATTCCCTCCTAAATTGGGGTGCGTGTTATACGCCGGTGCGTGTTATACGCCGATAAATACGGTACTATTTATCATTTATTTATGTATTTTGATATGTATGATTATGCCCTCGCAGCATGATTTTCTGTTGTTGATGATATCAACTAATATATAGTGTATATTTTCGTTCAATAAATTTTTATTGATAGTTTTAAAGATACAAAAGCAGCATACATTCCAGTAAAGAAGGAAAGGGGGAACATGTGGTACACAAAATTCAAAAATAAAACATAACAAAATGGTCAACATGGACCAGTAAACAGAAAAACAATAGTAGACATGTCTTAGGATACCTTAAGAGATCGTGTTAGAAAGGAAGTGTTTAATCAGCCAACAATGTATATCCTTTCAAGTTTATAGTTCAGAATGATAAGCTTATTGGTAAAACCAGGTGCGTCTGGAAATGTAATAAATACGCTATTGGCTAAACAGGGAGAGGCGGGCGAAAGGAAGTGCCCCCAACCACCCCTAAAGGGATCATGCTGTGGGTGAGGGGCCTCTCTCCCCCCCGGCTCACCAGCCACCAGACTAAGTCTCCACTAGGAAGTGCGACGTGCGAGCAAATATTAATTGGATAAACTAAAATCTAACAACTGGTAATGTAAATATTAACGTGTTTAGAACCAACACTGGGGTATAAGGAACAGTGTGTGGGGAAGCACGAGTAGCTCGGAGAATATAGTGTATATTTTATAGTATATTTTATAGTACTGTTCACATAAGTACTTTTTAAATAAGTTTTAATTACATATTACAAGAATTCTTTTTATTTAGATTTACATTAAAGATAGTGCTAATTTTCTATGTTTATTTGTACTAAACACCATTTTAGGATGCTGTTGCTTTATAACCCCCTCCGTCTTGTAGATACCTCTTGCTGTGTACTCCTTGCTCCTGGTCTGTTATAATGCCATTGGTTCATAGATAGGAGGGGCGGGGGGGTTTGAGCATATATTATCACTAGAGGAGATGAGGGCATTACCTGAAGAAGGAGGCCACGCCTCCGAAACATGTTGTCCTAGCAATTGCATGAAGCTTACGAGAGGAGTCAGCTGCATCACTGTGCATCCCCTCTCCGGCCACGAGTGATGTCAGGCAGCGTCGGCTGGTCCGTGCGAGTGCTTTGGGCGGTGTGTGTTACAAGGAAGCAGGCGGTCTGTGCTTACTGAAATACTTTACCATGCTGCTAGTTTCTGTGAGCTAACTGATCTCTACAGACCAGGAGAGGTGGCTATTATGGAGCTGTTTATGCCATTTAACGCTGGATGTTTGTGAGTGCAACCCTCGTTATCTTCATCTATTAAACGATAGCACACTAGGGCTGGTGTGCGCTCTCTCTTGTCTTTATATATTTTCAGAATCATGTCTACCACCCAGTGGACTTTTGGGAGAGCTGCAACACCCTAAGCGAGGAATATACATACAGACTGTTCACTGTTGGAATAGGTATAGTGGGGACAGCGCTAACCTTGGTTTGGTGTGTGTGTTTAGAAGGCATAATCTGGTTGATAAACAGGCCAGTGTCAGGCAGGCAGAGGCATGGTCGATTACCAGGCCGGGTCAGTTCAGATAGCATACAGAGGCATAGTCAGTATGCAGGCAAATGATCAGGGCAGGCAGCAGGCAGAAATGTGGTAAAGAAAACAGGCAAATGGTTGGTGTACACAACATCAGATACAGGGACATGGCAGGTAGTCAAACACAGGAGAAATCTTCCCTATACCTTCATTAATATCGTAGCGAGGTAAGGTAATGAGTTGTACAAGCACCAATTGTAACAGGTATATGGACACTATTTTATACCAATGGATGGATCATTTGGTGGCTGGGTAGAGCTGTAGCATTTGGTCATTATAATCTACACTTCCCAATTGTACCAATTGTAAAAAAGGACCCTAAAGTACCCCTCGGTACAGTGGGACTTTAAAGGCGAACAACGAAAAACCTATATCATAAAAATATTATTTATTTAGAAAAATGCTTAAAAATGTTGGAGATACAACAGCTTTTCCGCTTAGCCTATTGACTGCAGTTCTCAAACAGGACACTAAATATCGCTAATGCTCAGTGGTATGCTGTGCTGTGCAGTTTTCTACGATATGTTGTTTTTCCTGTGTATAGTGTTGTACTTGTTGTTTTCTTTTTCCTGTCTGTGTGCTTCTTGCCTGTTATGTTCCAATAAAGAAGTCAGTTCCTGTTACTCCACAACTTCTGATCTGAATTGACTCCGCTGCACCTAGCAATCACACACTGCAACAGGTTATGGACCCAGTGTCCGGACAAAGTCATACAACCAGGTGCAACCCAGGCAGAACAAAGCCTCGAACAGGAGACAGTGTGGCTGATGTGGAGATCGACATAAGGAAGGTTTCCAGTGACATCTCCTACAGACAAGTAAGACTGTTTGTATATAAAGGAGGGAAAAAATGCTGGAAACTCAGAGCTTAAACTCTCAGTGGCCCAGCTGAACAATGACAATTATCAGTTATGGAAGTTCAAAGTGGAAATGCTATTATCCAGAGATGACTTGTGGGAGGTTACCACCACAGAGAGGCCACAGGATAATAATCAGGACTGGGACAAGAAAAACAGACCGGCACGGGCCACCATAAGTTTACTAGTGGAGGATGATCAGCTCATTCATATACGTCATGAGGACAAAGCGAAAGGCATGTGGGACGTACTGAAAAGACTGCATGAAAGATCCAGTTTAAACAGCAAGCTGTTTTTGCTGTGGAAACTTTACAAAATGAGACATGGCAGAGAACAGGCCATGCAGGAGCATATAAATGCAATGTTGGAAGTGATTGCGCAACTCAGATCAATCAGGGAGAATATAACAGACAGTCACACTGCAGCCATGTTGTTATGCAGTTTGCCTGATACATATACTGCACTAATCAATGCACTGGAGACACGACCTGAGACAGATCTGACGCTAGCATTTGTAAGAACCGGGCTCATAGATGAGTATCAGAGAAGAAAGGAATTAGTGCATGACTCCACAGAAACCGACACCAAGAACAGACAATAGCCAGTGTCTCAAAGTTCTGAGGCTTCCCATCCTTCAACGGATCACACGACAAATTGACCCGCAGACATCCATCACAAGGGTAATCTTCTGCTTGAATACCCTGAACCTTTAAGTCTTCCAACTTCTTCAGGGGCAGGTATGACAAGTACCTCTTGTAAAAGTCTCTGGTCATCAGGGTAACCTGGGCACCTGTATCAAGGATGGCTCTGGTGTAGATCCCTTCAACCAGAACAGGCACTACAGGCAGAGGACCAACTGGGTAGGAGGCCTGTTAGAAACATCTGTAACAACGGATTGGCATACTTGGACTCATGCTCTCTTCAGCTTCTGCCGCCGGGAACACCGTTTCCGTTGTCGGTTTAAGGGCTGAAACGCATTTCCCACCGAAACAATATAAACAGCAGGTGCTCTCCATTGCTCCCTTGCAGACTCAGGGAAAATTCTTCTTGAAGACCCGGATCTTCTCTTCATCCTTGGGTCACTTCTCTGAGGTCTCCACCAGTCTTCTGTCTCCATTCATGGACTTGGACATACTTGTTGGTAGTGACCTACACCTCCACAGTTTTGACAGACGCCTTTCTTCGTGGGCTTCTGGCCAGACAACTCAGTATGTTCTGCCATCAATTTGTCCATCATCTCTGCCATCTGGGACACTTGCATCTTCAAGGTGTCTAACTCAGACATGAGATCCGATGACCAGATCAACGTCTTTATCATCTTGGTCATCTCTCTTTGCAGCTGAAGCATCAGCTTCTCCAATTCAGGGTCGCTCTCCCTGCTTTGTTGGATAGGTGGGGACCAAGACATTGTGTCAGCAGTCACTCAAAGGACCCTAGACTGACATTCTTCCTCCCAGGCCTCTCCAGGGTGTTCAACGGTCACACTCGCCTCTGCGCAGGCGAGTAATTCTCTGTGCCTCTGAAGCGCAGCGTCAAGGTCCATACTGGTGCCAAGGGGATGGGCTTGCTTGCAGAGTAACAGGATCCCGGATGAGCCCCCATATGTAGCACTAACCCCCGAAGGAGCTGCTGAGTTATTTGGGCTTGTACTCTGCTTTATACCCCCTTGAATATCTCAGTTCCCCTGACACAGCTGTGGTGTAATAGTGTGCAGTTAGAACGAAATCACAAAGGCGAGTTCACAATACTCAATATAATATACCTGTTTGTAGCTACCTTACCCTCCTCTTGGCTGGTGATGAAGAGTAAAACAACACTCACACAGTTGTACTTAAATAATAACCGTATTTACTGTTGTATTAGAAGGGTTAAACTACAATGGTTGTACTGTCAGACCAACACAGTCTGACAGACAACTAAACTTTACAAAGGTACAATACAGGTGTATAATGTCTAAAGTAATATATGAGAGGTATAACAAAGTAAATAGGATACCGTCAGAGTGAGTGTATCTCACTCTAAGCACTGTCCTATTTCCTGCGTGCTTAAGGCTGTACTAAATCAAATGACTAACTTGATCAAGTATAATACAACACCAGGGGTCTGAACATGTGATAGCCAGGCTCTGGTGCCGTGGTACTTTAACTAACTTTGATGCCAAGAACTCAGTACTAATTCCTCTTGAATCTGCTTGTGGGACTATGGGTCCCAACAACTCTGTCTTGTGTACACATGTGTATAAAAGTGCGTCAAGAAACTTGTGGGCCTCAGCCCTCTCACCCAACCAGGACAATGCTGTCAGGAGACTCCGCTCTGATGTGCCAGGTTCTTCCTCCACAGTATCTCAGTTTGTTCGCTTCGGCCACGCCGTCACGCTGTACCACTTCACAGATGACCAGGAGTCCTCTGTTACCTCCTTCAAGGGTCTCTGGAACGATCACTCCGCTGCTCCAGCACGCTGTGATTGAAGGCAGGATCGCTGGCTGCTGTTCCGCTCTGCACAGGGTAGGCCGCAACTCTGTGGAACACACACACCCACAGAGCCCTGCTGGCAGGCCACGCATCCCAGGAACAAGAGACTTAAGATGGCCGCTCCCAGCCTTTTTATAAGCTCCCCACAATGCAGTTTTGTTCCCTGAGGATTGTGGGAGTCACTGTGCATTGTGGGTGGGTTAAGTTAATGTCCAGATATAAACAAACAAAATCCTTCCAGGTCAACTTGAAAAGTGAAAATAAAATAAAGATTCAGTACTTTTGCGCTTTGGCCGCTAGATGGCGCTAGAGGATAAGATATAACATTAACATTAAGTTACATCAAAAATGTGTCCCCGCTACATCTAGAAGGAGGACTCTTATCTGTGAAGCGTCTAACAGCCACAGGACTCACTGTAAAATTCCAAGGTGACAGATGTTCTATTCTAAACGGCAAACAGACAATAGCAAGTGCCAAGCTGGATGATCATCTATATAACCTTGACACAGTGAAGGAAAAGGTGAGACTATGTACACACAAGCACAATGACTGTATACATATATGGCACAGACGTCTAGGTCACAGACACCCAGAATGCATACAGGGACTACAAAGGAAGAATCTGACAAGGGATCTAACAGTATCCCCTTGTCCAGTTACTGTTAAGTGTGAATGTTGCATTAAATTCAAAGCGACAAGAGCAACACTTCCCAAAGTCAGTCAGAAAAGAGCTTCAAGACCACTTGACTTAGTTCACAGTGACGTGTGTGGTCCCCTAAACCCACCCACACCTGGAGGCAACAGGTACATAGTGACTTTCATAGACGACTATTCAAGATACACAGTCAACTACCTAATGCAACACAAGAATTAAGTTTTCGACAAATTAAAAGACTATATAACAAAGACCAGTAACAATTTTCAGAGGAAGCCTCTCATACTTCGGAGCGATAATGGAGGTGAATTCACAGGAGGTAAGATACAAGAGTACTTAAAACAGAATGGAATAGAACATTAAAAGACAGTCCCGTATACACCAGAACAAAATGGAGTAGCTGAAAGAAAGAATAGAACTCTGACT